>NW_012267387.1:2363659-2463857 GCF_000151885.1 Dipodomys ordii | reverse complement strand
AAGGATTGGGATTGGGATTTGGTTTGGTTGGGGGGAGGCTGGGAAAGGATGTGAAGGGTAAACAGAGGAGGAGGCTGCAATGCTTGGTAAGAAATGCATGCATTATCCTGCCCATGTAATTGTAACCCCTCTGTACAGTATGTTCACAAATAAAATAAAATTAAATTAAAAAAAAAGAAGTTTCAGCCATCCTGGCACTGCGAAGCACACCTGCAATTATCACAGTTTAATGCCATCCTTGACAGAAAAGTACTGTTAGACTTATCTCCAATGAACCAGCAGTGGGGTGAAAGTGCAGCTATGCAACTATTGGTAAAGCACCAACCTTGAGCAAATATATCAAGCAAGGGAGAACCATCTTGTTGGAGCCAGAGTACGGTCATCAAAATAAAAAATTTAAAGTTTTAAAGTTTCAGTTCAACAAAAGAAATATTTAATGAAGTGAAGACACATACAAAAAGATGGTTGTCAACCGTTGTGAACTATTCATCTATTAGGGTTTAATATCATAGTATAAAACAACACTGAAATTTAAACACCAGTACAACAAAAAATTCTTCTATGAAACAGGCACATGAAGTGAAAGACTTTTTTCATATGAAAAAGGATAAATAAGAAATCCATACAAGAAAAAATATCAAACCATTATAGCAATCAGCTCAATGCAAACTAAAGTTATTCTGAGTTACCTTATTGTGTAACCAGAATGGCTATCATCATAACTCAAAATTACAAATTTTGATGAAGATATGTAGAAATAAGAAACAATGAAGATATTGCAGGATATTAAAAATAGAACTCATATTTGACTCAGCTATATCACTTTTAGCAATCTATTAGAACATATTCAGCTCAGTTTTCTATATGGATGCAAGGGTAAACAGGCATGTCATTTTATACAAAATTTCTGATTTATGGAATTGCTCAGGATGTCCAACAAGAGAAGAATGGATCGAGTAAGTGTTCTATATATGAAGCTGAGTTTTCCTTAGCTGCAATGAAGAATGGATTCACAACATTTGCTAGAAAATATATGGAAATGGAGATCATTCTGTTAGGCTAAGTAAGCAAGTATTGAGTACAAGTACCATATTTTGTTTTGTAGCATATTAAGTGAGGTAAGCCAAACACAAAGAAACACAGGCTCCATGTTTCCTGTCATTTTTAATAATTAGTATATGTCTAGCATAGTCCTGGCAGAGAATTATAATAGCTCAATAGCTATGTACATATGACAAAATGATGCTAATATGAAATGAACTCTAAAACATGGAAACAACAGATATTTTTTCAGTTGTTGACTTCGTTGTCACCCCTGTACTGAATCTAGTTCTTTCTTATGTTATTTCATTTTTCTTTTTCCATTAGTTTATCCCTGTTGTCACTGTATTTGATGTTTGTACCCTGCATCTTTTATAAAAATTTATCTGAATTGAGGAAGGGAAGCAGAATGACAAAATGCTGAAACAAGGACAAATGATGACACATTGCAACAATGACACTCACAAGACACTATGTGGGAAATGAACTTTATAGCCTAGGAGGGGATGAGATGTGGGGGAAGGAAGGGACAGTGGGAGAAAAACAAGGGAGAGGGTAACAATATTCTACAAGTAAAGTACCCATTACCTTACTTATGTAACTGTAATCATCAATACAGCATCTTTACAATAAAAACATTTAAAAAAATTTCACAAAGCAACTTTCTCAAAGAAACTAACCCAATGATATCTGTAGAGATAACCAAAATAACTGTAAGAAAACTATGCATCTACCAATTTGTTTTCTTGGTTTTTCTCTAGGCTACAATGCTTGATAAGAAATGTACTCATTATCATGCCCATGTAATTGTAACCCCTCTGTACAGTATTTTCACCATTAAAAAATCAAAAGAAATAAAATGTTCTGCAAAGACTGGAAAAAATACATTAAAAAAGAAAAAGGAAATTACAGATATTGGAGGAGAAACAGGATATTTGGTGAGACATAATATATGGTTACAAATAGTGGGGGTGACGACAATCAAAGTTTATGACATGTAATAGAGATACACAGTAAGAAACCAGATAGTTACTGAAAGTACCATATTGTAGCAAAAATTGAAAAATATTGCCATAACATCTACTGGTGTGGCATTGAGTTAATCTCTTTCTCCCAGTGATATTCAATTGCCTTGCTGCATTTATCTATATCAAGGACTTCATAGATGACACATAATGACCTTTAACTAGTAATACACATAAATCTGACAAACTGGATCATAGGATAATAAGGCCAAACTTCTACAATTTCCACCAGGAGCCCTTGCATATCTGGACGTAGCTGAGAAACATCCATCCACTGTAACCTAAGATTCCATGTGTCTGTACAAGTGTAATAACAAAGACACTCAAACATATTTTAATGGTATTAAGGGAAGGAAAAACAATTGAATGTGAAAAAGTAGTGGAACATAAAAAAAACAAGGGACTGGGTGTGAAACTCAACAGCAGAGTAACCATCCTGGCAAGCACAAGGCCCAAAGTTCAAACCCAGCAGGATAGAAAAACAGGTAAGCATAAAATAGACTGATTTCTAGGAATGGCATGAAGGAGAAGGACATTTACAAATCTATTTGAAAGCAGTGAAAGAATTCCTGATCCTATCATATCTGCTTCTAAATATGTCCAGCCATCTGACAGTCTACCCTTCTCTGACCAGCACTGGAAAAGAGGTGGGAGACATTGCTATAGACAATGACCTTCTGTTGCAATAGGAATCAAATTGTCTGCTAGAATTTCTCCTTAGTCATTCATTACTGAGACCCTCGCTTGCAAACCAAAACCTGAGTGTACACACAGGTGCAAAAGAAAAGCAAAACTCTTGTTGGGCAGATACAATTCTCTCATTGAGGGTAGTCCAACTGCTGCCTTGCCGGTCACTTCCTGGATCAAGATCTATATCTGATGTGAAGTAATTTAATAATTACACAATGCTTAGTTTAAAACAGTAGCTTTATGTCTAAAAAGTCATCAAAATATATGTCAACCGATATGTACACAAGAAAACTTCTCAGACCACTGGCCTGTGGGCAAGGAAGTGTATCTGCCTCCTCTCACTGCAGAACTCATGCCACTGCCTCAGGTTGTTTGTAATAATATCACTTTATCCTTTGCAGAGACAGTTGGGATGCAGGAGATACAGTGATGATGGAATAAATGGACCTTTAAAAGGAGAAGCTACATGGAAAGAAAACAGAGTCCTGTCTTCCACCTTGGAAGCAGAAAATCATTCCATAGTACACACAAATTAAAACATACTTCTAGTGCATCTCATCTCCTGATCAGAAGTTGGTGTAGAGGATATAGAAAGCATGGTCATGAGCCCCAGGGTTTCCTTGATCATTCCCCCACCTGAGAACGAAAGATTAAGTGGAACTACAATTATTGAGGTATTACTTACAGTTTCTTTGCTTCATCAAGGGAAGAATCACTGTTACTGTGATCTGTTCCCAAAGTGTAGAGAGGGAAGAATCCAGCAATCATCACATCTCCATCCATGTGTGCCCTGCGCTTCATTCTAGAAAAGCAGGCAGTGCCTTCTAAGGAGCTGACAAGGTGTGGAAGCAGGAGAAGAATGAGGGTGAAAATTAAAGGGAACATTACTGAAGTATCTGCCAAGTTTAAATGCTGGCTGGATGTGAAGCACGTGGCTTCAGGTGAAGATATATTTGTATTTGTGTCTATGTGTATATATACCTCTTTTATTGACTAGGATGTCTACTCAGCTTCTCTCATTGAAACCTTCAGCATTTCCTGGTAGGAACATGGAAAACTCTCAGCCCTGTGATTCTGCATCTGAGGCCCCATGTCAGGGAAAAAACACAAGCTGGAAAACATGTTTTCCAGTTGTCCTCTCCACCCCAGGGGCTATGATTTCATCCAAGACTACAGAGAGTGAGACCTCTGGGATGAAGTTTTCTTGTTAGATTTGGTTGCAAGACTGTATTAGCAAATTACTTGTATGAAGTCTATTAGATATAATGCAACTAGAAAGCATCAATAGATGCCCTGTCACATGAAAAGTGAGATGGTTGGCAAGGGCTCATGCCAAGGAGATGTCAACCTAACTCTTTAGGGCATCACACTCAGTGGACATCTCATACACCAAACGTTCAAAACAGCTACAGAACATTGCTGGTTGACCCAGGTCCATCCAATATGAATCCCATGCAGGAGAGTCCACAAATGTGTCCATCTGTGATTGCCTGCAAAACGAATGACCATGCTTAATTCAGCAATGGCCCATGGTCAGTGCAGAAGTTGAACTGCAGAATTGTATTCTGAACTTTGACCTTCACAACGGGCAATGTCACTGGACATCCTGAGTACATGGGTCAATATACTGTCATGAAGTATTGATACATCCACCACCTTGCTTGTTCCTATTTATGCTTTTCTGAAAACTTGTGCCTGTGCAAATAACCCTTTCTCGACTATCAAAACCACCTGTACATTTCCTAACACTCAAATATATTGGACATAGAATCCATGCAAAGATCTCAATTGCCTGATAGCAATGGCCCTGAAGTGCAGTGAATTTATTCTATGCTAGGCTATTCTGTTGAATACATGCTGTGATACACTTGCCGGGAATAACATAGGGAATAGAACAGAAATTGCATGTGAGAATAAACAAAGGACAGAACAATCTAATGATGTGCTGATTCATATAGTAGAGCATACTTTTAGTAAGGCAAACAATGAAAGTGTGGATTACAGGATTCACAGAAACTGTCTGTACTTTCTATTCAATATTTTTTAAAAGCTAATGGAGATATGAAAAAATGTGTCTTTGTGGTGAGAATATCAAATTTGCTAATGAGGTTGACCCTGGTTTTAATTATTTTAGTAGTCAGGGAAATACATAGAATATTATCACTTATTTTTATACTCTATCAGTGTCTATTAATTGTAGAAGTGACATTTGGACAATTCTACATGTATATGCAATTTGCTCTGATCTGATTTAAACTCTCCGTGACAGTCTCACCCACTCCTTCCCTTATTAAATGAATTTCAGCAGATTTCAGTTTCCATTTTCATACACATATAGTAAGTACATTGTTTTTGGTTCACTGCCTTCAGTGTCTCTATTCACTGCCCTTGCATCTGTACATAATGCCCAGAACTGGATAGGATGTCAATTACACTCCTGTCCTTCATTTTAATGTATAATAACTGTTAGAAGGGAGTCACTGTGTATTTCACACCTAATTATTTCTACATATTACTCCCTCTTTCCTCATCTCTCCAGCTAGCTTCAGCCACATATGCACTTTGTTATTACACATCTTTTATAATTTGATCATCTCCTCCCCTTCCTCGTAAACGTTTCAAAGAGTCCCATAATTACCCAAACATCTACTTATGTGTATGTGTTCCTTATGTAAATATATATGTTGTCTTTAGGTCTGTTGTCCACATTTTAGAAAATGCGTGTGACCTGTGTCTTTTGTTTTTTGTCAGTCCTGGGGCTTAAACTCCTGGCATGGACGTTGTCCCTGTTCTCTTCAGCTCAAGGATAGTGCTCTACCGCTTGAGCCACAGCGCCACTTCTGGTTTTCTGTGGGTTTATTGGAGATAAGAGTCTCACGGACTTTCCTGCCCTGGCTGGCTTTGAATCGCGATCTTCAGATCTCAGCCTCCTGAATAGCTAGGATTACAGGTGTGAGCTACTAATGCCTGGCTGACCTTTGTCTTTCTAAACCTGGCTTACTTCACTTAACATGATACTCAACAATTTTCTGCATTACCATACCAAAAATATTTTGGTCTGATTGTGAACAATATTTTAGAAAGCATTTGAATTGTTTCCATATTTTGTGAATATTTCTGTAGCATTCTTGAGTGTGCAATGTGACAACTGTACCTCCACTTACATTATTTCGAATATACAATTTAGGATGATATAACTGGCTGGCATAGGAGATCTACTTTTAGTTCTTTGGGGAAACTCCATACTGATTTCCATAATGGTGGCATGTATTTACATTCCCATAAATAGTGAATAAGGATTTGCTTCCCACACATTTTAACTAGCTTTTTCTCTTATGTGTTTCTTCATGATAGTCATTCTGACTGGAGTGAGATAAAATTCAAGGTCATTTTGGTTTGCCTTTGCTTCATGGCCACAGATGTAGAGTATTTCTTCATGTATTTATTGGCCCTTTTGATTTCTTATTGAAAAGAATCTTTAAATTTGTTTGCCAAATTGTTAATTGGGATTTTATTCTTTAGGAGTTTAGTTTCCCAAACTTCCTATTTATTCAATTTATTCATTGTATTTTGAATGTACTGTGTAGGCCAACTTTTTAGTTAATACTTTTTAACTTTCCAGTGTGAAGACTTCTAGGTTGATGCAATCCCATCTGTCAAATTTCATTCTTATTTATTGAACTACTGATGTTTTATTCAAAAAGTTACTATCAAAAGTTCAATTTTTCCTTCATCTTTACTAGTTTCAACACTTCATGTTTGAATTAAGATCTGGAGATGGAAAAAGAATGAAAAGTCACATTGTAGTAATCCTAAGAGCACTGCCTATAATGTCCAGGAGAAGATGGCATAATTGTGGTCATAAAGGAAGAAGTTTTGATGCCAATGAGTGGAGATGATGCCCTTGTGGACACACTTGTTGGGTCTTTGCAGGCATTGGGATCATGGCAAGCTCCATGTAACCCTCAGCACCTTTCACTATTCCACAAATGGAAGCTTCTAAGGTAGAAACATTTTTCCATTCCATGTATTGAAGAATTAATAGTATATTAACAGAACTAGAGTTGACACATTCTTCACATACACTGATATGCAATCGAGTACATGTCTGTCAAGTAATGAGAAGAAACAGGGAACAAATTTATATATGATCTCAATAACACGTGGAGAGAATTGCATTTCCTAGCATCATTTCACCCATAGTTTATAATACTTGCAGAACAAAAGACTGCCTTTTTGACCTAAAGATCCCTGAGAGTTGTAATCAGGCATTCCATAAGTGAAATTGACTTGTGGGAATTGTAGAGTCCCTGAAATTTTCTCACTTAGTATAAAATATATTCCACACATTTCTTATATGCTTATGAAAAATGTGCTTCATTTTTAAATAATTTTTAATATGAAAATACTGTACAGAGGGGTTACAATTACATAAACAAGGTAATGAGTACAATTCTTTTTAAAAAAATTTTTTATAGTGAGGACACTGTCCTGAGAAGTTACAATTACATGGGCAAGGTAATGAGTACATTTCTTTTTTTAATTTTTATTTTTTATTGTGAAAATACTGTACAGGAGGGTTACAATTACATTGGCCAGATAATGAGTACATTTCTTATCAAGCATTGTAGCCTCCTCTATTGTTTCCCCTTCCCATCCCATGAGTACATTTCTTATCCAGCATTGTTGCCTCCTCCTTTGTTTCCCCTACCATCCCTGCCTTAAATGCCCACCACCTTCCACCCCACACCCCACCAAAGTTATAAATTTTGTTTTTTTACATAAGGTCTTGTATATCTCATTGTTACAATGGTCCACCTGTATCTCTATTTAAACAATTTGTTTTTTCCCTTCCCCTCCACAAATCAAATCAAATACCAACATCAAATACAGTGAAAATAGGGGTTATACCGTGGGGGGAGGGACATACAAAGCAACAAAGAAATCATCTTATAAATATGTTAGAAACAAAAGCAAGAAAGAAAAACCATTTGAGTGCTTATTTTGGGGTTCATTTTGCCTAACGTTAACTTACCTGACCATTTCTGCTTGTCTCAGACATCTACTAGTTACTTCAAATAAGGGAAACCATGATGGAGGGGATGTGGACAGAAGGGAGCCCTACTGCATTGTTGGTGGGAGTGGAAAGTTGTTCAGCCACTTTGGAAAGTAGTATGGAGGTTCCTCAAAAGACTCCTCATAGAGCTCCCCTATGACCCAGCAATCTCACTTTTGGGCATTTACCTGAATGATTACAAACAAGAACCATCTTAAAGCTCCAACACAACTATGTTTACTGCAGCATTATTTACCATAGCTAAGATCTGGAACCAACACAGATGTCCCTCAGTAGATAAAAGGATGAAGAAAATGTGACATATATACACAATGGAATTCTATGCCTCCATCAGAAAGAATGACATTGCCCCATTTATTAGGAAATGGAAAGACTTGGAAAAAATTATATTAAGTGAAGAACAACTATAATTTTGGGCTTTACTACCACTATAGAAATGAGTAAGATTCAAATATTCATTCAAATGATTCTCACAATATAAACTAATAAAAGATTAGAAAAGAAGTGTGGCTTTAGTTTAGATCTTCTAGGCATTTGACCAAACCCCTGAGTTTTATTTTAAGAAGGCTCATTTCTCCCAGTATGCATTTTGCCCTTGAAGCTATGGAGAGAATTTCTATCTGGCCTTAACAAGATGATGTAACACTTGGGGGCAAAAATACAGCCCAGGAACCCTGCACTGGAGGACAAGATGGAGAAGACCTCCACAGCCACCATGACCTTCCCCTTGGCACTGTGGTAGACAGGCAAGAAAGTGACCCAGACACTACAGAACACCAACATGCTGAAGGTCAGGAACTTGGCCTCATTGAATGTGTCTGGCAGGTTTCTGGCTAGGTAAGCTACAGTAAAGCTGGTCAGGGCAAGGAAAACCAGGTATCCCAAGACACAGTAGAAAGCAGTGAGGGAGCCCTTGTTGCACAGAATGATGACATGGCCATGTTCAGAGTGTGCATCTGTGTCAACAAAGGGAGGAGAGGCTCCAAGCCAGAGTCCACAGAGAGTCACCTGGATGAGGGTGCAGATGGGAATGATGAAGTTAGGAGCCCCTGAAACCAGCAGCCATCTCATCCTTTTCCCTGGAGAAGTTGCCTTGAAGGCCAGAACCACAGTCACCGTTTTGGCCAACACTGTGGAAACAGCCACAGTGAACACAACTCCAAATGTGATCTGCTGCAGGATACAACTGACAGTATTGGGTTGGCCAATAAAGAGCAAGGAACAGAGGAAACAGAAGATGAGGGAGATAAGCAGGATGTAACTGAGAGCCAGGTTGTTGGCTTTAACAATGGGAGTGTCTTGATATTTCACAAAGACCCCAAGAATAAGAGCAGTGAATGTGGACAAGCAAAGGGCCATGCAGACCAGGCCCATGCCCAAGGGTTCATCATGAGCCAAGAAACTTGCAGCTTTTGGAAGGCACTGGGTTCTCTTTTTGTTGGCATACTGATCATCTGGACACTTCATACACTGCTCCATATCTATTGAGAATGCAGAATTACCATTTGTCTCTTTTCAGCACTTTCTTTTACTCAATGGAAATTAAGAAATCTCTGCTTAGAGGTAAATCAAACATATGAGTTCTTAGTATCATAAAGGTACATACTATCAAATAATATAAGAAACTGCTTTTGTCTCTTTTCCATGACTCCATCATCATTCTCATATTCCATTTTTTCAGTCTTATTTTCTTATTCACTGCTTCTTAGGTGGGAAATAAATTAATTATATGTTTCTAAAAGTTCATTTATTTATCATAAAATCTAAACAACATCTGTTATAGTATTCTAATATTCTGGCCAAAACCTGAAAACACAATTAATTCATGATATTTTCTTTTGTTCTGACTGATTTCCACACATATTAGAAATGACATTTTTGTTCATTTTAATGAACTAACAATAATTTTCTAATTTCCTCATCTGTCTGTAATATAAATTCTCAGCAATGTGCACACAAGTCTGCAACTGCTATTTAAAATTGTGACTAATATAGCTTGCATTTCACCATGTGTTTGTTTGAAACATTAATAGGAACCCAGTGGTACATTCTTGAATTCATCTTATGAGGCAGTGGGAACAGACAATCAAGGCCCTCTTTAAACCTCTAAAGTCATGATATGAACAACACTTGTGCCTAATAGTTAAACAAAACTCAGTTTTCTAAGCACTTTCTCTATAGCAATAACAGTTCTGGGAAGATAAATTAAGATGTACAGGATTTATGCATTTTTTGTGCCACAAATGTAATTTAGAAGATCATGGACATTCTGCATTTAATAAGAATTTATACTTAACCTTAATGGAGAAGTTTCATGGACTCTACACATTCACTGAATACAAAGAAGAATATGCATAGAGTGGCTGAAAAAGGCTCATAACTATATGCATATGATCTATAAAACCATATCTTATGAAATGAACTCCAAAAAATAAAAAAAGAGCTATTGTTTATTTGCCATTGTGGCTGTTTTTGTTTTTTTTCCTTTTGGATTTTTTAGTCTGAATTTGGAAAGGTAACAGAGGACACAGAAAAGGTAAAAAAAAGAATGAACAAATTGAACAGTGGCACTTACTAGATACTATATAGAAATGAACTGTACAACTTGTTGATGGGGGATGGGATAGAAAAAACTGGGAGGGAGTGCGAGAAGGTGAGGCATGGTTCAAAAAGTGTTGTACTCATTACCTAATTCACGTATCTGTAACCCCTCTGTAAATCAACTCTACAATAACAATAAAAAATTTTCAAAATCCATTTCTATTTTTTATTATGAAAATACCATACAGAGGGGTTACAATTACATGGGCAAGGCAATGAATACATATCTTTTTTTTGGGGGGGCCATTCGTGGGGCCTGAACTCTGGGACTGGGTGTTGTCCCTCAGCTCTTCAGCTCAAGGCTAGCATTCTACCACTTGAGCAACAGCGCCACTTCTGGCTTTTTTCTTTTTGCTTATGTGGTGCTGAGGAATCTAACCCAGGGCCTCATGCATGCAAGGCAAGTGCTCTACCATTGAGCCACCTTCCCAGGCTAAGAGTACATTTCTTATCAAGCATTGTTGCCTCCCCTCTTGTTTCCCCTTCTGATCCCTTCCCATTTCCTGTCCCCTCAGTGAGCTGCCCACACAGCCCCACCCCCTGCCAAAGTTGTAAAGTTTGTTTTTCAACATAACATCTTGTACATCTAATTGTTGCAATGGGGCAACTTGTATCCCTATTTAAACAATTTGTTTTTTCCCTTCCCGTCCATGAATTATACTAACATCAAATACAGTGAAAACAGAAGTTATACCGTGGGGGAGGGACATATAAAGCAACAAAGAAATCATCTTATAAATATGTTAGAAACAATTGCAAGAAAGAAAAACCATTTGAATCCTTATCTTAGAGTTCATTTTGTCTAATACTAACTTATCAAAACTCATTTCTTGAGATAAACGTATAAAATGAACCAGAAAAATTAAATCAGATACATAATTTAAGGTCCACTAGTATTATTTCAAGGAACAATATCAATTGCTATCATTAAATTATTCAAAGAAGGAAGATTTTGGGTCTCTAATGCAAATACAAAACCTTTCCATGGACTTGGATACATTACAGAATACTGGGAAGATAGAGAATTTCATCATTAATCAGAGACTTACCTGTTCTATTAGAAATCTCATTGTCTAGGCAAGAGGTACAATCAAAGCAACAGACAGCCTTTCCTCCCTGAAATGATTTCCTGAATCCAGGAACACAACTCTCACTGCAAACAGAGTGAGGACTCTAAGGAAAAGCAAATATTGCTTCGTCATTATTCAGAATAATACCTGACATTAAAAAAACCAGTGTTCTTAATAATTTGAATATTAACCATAATTATTTTACATACTTAAAGCCAATCCATTGATTGGATAATATTTGACATTTTATAACACAATCCCAAAAACTTTTGAGCTATAGCTTTGACCTTCATCCTATGCCACTACTCAGAATTGTGGAACCTTTAGCAATTGTGGTTCCTAATTGTAAGACATCCATAGCCAACTTCCAGAAACTTCCTTGAATTCATAGCATAAATTTTCTCCTACTGCTTTGTGAAATATGGAAACAAGAATAAAATACTCTTGAAAAGTTTAACAACATGCTAGGCCCCAGGACCATCATATCTTCCTATTTGTTTTCCAATTGTCAGGAGTTCACAATATTAGATCATTAGAGAGCACAACAGACATAATATCTAGGGGTTCTTTTTGCTTACTATATTTGAGTTCTAATCATTTGTGTTCTCTTGAACCCACCTCTGTAGCTCCTATGGCCCACTCTATCATATCTTTAGATACAGACAGTTGATGATAAGGAGCATATGGAGAAAACTTCCCAATTTTCACCTTGAGTTCAAGACCTTCTGGAAAATTCCAGATATTTAAAATGTCATACTCTGCCTCTAATTTCCTTTCCTCATCCAAAATCACTTGGTCTCCAGCGAGATTGTAAAATTGGACGTTCTTCAGAAAATGGCGCATCTAAAAGAGATACATTATCCCATGGTGAACAGAATCTAAGAGCTGAAACAGAAATCCTGAATTCAGCCAAGTCTCCAAATCTCTTTAATCCTTACTTCATAATTCAATATTAACACACATATCCAATGAAGTTTAACAGAAGAATACTTTAGGAGAATAAAAGAATAGGGGAACAAAATATCATGTTTCTGAATTCTGATTACTACAATGAATTTTTTCAAGAGAAACCACTCCACATAAACAGTCATGAATGAGACAAATCTCAAATGCCTTGGAGTTTGGCAGGACTGAGAATTTTATGAATATCCTAGAAATTTTTGTTGGCTAAATAGATGATACTAGATAGATTCCACTAAAGTGGAATAAATCAGGTCATTTATTTATGTGCACATTTAATGACATTGCTTTTTTAAAATTTTTGTCAGTTGTGAGATTTAAACTCAGAGTGCTGTTCCTGAGCTTGTTCGATGAAGGCTACCACTCTACCACTTTGAGCCATAAAGCTGGTTTTCTGGTGGTGAATTGGAGATAGGAGTCTCAGAGACACCCTTGTAATCCTACCTACTCAGAAGGCTGAGATCTGAGGATCATGGTTCAAAGCCAGCCCCTGGAGGAAAGTCTGTGAGACTCTTATCTCCAATAAAACACTAGAAAACCAGAAGCTGTGGCTCAAGCAGTAGAGAGCCAGCCTTGAGCTGAAGAGTGCAGGGACAGCTCCCAAGCCCAGAGTTCAAAACCCACGACTGACAAAAAAAAAATCTCAGAGACTTTCCTGCACAGACTGGTTTCCAACAGTGATTCTCAGATCTCAATCTCCTGAGTAGCTAGGAGTATAGGCAGGAAACATTGGCACTCAGTTTAGTTATTAATGTTTAATATGTGGAATTTATCTATGAATTTTTTACTATTATCTTTATGTATCATAAAAAGGTCTTAAAATTTTACAAGTCAGTTTGTAAGAACAAAGAATTTCAATGCCACCCCTTCATCATTCTTCCTCATCTTCCCCAATATCACCCATCCCTTAAGTTACTGTCTTAGAAACAACATCATTTGAATAATTGGGTACATAAAGAACAGATCATCCTTTGCTATTAAGAAACTTCTAGTGAAAAAGTTGATAGTAAAATTATTAACTGTGAGCTTATTGTGGTAATTTGTAATACAGGAATTGATGGCAGTATAAAACACATTTACTCTTTCAACTTTTAATCTTTTCTTTAAGAACACATGAACATGTGTTTGTGATGTTAACAAATATTACTATTCCACAATACTGTGAAATATGTGAAAGTTATGTAATCATCTAATCTCAATTTTAAAAAATGTGAGAGAAAGGATGGGTTAGGAACATTGGGTGACAATGTTGTGAGGCACCTTGTATTCATATGCAATTTTGTAGAATGGGAATTTCTTTGTACAACTAGTTAAGGATAATAATAATAATAATATGTTTAAAAACAAATGAACAGAGGCCCAGAGTAACCTTACAAATATTTTAGGAAGTACTTTATGATGGGCCTTTGGAAAAATCTGAACTTGTTCAGATTTACTCTGATTTTGATGTGTCTAATCCAAGAGAGAAGGCATTACCTGTGCAGGAGAAGGCACCATCCATCTCCCATTAACCATTGTTGCTTCCTCTGTTTGATGAAGAAGCATCTCATGGAGGGCATGGGCCACAGCATATACAGCATTGTATGTATTATAACTCTCTTCAGACATGGACATGTCAAAAATTTGCCCAGGCAGCCATTCCAAGGAAGAATCTTCTGGACAGTTCTTCCACATTACACAGTCAGACTCAAAATGGGAGCAGTTAAAAAAGAGAAACCATAGCCTAGCAAGATAAAAGTCTTCTGGGTACACGGAAGGATTGACTTCCCTGATAAAATCTGTGAATCCAGATATATCTCCATGGTGACGTGACAACATAAGAGGTACATGGAATGAACCTGACATGAAATACTTCCTTCCGATGGATAAATCACACTTTGAGTTCAAGAGCCAAACTTTGCTTGTCATTAAAAATTGCCCAAGATATGTCATTAAGCTTAGCAGATATTCTTTATTACCATAAATGATAAGTACATTAGCTGATGATTTATTAATCTGGTTCTGAATTGCCATCATATTAAATACTTGTGTCATACTACTTCCTGGGATCACATGCTCAAAGGCTATACAGATTCTGTTCTTGTACATCTTTTCTCTCAGTTCTGCAAGGATCCATAAACCATTCTCATCTTCTGAGATCAATAGCCCCACCCAGTTCCAGCTGAAATGAAGCAGTAAGGAGACCATGGCAATGGCTAGTGATGTGTCCTTTGGGGACATTTGATAGAGAGAAGGAAACTTGCCATGATCACTCAGGACATGATCAAAAGCCCCAAAAGGTAAGCTAATGGGAAAGAAAATTGTAGGCTCACATGTAAGAAATTTCCTATACATCACAACCTCAGTCTTGATTTATATATGTCAAAAAATGAACTTTACAACTTTCACACAGAAGGGTGGGGGAGTGGGGGGGAAATGGGAAGGAATGGTAAGGGGAAACATAAATGGAGGCAACAATGCTTGATAAGAAATGTACTCATTACCTTGCTCATGTAATTGTATCCCCTGTGTATGACATTTTAACAATTTAAAATAAAGTGGAAAAAAAGGAACAGGTTGAATTGAATGGTAGGATTGGTCCAAGTTTTGGAAGATTTTTTAAAAATTAGATTGTAAACTATTTTTAAACCATTGTACAAAGATTTTTCAATTCAATAAGTGAATTATATCTACAATGCCTATTGATCAGTAACATCATTTCTATTATTCTTCCATCTGTACAACAATACAACACATTCCCTTGTTTCTTTGTTTGATTTTTACATATATTCTTCAATATTCTGTCTGTATTTGCCATCATTCCTCTATTTTTCTAACACTCCACCATCCTTTTAACATCATAACACCTCACACATGACATCTTTAATTTCCTAGTTGTAAAGTCCACAGTAGTTACACCATGGAAATTCACTTTTATGTATACCATAATTTAGTAAGTTTAATCATGTATGAGTGCTTAGGTCACCTATGCATTTTCATATATCCTTTGCATTATATTTTTTAATTTAAAAACCAACTTCCACAAAGGAGAGAAAATGCATCCTTTTTGCTTTAATATGCTTGACTTTATTCACTCAATAACGTCACATGTTTTAGTTATTTCCCACTTCCTGATTGCTTTCTACAAAATTATTCAACAAGCCCTAGGCTCATAGTCATCCTTTGGATTTCTCTTACTTCTCCATCCTCTCTTGAACAATGAGAGTCTGGGTAACACAGTATGTTGGAGTACTTAGCTTTTGATATTATAAAATTGGATAGGCTGTTATATTATGTCTTTCCTATCCTTCTCTTATAACATCTCAAAATGGAACCAAAGCAGACATCTTTACACATTACTCCCTTCTTCACCTGTGGAAATCTGTAGAGTTCCAGCAGTGTTCCAATTTCCGCAGATGTCATTCCGGATGTTCCTGCAAGTACTGCTACAAAATTTCTTTCTGCCATGCAAGTGTAGTTAGGGATCTTCTTATGGCCAGAAAGCCAAATAAAAGGATTCTCAAAGGCAGACCAAGCTTTCAAATCAGCATTATAGATATCAAATCCCAAAGTCATGTTGTGTAAAAAATCGGAGTTCTTATTGATTTCCTCAACAGCAAAAGCCAAGGCCAGGACAAGCTGATAGTACTTGAAAACAAACCTGCACAGGAGACATAAGAAATTCATCAAGAATAATCCAAAACTTCTTCAAATCAATGCAATGACGTTGGTGGAGTCAATGTTTATTTCTTTACAAATTAAATATGTTGAAAAGTTACACCTTTTATGAGGTATTTATTAGTAATTTGATGTGCATATAAAATTCCACAGAGCTTGATTTTTCTGTCTTTCATAGTTACCATATCAAAAAAGGATATCATACATTAACCATCTTCTTGAGATACCAAATATTTTTTGGTTTTAATGTTTGGATAACTAGCACCATCTGTAAAAAAAAAATAAGTCTTTTTTATATAGTTTTCTTAAAGACCATTATAATTTAAATAATGTCTCAGTTTAAGATTAACTTTCAGAAGCAGAGCAAGGTGTTATATGAGGTGTTGTATGGTTTTCCTTTCAGACACACTCTTTCTACATTAGCTACCAGAAAAAAAGCGGAAACCTCACAAGAGATCCTGATTCTGAGGTATGTTAAAAAGCAAATGCAATGCTTTAAAAATGCAGCAGGAAGTGGTTTCCCATGTTATTCTCTCCTCCACTACACTCCAAGAAACTCCTCAGGTAGAGATAAGCCTCCAAATTGGGGGATGGGAAGAAAGTTGTAACAAAATATAGCTGTAGGCTGAAATCACTGCTTCAAGGCCACCATGGTGAAATTCAGTGCTGGGAAATGCCTTGATGATGACTACTTTCTTCACAAAACATGGTGATTGAGATATTGAAAAGGAAAGGTTACTGGGAGTAAAAGAATCAAAGATATCTCCCCTTCTCAGTCCTGGTAAGAAAGACTAGGACACCCTTATCTTCAATTAACCTACAAACACAAAAAAGATGTGGAGATACGGCTCAATTGATAAAGTATCAACCTTCAGCAAAAAAAAAATCTAAGGCCCTGAGATCAAATTCAGGCACAAATACTAATAGCTCTTATATGAAAGAGTAAATCAAAAGTAAAAATGTAAGTGTGAAAGCAAGAAAGAATCTATGAAGGATATTAGAAATTGGCAATTATGTCTCTGGACACATCTATAATGCTATTACTCAGAAGGCTGAGATTTGAGAATCACAGTTGGAAGCAAGCCCAGGACAGTAAAGCCAAGAGACTCTTATCTTCAGTTAACAACTAAAACTCCCAAGTGGAGCTGATGCTCAATGGTAAGAGCAGTAGCCTTGAGTGTAATCCTAGCCAGTCTGAAGGCTGAGATCTGAAGAGTGCTTTCAAAGCCAGGCTGGGCAGGAAATCCCTGAGACTCTTTATCTACCAAAAAAGGCAGATGTAGAGCTGATGCTCTTGTGGTAGAATGCTAGCTTTGAGACAAAGAGACTCCAGAACAGCACTCAGGCCCCAAGTTTAAGCACCAGGACCCAAAAAGAAAGAGAGAAAGACTGAAGTATTTAAAAAGCAAATATTAGTTCCACAAGTGATCAACAAATGGTTGAGTACAGTAAAATTCTTGTTCAAGTAAATAATACAGAATATAAATTCTTAATATAGATAAAAATACAAATAGCCATGTTTATCCAAATATCCTTGGCATTAATGCCTCACTTGTTTAAGCTTCAGGAGGCTGAGATATCAGGATTAAATTTCAAAGCCAGCCCTAGTAGAAAAGTGCATGAGATTTTTTTTGGGGGGGGGTCCATTTGTGGGACTTGAACTCTGGGCCAGGTCACTGTCCTCAGCTCTTTAGCTAAAGGCTAGCACTCTACTACTTGAGCCACAGCACCACTTCCAGCTTTTTATTTTTTGCTTATGTGGACTCGAACCCAGGGCCTCATGCATGCAAGGCAAGCACTCAACCACTGAGCCATCTTCCCAGCCCCGAGATTTCTATCTCCAATTAACTAGCAAACCACTGGTAGTGGAGTTGTGACTCTAATGGTAGAGTACTATCATTGTGCAAACTATCTCAGGGACAGCACCCAAGCTCTGAGTTCAAGTCCCATGACAGACAAAAAAAACTTAGGAAGATCAAAAGTTAATTGAACTCTCCACCATCTCATATTCAACAAAGTTCTGGAAAATACACATAGAAGTTTATCATCTATAAATGAAAAGGAACTCATAAAATATAAGTGTGCCCCTGTTTCCCTAACAACTTACTTCTCAATAAAATTCACACAAACCAGGATGTTAGGACAGAAGATCTTTACAGTGCTGCAGGTCACAATATAAAATATCCACCAAGTGTACTGTATTTAGCAAAGTTATCCTGTAAGAGCAGAGAAATCAAGATATTTCCTGTCAAATAAGGTTAAAAAATATATATCAAGGGAGGAAGATGGCAGAGGAGAAGCTGGAGCTAAACAAGCTCTTGTATAGAAAGAAATTTCAGTGTTCCAGTGAACAATCCTAGGCTAGAGAATCACACCATGTGTGCCATCATACTACAGAGAGTTTGGCCAGAGTGGGAAAATCCAGGCAAGGAGACATATCTGAGCACTTGCTGGTAGCTGCCAATATGGCAGCAGCAGTGGCTGTGGCAGGGGACATAGACACCATACCAACAGAGAGAGTCCAGGACAAAAGCACCAGACTGGGCAGGTGAGCGAATTCTACTCTACATCAGCAAGAACTGACAAGGAGCAGATAGCTTTATCCTGCAGATCGCAGACCAGAGATGGTCCAGGAATCAAGACTCTGGCTTGAGTAGAGCCCTGACATCCTTACTCCTCAGGGAGCTGAGGAGCTAAGACCACCCCTCTCCTACCACCGGAAATCTCCATCTTTGATACTGACAAAGGCCCTGCTGAGCAGCTAGCTCCAACATAGGCCTAGGAGGAAAACAAAAGAATCATTTAGCAGGTCACAGGAACCTGGCCTGATCTGCCAGGCTCAGCTTCACCCAGGAGAAAGTCACCCTGCCTAGGCAGAGAAAGATCTGCCCCCAGAGGAGGAGCTTTCTCCACTGGGTTAACAGAGCCAGAGGCTGCCCCTCCCTACAGCAGCCTAGACAATCAATTGAAATTCAGTAAACATAAACCCTGAGAATGGCTCCAGGCTGGGCTCTGTGAATGTCTCAGGAGCTAGCTCCTCAAAGAAAAGCTACTGTTTGCTGAAAGGCCTCACCCCTACCCAGAACCTAGCCTCATCACAGCATCTCCAAACTAGAGGAAACAACCATCCCCCTCTTTTGTGATACTCAAAGCAGATCTCCCTCCCACTGAACTAGCACAGGAGGAAGATCACAAAATCCTGAGTAACACAGGGCATTTTTCTGCCTGCTCAAACAAACTGACTGAAGAAACCAATCAAGCCACAGGAAAACCAAACACCACAAGCAGACCAGAGACTCCACCAAGAAACTGGTTAGGGACACAGGGGAGATACAGGATCTTCCCATTCCCCCCAAAAAAATCAAAGAACTCTCTTTTCTACCTTTTTTAAAAAAATTAAAATTGTTTTCTACTATGCTTTTTTTCTCTCATAATTTTTATTTTGTGTGTGTGTGTGTATGTGTGTGTGTGTGTGTGTGTGTGTGTGTGTGTGTGTGTGCATGCTTTTTTTAAAACCTCTTTTGACTTTTTGGTACTTTTTATTATTCTTGTCATTTTTTTCTGTTTCCTACTTTTTTGGGTGTCTTAATTACTGTTCTGCTCATCCTCATCATCCATTATTAGACCTTATCCCCCATTGCATACATACTTAATCCAGAAATTTATTACTCAATTCACCATCTTTTAGGCTTAACTTCTTTCATAACAGTATTGTCTTTTTATACTTATATAATTTTAAAGTAACCAATTTTAAGAATTTTTAGTTTTTAGGTTTTCATGTTTCCTATCTATCCCTCTGCTCCATACTTCTTTTCCTTTTTCTTCTCTCATTATCATTTCTTTATATTTGCATAATTTTAAAATGTTTCACTTTTAAATTTAAATTTTTGTTTTTCCATTTTTCTTATTTTTTTAATCTCTCTCCTATCATTCTGCACAATCCATTTTCCTCTTTGAGATTAGGACTTGGTTAAATTCACTCTTACCTCCACACATCCCTCTAATCCTATTTTTCCCCACATTTCTCCCTAAAGCTAATAATTTCTGGTTTTCCAAATCCTTCTTTGCTATTCTTAGCCCATTAATGCATAGTTGACATTGAATAAATTGTATCTGTTGAACTAGATTGTATCTGCAGCCATTTTGACTGTGCAACTACAGGATTCTGGTTGATGCTTGCCTTAAAGTAGTATTCTAGCACAAAATTGGAGTTACTTTCATACAAATGGCAGAACAAGCCGAAAAAAAAAAAAACAAGAAAAATGGCAAGTCCGGGTATCTCAAGTCCCACTCATGATAATCAGGTGACAGAACAGTTCATGAATAATCCAGGGAGAGTTCTCAAAAAGCTCTACAAACACTACTGATAAACATGGTGAATGAAGATTGAAAACCTGCAAAGGACTCAGTGTGAGCATGACAGGGAGTGAGAGGAGGCAAACCAAAGGTTAATACAGGAAACTCGTAAATATGAGGAAGCTATTCAAAGATTAATGCAGGACTTGCATGAGCAAGTGAAAAACAGTCAAAGAAAAATAAAAGAATTGCAAGAGCAGAGTGAGAACAGTCAAAGAGAAAGACAGGAATTGCTTGACCGTGAGGAAGCTAATCAAAGGGTAATACAGGAATTGCGAGAGAGGGATGAGAATAGACAAAGATCAATAGAGGCATTCATGGCATCCATAAACACATAGCTGAAAGAATTCATGGAGACCACAAAGGAAATGCTGAATGGAGCCCGACAGAAGGAATAGGAGTCCAAGGAAACCATAACCAATCAACTAAGTGATTTGAGAATAAACACTGAACACCAAATTAAGTAAAGAAGTTTATATAAGATCTAAAACAAAGCTCCAGAAAGAATTTGAAGTCATCAAAGCCAACCAATTAGAAGGAAAAGAAATAAAAATCAAAGTAGAAAGTCTTGATAATAGGTTAGACCATGCAGAAGATCGAATTTTGGGGATTGAAGACAGCCTAGATATTATAGAGAAAAACCATACAACTATCCAAGACAAATCCAAGGAATATGATAGATCTATTCAATATTTGGAAGATACCATCAGAAGGCCTAATCTGAGGATAATGGGAATAGAGGAGCACCTAGAGACAGAAGTTAGTGGCCTAGGAAATATATTTAACAGGATCCTAGCAGAGAACTTGCCAAACATACAAAAAGATAGGCCTATTCAGATACAAGAAGCTTTTAGAACCCCAAATATACCAGGTCAGAACAGGACCTCTCACCATCACATAATCCACACAGGATCAATTCAGTCCAAGGAAAGGATCGTTAAAGCTGTCAAGGAGGAAAGATCAATCATCTGTAAAGGGAAACCAATTAGAATCACCTCAGATTTCTCAGCAGAGACAATTAAAGCAAGAAGAGCCTGGAATGATGTATGCTGTGCCCTAAAGACAAACAACTATCAACCAAGATTACTGTACCCAGCTAAACTCTCTTTCATAACCCAAGATCAAATAAAATCTTCCATAGCAAAGAAACACTGAAACAATATATCTCCACCAAACCAGTCCTACAAAAGATACTTCAAGATGTCCTACACATAGAAAACCAACAAGACCACAATAAAGGCCAAAAAACTGCACCCAAACTAAGAATCCAAGAACCATAGGAAGAAGCCACTTGTCGAAGCCCTTAAGAAGGTGGATATCGTGGCAGGAACTCCCAAACATCTCTCAGTCCTTACTCTCAATATTATCGGTCTTTACTCTCCAAGTAAGCAACATAAACTGTCTAGCAAGATCCTTCTATCTGCTGCCTTCAAGAGTCACCCTGCAAGTGGCGCTGTGACTCACTGGTAGAGTATTAGCCTCAAGTCTTGAGCTGAGGGACAGTTCCCAGAACCAGAGTTCAAGCCCCACAACCAATAAATAAATAACAAAAAAAAAAAACCATAAAAACACTGTATTTGATCTTGGTGTAATTTGTGGAAGGGAAGGGTAAAAACAAATTGTTTAAATAGGGATACAGGTGGACCCATTGCAACAATGAGACGTACAAGACAGTTATGTAGAAAAACGAACTTTACTACTTTGGCGGGGGTGGGGGGTCACTGGGGAATGGAGGGAAGGGGGGCAGGAGAGACGGGGGTGGGTGGAGATAGGAAGGGATGGTAAGGGGAAACAAAGGAGGAAGCAACAATGCTTCATGTACTCATTTCCTTGCTCATGTAATTGTAACCCCTCTGTACGTTATTTTCACACACACAAAAAAAGAGTAGGAATAGCTAAAGTATGTCAGACTTAGGTACTTAAGAGCCTAGTGAGGAGTTAAGGAAATGTACATGCCTGCCCTCTAGTGACAAGAAAATACATTGATACAGCCATTGTGGAAAACTGTGGTGCTTTCTTCAATAGAAATCAGAACTCCTACATGATTCAGTAATGTTAGTCGTAGCTGTTTAGAATCAGTATGGCAAAGGGGCATCTGCACTGCTGTGTTCTCTATATCATCATTGAAAATATCTGAGAAAAAGAAACAACCCAAACATCCATCAGCTGCTATACAGGTTTATATGTATATATTATATATTTGTATACATATAATATAAATGTATATACAAAATATTATATATTTATACACATATATTACAATATGAATATATACACATATGTATATATATTCACATTATATATTAGCTTGTATATAATATGTGGAGTAATATATATACTATGCCTTTTATATAGAATATTATATATAATGTACTATAACAGATATACATATTATGTATGTGTGCATATATATCTTAAACTTTTCCTTAGCACTGCTGTTGTTTGAAGTCAGAGGCTTGCAATTGGTATGCAGCAGCAACACCATGCCAACAATCCACCCAGCCCTTTTGGAGTTTGTGATTTTATTGGGGGGAGGGGAGTCCGGTCGTGAGGCCTGTACTCTGGGCCTGGGCGCTGTCCCTCAGCTCTTCAGCTCAAGGCTAGTGCTCTACCACTTGAGCCACAGCGCCACTTCCGGCTTTTTTCTTTTTGCTTATGTGGGGCTGAGGAATCCCCAGGGCCTCATGCATACAAGGCAAGCGCTTTACCACTGAGCCACCTTCCCAGCCTGAGTTTGTGATTTTTTGAAAGGGAATTTGAATGTATTCCTGAAATGACCTAAACAATCTTCATCCAAATTCCTACCACATTCAGCACAGAAACAAGAAAGACAATCCCATAACTCACACACAAAAAAAAGAATCTCCTATTTTTCAAAGCTTTCCACAGGCAAACAACCAAATGCTGAACTAATGTGTCACTAGCTTCCAATTATACTTGAGAGCCATAATAACATAAAAATTGCACATTCATAAATATAGACACCAAAGAAATAGGAGACCTACAAATACTCCCAATTAAGTACATTCATCTAATTCATACAGACATTGTCCAATCCTACATTGCTGGAAGATAACACCCTTAGTAAGGGTGGCACTGTGAAAAATGAGTATCCATATGACAAATGCTTAAGCTAGATCTTACCTTTCAGATTGTACAAAAGGATAAAAGTCAAAATTCATCGCAATTCTTAATAGGAAATTTGAGGATTGGAAAATTGCAGATAACATCATAATATAAATACTTCAAGATATAGTCACAGGAATGCTTGCTGGTAAGATACAAATACTTCATAAAATAATAGAAAAAGTTATGCTCTTGACTGGGCATGGTGGTGGAATCATTTGTTTCCCTCACAAGGCAAAGAATCCCATCCTCAGCACAGTTTACAAATGTGATTTCATGAAATTGAAGTTTCAGACAGCCTGGCATTGAGATGTACACCTGTAATTATTACAGTTTAAACCCAGCCTGGACAGAAAAGTAATGTGAGACATCACCAATGAACCAGCAGCACAGTGAAAGTGCAGCTATGATTCTATTGGTAAAGCACCAACCTTGAGCAAACATATCAAGAGTACTGGCCCCAAAATTTAAAAGAAATTAAAGTTTTAAGGAATCAGTGCAACAAAAGAAATATTTTCATGAGGTGAAAACACAGCCAAATAAATGGATGAAAACCTATGTTACCTATTCATATGATGGGGCTTTATTAACAAAATGACACTGAAATTTAAACACCAGGACAACAAAGAATCCTACTATGAAATAGGAACATGAAGTGAAAGACTTTTTTCAAATGAAAAAAGACAAATAAGAAATCAATACAGAAAAGTTATCAAACCATTATACCAATTAGCACAATTCAAACCAAAGGTATTCTGACTTGTCTTATGTAACTCAGAATGGCTATCATCAAAACATAAAATTACAAATTTTTGTGAAGATATGTAGAAATAAGAAGCAATGAAGATGCCATGGGATATTAAAAATAGAGCTGATATTTGACACAGCTATATCACTTCTAGCTATCTACCCCAACATATCAAGCTCAGGTATCTATATGAATATATGTGTAAACATGGATGTTATTGTATACAAACTATCCAATTTATGGAATAACTCAGGATGTCCAAGAAGAGATGAATGGATAACATAAGTGTTATATATATGAAGTTGAGATTTCCTCAGCCCCAATGAAGAATGGAATCACAATATTTGCTAGAAAATATATGGAAATGGAGATCATTCTGTTAGACAAAGTAAAAAAGTAATGAGTACAAATACCATATTTTGTTTCCTATCATATTAAATGAGATAAGCCAGACCCAAAGAAACATAGGCTCCACAGTTTCCCTCGTTTGTAATAATAAGTCCAGGATAGTCCTGGCAGACTATCATAATAGCTCAATAGCTATGTACTTATGACCGTACAAAATGATGATAATTGAAATTAATTCCAAGACAAGTAAACAACAGGACTTTTTGTAGTTGTTGACTTTGTTTTCACCAATGTACTGTATCAGTTCTTTCTTCTTATTTTATTTCATTTTTATTTTTCTATTGGTTTATTGCTGTTGTCATTGTATTTGATTTTGGTACCCTGTGTCTTGTATATACATTTATCTGATTTGAGGAAAGGAAGGAGAATAACAAAATGCTGAAACAAGGACGCAGGATGACCCATTTCAACAATGATACTCACAAGACACTATGTCAGACACTTTACAACTTTGGGGGTGTGGAGAAAAGTGGGGGAGGGAAGAGATAGTGGGAGACAAAGGAGTGGATACTAATGTTCTATAAGAAATATACTCATTACCTTACTCATGTGATGGTAACTCTCTGTAAAGCATAGTTACAATAATATTAAAAAAGAAACATCTCAGTAAGAAACATTCTTAAAGAAACTAGCCCAAAGATACCTGTAGAGATAACCAAAATAACTGTAGGATAATTATGCATGTACCAATTTATTTTCTTGGATTTCTCTTTCAAAAAAGTCTTCAGAAGTAAAATGTTCTGCAAAGAGTGAGAAAAATAGATAAAAAGTGAGTAAATTACAGATATGGGAGGAGAAACAGGATGTTTGATGAGACAATATATGGTTACAAATAATGGGGGTGATGACAATCAAATACATGACATACAGTATAGAAACAAAGAAAACAGACAGTTATTGAAAGTACCATATTGTAATAAAAATTGAAAAATATTGCCATAACATCTACTGGTGTGGCATTGAGTTAATCTTTTTCTCACAGTGACATCCAATTGCCTTGCTGCTTTTATCTGTATCAAGGACTTCATATATGACACATAAAGACCTAACTAGTAACATTTATTTGATAAACCGGATCATACGATAATAAGGCCATATTTCTCTGATTTCCACAGGAGCCCTTGCATATCTATAAGTAGCTGAGAAACATCCATCAGCTTCAACCTTAAGATTGGATGTGTCTGTATAAGTGCACTAAAAAGACACTCAATATATTTTTTACATTTTTTATATTTTTATTGTAAAGATACTGTACACAGGGGTTACAGTTACATGGTTAAGGTAATGAGTACATTTACTATCAAACATTGTTACCTCCTCCTTTGTCCCCTACTATCCTCCCCCCACCACCCCATCTCCTCCCCGCCGAAGTTGTAAAGTTCACTTTCACCATATTGTCTTGTACATCTCATTGTTACAATGGGTCTATCTATATCCTTGTTTCAATATTTTGTTATTTCCTTTCCACTCCCCAAAATAGACCAATATGTATACAAGATGCAGGACACTGGAATCAAATACAGTGAAGGCAGGAGTAATAACATGGGGGAAGAATCAAAAATCACAGAGCACATTGTAAGTACATTAAAAACAACAGCAACAAAGATAAAACCTCTGTGTCCCTATTTTAAAGGTATTAAGGGAATGAAAAACAACTGAACATGGAAAAGTAGTGGAACATAAGAAAAACAAGGGTGTGTAGCTCAGCAGCAGAATACCATCCTGGCAAGCACAAGGCCCCAAGCACCACAGGAAAAAAAAAGCTGCCCATAAGAAAGACAAATATCTAGGGATGGCATGAAGGATAAAGACATTTACAACTATATTCTAAAGCAGTGAAAGAATTCTTGATCCTATCATCTCTGCCTCCAAATGCATCCAGCCACCTGACAGTCTACTCTTCTCATATCAGCACTGGAAAAGAGGTGGGAGCTATTGCTATAGGCAGTGACATTCTGTTGCAATAGGAATCAAATTGCCTGCTAGAATTTCTCCTTAGTCATTTATTACTGAGACCCTCCCCTGCAAACTGAAACCTGAGTGTGCACACGGGTGCACAAGGAAAGCAAAACTCTTGTTGAGCAGATATAATTCTCTCACTGAGGGTAGTCCAACTGCTGCCTTGCCCAGCACTACCTGGATCATGCTCTGAATCTGATGTTTACTCATTTAATTATTACACAGTGCTTGGTTTTAAAACAGTAAAATGTATGTCTACAAAGTCATCAAAATATGTCAACCCATATGTACAAAAGAAAACTTCTCAGACCACTGGCCTGTGGACTAGGAAGTGTATCTGCCTCCTCTCACTGCAGAACTTGTGCCACTGCCTCAGGTTGTTTGTAATAACATCACTTTATCCTTTGCAGAGACAGCTGGGATGCAGGAGATACAGTGATTATGGAATAAAGTGGAGAGCTTATGACCTTGGAAATGAGAAACTACATGGAAAGAAAGCAGAGTCCTCTCTTTGGGGAAGAGGATACAGAAAGCATGATTGTGAGCCCCAGAGTTTCCTCAAACATTCCTAATCTAAGAACAAAAGATTAAGTGGAACTAAAACTATGGAGGTATTACTTACTGTTTCTTTGCTTCATCAAGGGAAGAATCACTGTTACTGTGATCTGTTCCCAAAGTGTAGAGAGGGAAGAACCCAGCAATCATCACATCTCCATCCATGTGTGCCCTGCGCTTCATTCTAGAAAAGCAGGCAGTGCCTTCTAAGGAGCTGACAAGGAGTGGAAGCTGGAGCAGAAGGAGTGTGGAAATCAAAGGAAACATCATTGAAGCATTTGCCACACTGGAATTCTGGCTGGAAGTGAAGCCCATGGAATCCGGAGGAGATATATAGCTTGTATTTGTGTCTATATGTATATGCGCCTTTTTGTTAGCAGGGATGTCTACTCAGCTGTCATTGCAACCTTCAGCATTTCCCAGTAGGAATTTGGAGAACTCTCAGCCCTGAGGTTCTGCATCTGAGGCCCAGCAACCAGGAAATAAACACAAGTTGGAAAACATGTTTTCCAGTTGTCCTCTCCACTCCAGGTGCTATGATTTCATCCAAGACCACAGAGATTGAGACCCCTGGGATAAAATTTTCTCGTTAGATTTGGTCACAAGCCTGGAGTAGCAAATGATTTGTATGAAATCTATTAGATATGATGCAACTGGAAAGCATCAATAGATGCCATGTCACATGAAAGGTGAGATGTTTCACAAAGGTTCATGCCAAGGAGATATCAACCCAGCTCTTTAGGGCATCACACTCAGAAGACATCTCACACACCCAATTTCCAAAACAGCCACAGAACATTGCTGATTGACCCAGGCCCATTTCAATAAGAATCCCACGCAGAAGCCACAAATGCATTAATCTTTGATTGAATGGAGAATGAATGATCATGTTGAATTTAGTAATGACCCATGGTCAGTGCAGAAATTGAGCTGCAGAATTTTATCCTGAACTTTGACCTTCATAATTGGCAATATCACTGGACTTGCTGAGTACATGGATCAATATACTGCCATGAAACTTTGACACACCCACCATCTTGGGTGTTTTATTTATGCTTTTCTGAGAAATATGGCTGTTCAACAAACTCTTACTCCCATAAAAACCATATATACTATGCTTCCTACCACCCAAATATATTAGACATAGAATCTAAGCAAAGCTCTCAAAAGCACTATAGCAAGGGCTCTAAAGTGCAATAAATTTATTCTATTCCAGGCTATTCTGTTGAACGTATTCCTGTATACACTTGTCTGTAATCCTAACATATAGGGCAGAACAGAAATTGCATGTGAACATAAATTAAGGTCAGAATAATGTCATGGTTTGTTGATGTTGACTTATGTTTTCTGCCACATTTGTTCAACAAGCCACTTTTAGGGCAAACTATGGAAATGTAGTTTATGGGATTCACAGAAACTTTCCAAACTTTCTATTCAATTCTTTTGAAAAATTAATGGGGATCTGAGCAAACTTGTCACTCTAGTGAGAATACCCAATTTGCTAATGAGGTTGCTCCTGGTCTTGATCATCTTAATATTTGTGACAAATAAATAGAATTTTAACAGTTAGTTTAATACTCTTTAGTAATATCTACTCATTGTAGAAGTTTTCATTTGGACATTTCTACACTAGATGCAATTTGCTCTGATGAGATTCAAACCCTCCATGATACTGTCATCCACTTCTTCTCATATTAAAACAATTTTAGGGCTGGGAAGGTGGCTCATTGGTAGAGTTCTTGTCTTGCATACATGAAACCATGGGTTCTATTCCTCAGCATCACATAAGCAGAAAAAGCCAGAAGTGGCACTGAGGCTCAAGTGGAAGAGTGTTAACCTAGACCTGAAGAACTGAGGGACACTGCCTAGGCCCAGAGTTCAGGCCCCATGCCCGACGGAAAAAAAAACATCAGCGCGTTTCATTTTTCCATTTTCATACATGTATATTAAGTGCATTGACTTTGGTGCACTTTCTTCACTGTCTCCATTCACTATCCCCCACCTCTACATAATGCCCACAATTGGATACAATCTTAATTATACTTCTGTCCTTCATTTTAATGTGTAATAACTGTTAGAAGGGATCTGATGTGTATTTCATGCCTGATTATTATACTTTAATCTAATTATTTTCACATATTCCTCCCTCTTTCCTCACCTCCCCTACCACCTGTTATCCAAGAGATTACAGTGAGTATAGTTGTGCCATCTTCAGCATCTCTGTCATGTATTTTGTTATTACTCACTCTTTAAATTCTATCTTCCTCTTCCCTTCATCATAATATTCCCATAATTATACAAATGTTTGGGTGTGGGGGCCCTATATACATATATGTCTGTCTTTAGATCTAGCTTCCACATTTGAGAAAAAACACAAAACTTTTGTCTTTCTAAACCTGGTTCACTTTACTTAGCATGACAATTTTATGTTCTGTTGATTAATATACCAATAAAATGACTTCCTTTTTCATTGTCATTAAGCAATGTGTATATAAATCACATATTCTTTAATAATATTTTGGAAAGCATTGAACTATTTCCATTATTTCACTATTGTGAATACTTCTGCAGTATACTTGGGTGTCCAAGTGTGACTATTGTACCTTCACTTACATTCTTTTGAATATACAGTTTAGTGTAATATAACTGACCTGCATAGGAGGTCTACTTTTAGTTCTTTGAGAAAACTCCATATTGATTGATATAATGGTAGCATGAATTTACATTTCCATGAACAGTGTATAAGTGTTCGCTTCCCACACATTCTAACTAGCATTTGCTGTTATGAGTATTCTTCATGATAGTCATTCTGACTAGAGTGAGATAAAATTCAGGGTAATTTTGATTTGCCTTTCCTTCATAGCCACAGATATAGAGCATTTTTTCATGTGCTTATTGGCCCTTTGACTTCTTGTTTTGAAAAGAATGTTTAATTTCTCCAATTGTTGATGGGGTCATTTATTCTTTAGGAATGTAGTTTTCTGAGCTTCCTATTTATTTAGGGTATTAATTGCATTTGAGCTAAATAGTTAGCATCTTTTTAGTTGATGACTTTTTATTTACAGTGTGAAGAGTTCTCAGTTGATGCAACCCTATCTGTCAATTCTTGTTCTTATTTGCTGAACTACTGAATTTCTATTCAAGAAGTTACTACCTACCAAAGGTTCTATTTTTCCTTCATCTCTAATATTGTTTCAATATGTAGTTTGAATATGTCATGTTGAAATTAAGACCTGGAGATGGACAAACAAGAAAAAGTCACAATTTAATATATCGTAAGAGAGCTGTCTATAGTGTCCAAGAGAAGCTAGCCATAACTGTGGCCATAGGGAGAGAAGGTTTGATGTCAATAAGTGAAGAAGTTGGATAAGCACATGTGATCCATTTGTGGACATGCATGTGGGATCTTTGCAGGCAGACACACATGCCTTGTCCATAGACTAGAAGGTTCCATACAGCCAGCAATAACTTCCGCTATTCCCAGAAGAGAAATTTTTAAGTTAGAAACATTTTTTCCAGCTTATTATTTTTATTTTCTTATTTATTAAATTTTTTCTAGTTAATTGGAGAGAAGAGTCTCATGGACTTTCTTGCCCAGGCAAGCTTCCAATCAAAATCCTCAGATTTCAGTCACCTGAGTAGCTAGGATCACAGGTGTGAGCCATTGGCTATATCATTATTATTATTATTGTGAAAATACCATACAGAGGGGTTACAATTACATGGTCAAGATAGTGAGTAAATTTCTTATCAAGCATTGTTACCTCTTCCTTTGTTTCCCCATACCATCCCTTCCCCTCTCCACCCCTCACCTCCACACCCCCTACCACCACTCCCACCCCCCCACCCCCACCCCCACCCTGCCAAAGTTGTAAAGTTCATTTTTCGACATAACATCTTGTACATTTCATTGTTGTAATGGGTCCACCTGTAACCCTATTTAAATAGTTTGTTTTTTCCCTTCCCCTCCACAAATTATATCAACATCAAATACAGTGAAAGCAGGGCTTATACCCTGAGGGAGGTACATACAAAGCAACAAAGAAATTACCTTATAAATATGTTGGAAACAATCACAAGAAAAAAAATACATTGAAATCCTTATCTTGGGGTTCATTTCGCCTAATATCAACTTGTCTGACAGTTTCTGTTTGTCTCAGACATATACTAGTTATCCATTACATGTATTTAAGAATTAATAGTATATTAAACAAAGTTTACAAATTCTTCACAATCACTGATATATAATCTAGTACCTCCCTGTTAAGTAATGAGAAAAAAAACAGGAAAGAAATTTACATATGATCTCAGTAACACATGGAAGGAATTAAATTTTCCCAGCATCATTCCATCTATACTTTAAAATCCTCGAGGCCATTTTGAGTATCAGAGAACACAACATTGGCATTTTAACCACGGGATCCCTGAGAGTTTTTACCAAGTGTTTCATAAGTGAACTTCACTGTGGGGATTGTTGAGTACCCAAATATGTCTCACCTAGTATGAAATATATTCCATAGATTTCTTAAATGCTGAAGAAAATGTGCTGTGAACCTTCAGGGTTCATAAAGGAAACATCCTCATCATGTGAGCTTCTCCTCTATGATAATTTATTTAATGGAAAAGCAGATTACCATCTCTTCAGAATATTCTAAATCCTATCCAATGAAAAATTTAAAAGGTAACTTTGAGATGTGTATGTATACATACACATATGTATATATATCCCTACTAATATATATTTTCTCATGGACTTTTGCAAGGAACCATTTGATTATTTAGAAGAGGCACCTAAATTCATGTATTCATCAGTATAAAAGAGCTTTTATCATTTACTTACCATGTCTTCTACATTGTTGTGTAAAAGTATGAACACATGTTTAAAAGTAAATTATTCTAAGTCCTTTAGTTTATTTTCAACACATAATTAATCACCATGAACATATTCATCAAAATTTTTATATCAATGTAATATCAGCTGCTGTGGAACTTGCATAATTTTTCTCTAAAACACTTTTTGTGGATTTTTGATGTTCAATGTTTTCCATTTGTTTCATCCAGCCTTATTCATTAGCCTACATTCTCTCCTTTTTCAGCCCATCTGTATTTCTACGTTATTGGTTTATTTCATTTATTACAGGCCTTGAAGACCATCTCAAGGCTTTGGAAGGACACCCTTTGTATCTATTTTTGGATAGTTGGGGGTCACGTGTGTGTTTGTGCTGGTTCTAGAGCTTGAACTCAAGGTCTTGGCACTGACTCTTCACTTTTTGCTAAATTTGTGGTGTTGTACATGAACTAAATCTGTGAGAAACAAAGAAGCCACATTTTTAAAAATTTTATTTCCTTGAAAGGTCAAAAGCTATGTACATATGACCACATAAGATGATGTTAAGCGCAATGAACCCCAAGCTGGGGAGGAACACAATAGCTCAATAGTTATGTACACATCACCATATAAAATTATGCTTACTGAAGTGAAGATATGGTTCCAGGATATGGTAACAAGAGGGATTTTTTCATTTTTTTAGATGTACTGTGTGAAGTTATTTCTTTTTCCTTCATTTTTTCTTTCCTATAGTTATTCCCTGTGGTCCCTGATTTTTTTTTAATTTTGGTATCATATGTCATATATATATATATACATATATACATTATATATATGTATTTATTTATATGATTTGGGGAAGGAAAAAGGACTAATAAATTGGTGAGACAAAGGACAAAGGGTAATCCAATGCAACAGCAATACTCACAAGCCAATGTGTTGGAAATAAACTTTACAACTTGGACAGGAGGGAAAGTGGGAGAAAATGAGGGAGAAGGGAACAATGTTCTATAAGAACTGTACTCATTACTTTACTTATGTAATTGTAACCCCTTTTCACATCACCCTTATGATAAAAGAAAAGGAAAAAAAGACAAAATCTACATGTTTGGGGTAGAGATCCAAATCCAACAGAAACAGAACATACATCGAAATGATCAGGTACCAGAAGAACTTTCCATCTAGGGAAGTAGTTCAATGGTCAGCTTAACCTTTTCCACATGAGGAGATATGCTTTACAGTTTCCATATAGGGAAATAGTCCATTTAGGGAGATTATTATGGCAAAATCACAGCATACTCTATAGCAAAGCTTTCTTACCAAAGGCTAAACCAAATGGGCTCACTCTCCTCTAGGCTTTTCAGAGCTGGATGGATAGCTTCCTCCATCCAGCAAGGCATTAGGATGGGTGTGAGAACAAAGCTATGTTACTTACAGCCAGTCTCGTTTTTTCAGTGGCTGTATCATTTGAGCCAAGGCTGTATTTTTGGTGGCTTATTGGAGATGAGTTTTCCCTCCCCTGCCTGGGATAGCTGGGAGCTGTGAAACTCAGATCTCAGCCTCCTGAAGAGCTAGAATTACAGGTATGATAAACTGGCACCTAGATTAATATTGAGTTCTTCTTTTCTAAAGTTAATTTATTAATTTTAGGTATAGAGTGATTACAATTACATGAGTAATTACATGAAGTATTGAGTACATTTTCTTTCATGAAGTTACTTCTCTTCACCCACTCGCTCCCAGTCCCTCCCTCTTGTCTCCACCCACTACTTGTATAGTTCACTTTCACGAGTGTGCAATGAGTTCCAGTGCTGTAGTTTTTCACCCTTTTCCCCTTGAGTTGTGTACCTCTCCACAACCCTCCTATACGTTTGAACACATCATACATAAGGAAAAAGAGACAGAACCAGAAAAAAATTAAAAAATAAAAATAACCAAATTTATTGGGGTCTAAAACCAATATAGAAAAAATCAACAAAATAAAGAGTTGGTTCTTCGAAAAAATTAGCAAAATTGACAGACCCTTAGCAAATCTTATCAGAAAAAGAAGAGAACACACCCAAATAAACAAACTAGAGATGAGAATAGAAACATCACCACAGAAACAACCAAGATCCAGAACATTATAAGGGAATACTTCTCAAACCTTTGGGTTAATAAGTTCCAAATGGATTAAAGACCTTGAAGTAAAAGCAGACACCCTGAAAACATTACAGGAAGAAACAGGAGAAACTCTAGGTCCCCTTGGTGCAGGCAGAAACTTTCTTAATAAAGACTCAGAAACACAAGTCAAAGAAAGGTTGGACAAATCAGTTTGTATTAGACTGCAGAGCTTCTGCATGGCAAAGGACATAGCTAGCAAGATTAACGGAAAGCTCACAGATTGAGAGATCTTCACTAGCTATACAACAGATAAGGTTCTCATATCTAAAACATATTTAGAACTCAAAAATATTAACTCCTCCTACAACAAATCCTCAAAGAAACAATTGCCTAGTTAATAAGTGGGCTAAAGACTTAAAGAGAGACTTCTCTGAAGAAGAAATAAGAATGGCCAATCAACACATAAAGAAATGCTCAACATCTCTGGCCATAAAAGAAATAAATGCAAATCAAAACAACATTGAGATTCGACCTCACCCCAGTTAGAATGGCTATAATCAAGAAATCTAATAACAACAGACACTGGAGAACATGTGGACAAAAGGGAACCTTACTGCATTGTTGGTGGGAGTGTATACTTGTTCAACAACTTTGGAAGGCAGTATGGAGGTTCCTCAAAAGACTCCACATAAAGCTTCCCTATGACCCAGAAATCCCACTTTTGGGCATTTACACAAACAATCACAAACTAGGCCATACTAAAGAGACCGGCATAACTGTTTATTGCACCATTATGCACCATAGCTAAAATATGGAACCAACCCAGATGCCCTTCAGTGGATAAATGGATCAAGAAAATATGGTATATATATATATATATATATATATATATATATACCATATATATGGTATATATATATATATATATACCATATTTTCTGTGAATCAGGTGCTTCTATCATGAAGAATGACCCTGTCCTATTTGTTAGGAAATAGAAAGACTTGGGAAAAAAATAATATTAAGTGAAGTAAGCCAGGTCCAAAGAAACATAGGTCCCATGGTTTCCCTTATTTGCAGAAACTAGTATATGTCTAGGAAAGCAGACAAAGTCAAAAGCTATGCACACATGACCATATAAGATGATGCTTATGAGATGTACTTATAATGTTCTGTGTGATTATTTTTTTGATTCTATGTTCTTTCCCTCATGGTATAACCCCTGTTTTTCACTGTATTTGATTCCAGTACCCTGCATCTTGTATATGCATTTTTCTAATTTGGGGAGGAGAAGGGAAATATAAATGAAGTAGGCCCTGAGAGGAGACTCGAACTGGTACAGCTTCTTTCCAAGCTTTGCCTTTGTTTTAGGGATTTTAGAGGGAAAAAACCTCTAAACAAGTTTAACTCGACCTTGACTCCAACCAGCCCAGTTCTCCTGAGCCTGTGCTGTGACCAAGGCTGGTCAGTGTAGGAACCTTATCAATAAAGTTGCTTCTTTATTAACAACTTTGTTGCGGTGGGCTCTGTCACTCCATACAACTAGGTGGGCTTGCCTGCCTGAGTAGGGGTCTTCCTACTACATTTAATGGGGGCTCGTCCGGGATAGAGCTCTTAGCCTCTCCCCTGAGGAGGATTGAAGTCCCTGGCTGGGAGGACAGTGTGTGGGCAGAAAAACCTCGAGGTAAGCGCGGTAGACCTAGGTAGAGAAGGGGCCAGAGTGAGGCCAAAAGTAGGGTGAGGCTGGACACAGCAGAGTCTCCTACGGCCGAGGAGGTCCAGGGATGTCTGGACCCAATTCCACCAGTCCTAGCAGTCCTAGTTGGACAGGGGCTTGCTTGTGGAGAAAATAGGTTGAGAAAAAAAAGTAACTTTTGGTTTTGGGATCCCTCCTCATTCTGTGTATAATCATGTCTGTCTGTGTCTCATTGTGCTTTTGCTTTTGCTTGCCATGTTTGTGATTGGATTGACTTTACAAGAAAAATATGGGACAAAGTGAGTCCACTCCCGGGACACCCCTAGACATTGTCCTAGTTCATTTAAAACAAAAACAAAAACTGCTGGTTCTGCTTTTGTATCTTGTTTGTCAATTATGAAACTGTCACTGACCACCTGCAAGTGGCCCCAGTTAGATCTCAGCCTCAGGCCTTGGCTCAGGGGCTCTGAGCATGGGGAGAACCTGTCAGTCTGAGGGGACGGCCACTAGGGACTTCTTTCCCTTGCCCCAAGATGACTGGGAATTCTCCTCTGCCTTGGAAGGCCACTGGGTCAACGTTTGCAAGAATCTAAAAGAAAAATCCTCTGGAATGAGTAGAGGGGGTTTGAGTCCCGCTTGTGAATGGTGGTGAGATGTTGCCCCATTCACTGAGACCTGATTTTGTCTTTGTGGCCACTTGTCTGTCTTTTTTACTTCGGTGTGTTTTTTGTACTGTTTTCTGAGGTGGGGAAGTTCTGGGTGAGGGTGGCCAGCTCACTTCGCAGACTCTGGATTCAGCTTGCTGAGTGAGAACAGCACAGAGTTCTGGTAGGGATGAACTGGGGGTCCATTAGTCCCCAACACAGCCTTTGGTTGTTGTCTAGTTTTGTTTTAAAATTGGTACCAGTTTTAAGTGTTGATCCTTGGTTTTTGTGTTTATTTATGTTTTTGTTATTTATTTGAACATGTCTGGGGGAATAAAAGTTACAGCCTCCAGCTAAGCTTTGTCATGACCTGCTATGCCCCCCTCCCTGTGAGGTGTAGAGGGTTGCTGGACTAGTTTGGTCCCTTTCAAGTCTTAGGCTGAATTTATTGTCTTAATTTTTGTTTAAAAACTTTAGAAAATGTACATACAACTGATTTTTATTTTTGCGCACTTTAAGATCTGTGTGAGTGTTTTGTATGAATGTGAACATGTTCAAGATAAGAATTGTCAGCATGCTGTAATAATTGGGTGAATTTAAGTTTAGAATTCAAAAGGTTATGAGGTTTGGACATTACCAAATATTTTAAAGAATCTTCATTGTTTTAAAAGGCTTATTAAGGATTCTTTAACTTGAAAATTAGAAAATCTAGTATTTTAAAATCTAATATTTTAAAATACATAAGGCTGTTTACACTACAATCAAGTTATCTGGCTTAACAAAAATGCATTGGCTGTTTGGGATTTAGTTCCCTAAGCTAAAACTTGGGGATAAATATTAGAAATTTAATGTAAAGGTTAGTTGAATACTGTCAAAGACATTACCTGTTCTGTCTGTTTAAAACTGTATTTCATTCAAGAACCAACAGAAGACCTGTCTTTAGAGGTAAGGGATGAACAGGCAGAAGTGCAGTTCAGCTGGTCATGCATGGTGGGATGGGCCCTGGAAAGAGCCCACGCATGGTGAAAAAAGGCAAGCTGGCACAAACGCACTTCATCTTACCCTAAAGATTCAGATTGGGTGCCTGCCCATTCCATAGGAGGGGCCGAGTGGATATCCCTTTTTCCTGCAGATAAACACTGGAAACATGATGGTTAAAATTAGTGATGTGATGATCTGATTAGTATTGCTAAAACTGCCCCTTGGATGTGTTAAAATTAAAATTAAAAAGGCCTGAAAAAGAGGGTTAAAAAGTTTTTGTATAGGGCTGGGAAGGTGGCTCAGTGGTAGAGCTCTTGCCTTGCAATGCATGAGGCCCTGGGTTCGATTCCCCAGCACCACATAAGCAAAAAGAAAAAAGCCGGAAGTGGCGCTGTGGCTCAAGTGGTAGAGCGCTAGCCTTGAGCTGAAGAGCTGAGGGACAGCGCCCAGGCCCAAGGTTCAGGCCCCACAACCGGACCCAAAAAAAAAAAAGTTTTTGTATAATGTGACTTGCTTTCAATGATGTTCTACAATTAAGATATGTTTTTAAAAGCACAGTGATAGTGATTGTAATTCTTGCATTAAGGAAAAGTTGTCACTTGAGTTTAAAAGTTTTTAAAGTGTATCTGTTTTAAAACAAGCAGCCAAGAGACAATGACTGACACTTGGCCTCAAAATTTCAAGGGATCTTTTCAAAATGCAAATGAAAACTAAAGTATAAAATATTCACAGAGATTAATCAAAAACTTAAAAATTAGGAATCGATTTCTGGATATAAAGTTTTAAAAGTAAAATTGTTCTTAACATTTGCCTCAAAGTGCACAAGGGAAAAATTAGGATTACCAAAATAATTGCTATTCCAGTTTGTTCTTATAGGTTTGTTTAACAGTTTCCAGCAAGCCCAGAGCAAAGCACAAAGGATTCTTTCAAGTTTGTCAGATGTAACTTTGGCTCTTAAGTTCCAGATAAGAGCATGCTTAAAAGCTACTTCTATGTTGACCACCTTGTTGCTTTTAATTGGAGTAAAGTGGCCTTTTATGAGACTCACTGATCTGCAAACTGGTTCAAAACCAGCCCGGGCACAAAAAGGTCCCTGTGAGACTGTCACCTCTAATCAGCCAGCAGAGTGCTGAAAGAGTGAGCAGAGCTGTTTTGGGACTCAAAGTGGCAGAGTGCTAGCCTTGAGCTGGAGAGCTGAGGGACAGCACTCAGGCCCCAAGTTCAAGTCCAGCGACCAGCTAAGGGAAATGCCAATGAGGCATTTTTCCCAGTGTGGAGAAGACACTACTGGGACAAAATCAATGGAAGAGCATCCAGAGGCAGTAAGCCACGGCATGGATGGCAGAAATAATGTCAGATCCTAGAGTCATTTGTGTGTGGCCCTTCAAAAATTGGTCAGAGCCAGGAGGTCATGGGAAGATAGTTTGTAAGCATGCCTAATGTCCATGAAAATCTACCTTGTAGGGGACAGGAACTTGCCATCCTCTGTAGTAGTAGTAAAAAGCTAAAGTTATAAAATGTGAGGGATAGTTTAAATCTCAACCCCTATATGTGTCAAAAGCTCTAATTGACAGTAACTTTTGAGCTGACACCAGCTACATGAAATTCATCTGCTCAAGAAAAAGTTTGTAAACCTGAGAGTGTGTTTCTATTGACATCTGTCTGAAGGCCTGCACAGGTAACTTAGGCATTGTTAGGCACACTAGAGATCACATTCCTAAGCCATCCAGAAAGATGCTTTTGCAAACCAAAGTGCTAAACAAGCTACACTGTAGCTGTAGCTGGAGGAAAGGTCTATGCAATTGTCAAAATATTGTTCTTAATGACATCTAACCCTAATAGTCTCTTTGTAAAATAGGCTAAGGTTATAGGTTCCTGGCTAGGTAGGATCAACGCTGCTGAATTCAGCTTGAAGAAGTTACAGAAGATGGACCTTTGCCCATCAACCCCTTTTAAGATCAAGGGTCCAGAGTCAGTTTTGGAGAAATGAGGTAAAACAGATAAAATAATTTCTTTTTTAAAAAAGGCATAAAGAATAGTATTAACAGGTGTGCAAGTGTGGAGACTGCATCTGTGGGAGGTTTCTGTGTCTGTTTACAAAAATATCTGGTTAGTAAAAAAGTTGTCATTTTGGTAAATTGTCCTGGGCTATTGTCTAAACAGTCTTAAAAACCAACGGGGTCAAAGCCTGCCAAGCCTATGCAATGTATCCTTAATCAGTCTGTGTAGGAATTTGCAGCCCAACACAAGGTGTGACAGTCCCTTGGAGCCACTGAGAGACCCTGCTGCTGCTGCTGCTACTACACACCCAAATGGGGAAAGTTTGACAACAGCCTGACAGTCACCTGAAGGAAATCTACAGTCACCCAGACCACCTCCACCGTGGTAAAAGTAGACTGAACTCCTGCCTGATTCCGTCACCCAAGACTGCTTCCTGGTTGAAAACTGCTAAAACTAAGATCTTGGGGGGCATTCTTTTAGTGATATCCAGTAACCTTCTCTACTCCCACAGTGGATATTGGAGGCAAGGATATCACTGGCCTGCCTTAGGTACTTCAGGATCACAGACTAGTTTGGCTCTGGTATGGTAATAACCTGGTTCCAACTGAGTGTGTGCTATCAGTGCAGGTAACAAAGGGAATGGGACCCAGCCCTGCTCTTAGCCTTAATATCTAGCAAGCTTCTCCACCTCAGTGTTGCCTTGAGGCTGTTCTGAGATAACTTGATTCCACAAGTCACAGGAAAAATTGGACAGTTTTAAACTCTAGCCACAATCTGGATAAAAAAGGGTTTAAAAAGTAAGGATTGTCTTAAAATGTTTGTAAAGAAGACAAACCTCAGAAAGTATAAGTATGTAGCAAATGGTATGAGTGTGTCTTAAAATTGGAGCTTATGAGTAAAGCTGGTATAAAATTGTTAGCTGTGCTATACATAAAGTCAGGATTGGTGTACTGATGTGGAATATTCTTTGTCTTACCTATATGCCTACTGAAATCTAGATGCTGGTTCAGTTAGAGCCGCCAAGTAGACTCACTGGCAGAGGTAGTTCTCTGAAATCGCCAGAGACTGGACTTCTCATGAAGCAAAGTAGCCTTTGTATTAGGGAAAGTTTGGCCTCGGTTAGAAGAGTCTGAGGGACTGAATCATGTTATCAGTCTCTCTTCTCATGGTCCCCATGGGCGACAGCCCTAATAACTGCCCTCGCTAGCATGGTTCTCCTCTTGCTTCTGATATTAACTGTTGGTCTTCATGGATGATGACCCTGATTTCAGCTATTGCTGTCCTCCTTGATTCTTATTCTCCTGATGCTTTAAATTGACCCTTGTGTAATTAGTGCATTAATGTCATTCATACAAAAGAGGATTGGAGCCATAAAATTAATGGTAATGAGAATTCCATATGATTCCATCCCAACGGAAAAACTGAGTCAATGATTCGACTCAGGAACAAATCAAAGTGGGGAGTGAAGTAGGCCCTGAGAGGAGACTCAAGCTAGTACAGCTTTTTTCCAGGCTTTGCCTTTGTTGTAGGGATTTTAGGGGGGAAAGAACCCCTCCCCTTAACAACCTAGCCCACCTTGATTGTTCAGTTAAGGACTGACCCATAAAACAGATAGGTTGTAATCTGGCTCCAACTGGTGACACCACGTGCTTATGGTAAACCCTGCCTTTTGCACATGCTTACTGTAAACTCCACCTATTGGCCAACATTGGTGTGTGGTCTGGTTTGACTGTTCAATCCTTTGTGTGTGTTATGATCCCATTGGTCACCTGTGCATGACCAGGCTCAAACTCATGGATTTTGCCTTTAAAAAACAAATAATGGGGGCCGCTCGGGGTCACAGTATCAGCTCCCGAACCTGTGCTGCAGCCCTGGCTGGTCAGTGTAGGTACCTTATCAATAAAGTTGCTTCTTTATTAACAACTTTGTTGTGGTGGGCTTTGTCACTCCAGACGACTAGGTGGGCTTGCCAGCCTGAGTAGGGGTCTTCCTACTACAGTAAAATGCTGAAATAAGGATACAGATTGACCAATTGTACCAATGAGTTGTACAAGATGCTATGTTGAAAATTTGAAAATAAATTTTATAGCTTTTTGGGGGGAGGAGAAGTTTGGGAGGTGGGGAGGGAAAAGGAAAAACAAAGGAGGGGGTAAAAATGCTCCATAGGAAGTGTACTCATTTCTTTAATCATGTAACTGTAACCCCTCTGTACAGTATCTTTACAATAAAAATGTATATTAAAAAAACAAATTTAGAAATAGGAGAGAGGTCTTGCAATAAGGAGACTAAACCTAAATAAATTCATTGCAACCATCTTGGTGCCTAGGCAGAAGATGGGGAGATGTCCACCCTACTGCAAGGCCCAGAGGTGAGCAAGCCATCCTTTGAAATGCAGATGCCTAGCTCAAGGTGAGCTAGAAGGGCTCTGCTTCAGAAAAATGCAGATGTTATCTTGTTTTCATGGTGGAGGAGGGTGACACTTCCCAAACCAGTCAGGTGATAGGTATACCTGGAACCCTGGAGACAGGTGCAGACACTTGGTTGATAGGTTGCTGAACCTGTCAATCCAGTGCCTGGGACTGGAAGTGTCTTGTGACCTGGTCCCCTGGCCTGACCCTATTTAGGCATGGAACAGCATAGGCACTGGGATACCATGCCACGTGTGTCTCCATGAGCATGTCCTGTGCCTGTCTCCTGACTCATCTTGGTTCATCATGGCATCCCAATTCAGCTCTCCATTAGAGTTGAATTGATTTGTTGGTATTGTTTTTGTTCTTTTTTTCCTCTCTGGTCTATTTCCTAACTGTGTTATGTGTATTTTGTAGCTTCTGGCCTTTGTAACAATGGGCTGTTTACAGACTGCTGTGTAATAAAGATTCCAATATTCCATCTTCCAAAATGCAGCTTCTAAAAATTTCACTGTGTAAGTCTTGTTTCCATATCTTCATTTGTTTGGATGGATATATATATATATATATATGTATATATATATATACACACATATGTAATGTATAGAGAAAACATAATGTACAGATTACATATAATTTATAAATACAATATATAATGTATATATTTTACATATATTATATATATTTATAAGTAAAATAATGTATATAATATATACAATTATATGTTAATATGAAAAGACACATAGGTATTGTGACTTTGTGTTTATCTCAACAATATTCTCTTTTGTTGTCACTGTGTGTATCTAGAATCCTGTATAATTTATCATATCTTACTGTCTTTTAGCTCTATTTCCACATATCAGATATAGCATGCACTGTTTTTCTCTCTGAACTTGGCTTATCACATTTAACATGATTTATTCTAGTTCCATCAATTTCCCTGTAAATGACATTATTTTATTTATTCTAATAGCTGTGTAAAATTCCATTGTTTATTCATAGATTTTTTTTCTATTCTGCTCATCTATTGTGGGGCATCTGGGCTGTTTCCATATCTTGGCTATTGTGAATAGTGCAACAATGAACATGGATATGCAGGTGTCTTTATCCTACCCTGGCTCATGATGTTCAAGATGGATGCCCAGGAGTGGTATGGCTAGATATTAGGGAAGGTCTATGTTTAGTGTCTTGAGGAACCTCTGAACTACTGTCCAAAGTGTACTAGTTTACATTTCTACTAATAATGGAGTAGGATTCCTTTTTCCCCTTATCCCTGGTTCTTGATGACAAATGAGCTGGAGAGGCCAGAGGAGGCGAGAGGAAAAGGGAGGGAAACAGAGGAGAGGTTCATTTCCTCTCTAATGTTTATTTCATTCCTTCCACTTATTTTAGGCTTACCATTTCTTTCTTTTTAGTCCCTAGCTCTGCAGTAATATGTTTTAGTTTTAGTTTTTGAGATCTTCCTACTCTCTGATGTGACACTGATTACTCTAAGCTTTCTTCTTGTTTCTGCTTTGTCTGTTTCCCATAGTGTATGGTTTGTTGTGCCTCCATTTTCATTTGTTTCCAGAAACTTTTTAATTTCATTCCAGATATTGTCCTTGACAATATCAGGCTCTTCAAACTATGTTATTAGGCTGTTGTGATACACTGTAACACCTACAGAGGAGATACATGTAGGGGGAAAATCACTTTGAGGCTGATGTGGACAAAATTTAGGAGGGCTCCATCTGAACTAGTACACTAAGCATGAAGATGTGTCATCTGTACTACATGAGGATTATGAAGATTGTGGTACAGGAACATAAGGCTCTACTTAAAAAAAAACACGTAAAACTATGGTCCAGGTTGCCTAGAAGAGGAAGAGCTGTGGCTGGAATCTTACAGAATTCTTGGCGTGGGTAGGAATGGTTAGCCTATGGGACTAAATTTAGAAACCAATCAGGAGCACTCTTCTTGACTCCAAAACTGTCCAATGAGGAGTGCTGATGGAAGGATGGGCATCTGCTGCCAGGTTTGGGCCTCATCTCTATGGCTTAAAGAAGGCTGAGATGGTGCAGCCTGGATATTCAGTTTCAGCCTTGACTTCAGGAACCCTGGGGTGGAATACATCAACTGCTAAGAAGGCAGTGGCATGTATGGATAGGAAACTGGGATCATGGAGGACAGGCTCTGGGAACCAGAAATGGTTGTGATGCCCCTTGGTCTCTTCACTGGGGTGCGGGGTTAAGTGAGATAAGAGCTCAGTTGTCCCAGCAGGGCCATGAGCCTCTTGGGCCTGCAAGTTTGAGGACTTACAAGTTTGAGCCAGGAGTCTAGCAGACTGTCTTGTGTCTGTGAAGCAACTTCCTAGCTGACTGCAGCCCTCACCCCTAAGTTCCATGAACGTAGAATGCATCTCCTTAAAGCAGTGATGGTGATGGATGGGTTTCTCAGGGGAAACTTGCTCTTGCCTTTGGACTTCCTGAGGGGAATAAACGAGTATATGGGATCTGTATTTCAATCTCAGGTTTTCCTCTCAGCTCTTGCAGCTTAGAGCTACCAATTAGTAACCCCACATTTCAGAATTCCTCAGAAATGGGGATCCAACTGTGCAGAACGTTGAGAATGGTATGGGCAGATGCGTTCTCTGCCCTAACATATTGCTGTCTTCAGATGCTCAGACTTTGTAAATGTGTATTTGCTTGTTTTTGTGTTGTTTTGTTGTGGGTCCTGAGCTTGAACTGAGGCCTTGGTTGCTGTCTCTGAAGTTTTTCACTCTAGGCTTGTGCTCTACCACTTCAGCCACAGCTCCACTTCTGGTTGTTTTGGTGTTTAATGGAAGATATGAGTGTCATGGACTTTGCTGCCATTGCTGATTTTGAAGTGCAGTCCTCAGATATCAGACTCCAGAGTAGCTAGCATTGATTACAACTGTAAGCCATGGACACTCCAAGAGACCTTTTTAACAGGATTCTTATTAATACACAAGTATGAATGTTTTCTCTGCGACAACCTTCTTCTTAGGGTGACAGAAAATGAGCATTTTCTGATTTGGGCTTTAGGTGACCCAATATTTTCACTTTGGAATGGAAATATTTTTTGCCATACCTTTAGTATATATTTTTTTACTTAATTTTATTTTCAAGGTGATGTACAGAAGGGTTACAATTACATACATAGATTTCTTGTCGAACTTGTCTCTTCCCTCATTTTTCTCCCACTTTCCCTCCTCCTCAGTCCCCGCCAAGTGGTACAGTTCATTTCCAACATATTGTCCTGTGAGTATCACTGTTGTGTTGGTTCACCCTTTGTCCTTTGTCTCACTGTGTTTGTTGTTCCCCTTCCCTTCTGTAATTCAGATAAACGTATGTACAATACCCAGGGTACCAAAATCAAATACAATGACAACAGGGGATAAACTATAAAGAGAAAAAAACAACTAAAGAAAAAAGAAATAGCTTCACATAATACATTTAAAAATACAGCAATAAAGTAAAACATCTTGTTTTCATATCTTGGAGTTCATTTCACTAGCATCATATTATATGATCATATGTATACAGATTTTGAGTTATTGTGATCCTCTGCTAGGACTATCCTAGACATATACTAATAATTACAAATGAGGGAAACCATGGAATCTATGTTTCTTTGGATCTGGCTTCACTTAATATGATTTTTTCCAAGTCTCTCCATTTTCTTATGAATGGAGTGATATCATTCTTTCTGATGGAAGCATAAAATTCCATTGTGTGTGTGTGTGTGTATCACATCTTCTTGATCCATTTCTCTATTGAGGGACATCTGGGTTGGTTCCATATCTTAGCTATGGTAAATAATGCTACAATGAACATGGTAATACTGAGGGGCATCTGGGTTGGTTCCATATCTTAGCTGTGGTAGTAATGCTACAATAAAGATGGTTGTAACCGTAGCTTCCATATGGCTTTGTTTGTGATCATTTGGGTAAATGTCTAGAAGTGGGATTGCTGGGTCATAGGTGAGCTCCATATTTAGTCTTTTGAGGACCCTCCACACTGCTTTCAGAGTGGTTGAACAAGTTTACCCTCCCACCAACAGTGTAGTAGCATTCCATTTTAGTCACATCCCCTTCAGCATCTGTTGTTATAAGATTTACTGATTATGGACATTCTAACTGAGGTTAGGTGAAATCTCAATGTTGTTTAGACTTGCATTTCTTTCTTTTTTTCTTTATTTTTAAGTAAGTTCTTTATTGTGAAAATACTGCACAGAGGGGTTACAATTACACGAACAAGGTAATGAGTACATTTCTTATCAAGCATTGTTGTCTCCTCCTTTGTTTTTCCCCTACCATTCTTTCCCTCCTATCTCCACAACTACACCACCCCCCAACCCTAAATTTTAAAGTTCATTTTTCAACATAGCATCTTGTACATCTTCTTGTTGCAATGGGTCAACCTGTATCCCTATTTAAACAATTTGTTTTTTCCCTTCCCCTCCACAAATTATACCTACATCAAATACAGTGAAAGTTATGCCATGGAGTTATGGAGTTATGAAGTTATGCCATGGAGGAGGGACATACAAGCAACAAACAAATCATCTTATAAATATGTTAGAAACAATAGCAAGAAAGAAAAAAACATTTGAGTCCTTATTTTGGGGTTCATTTCACCTAACATCAACTTATCTGACCATTTCTGCTTGTCTCAGACATATACTAGTTATTGCAAATAAGGGAAACCATGGGACCTATTTTTCTTTGGGCTTGGCTTACTTCACTTAATATATTTTTTTCCAAGTCTTTCCATGTCCTAACAAATAGGACAATGTCATTCTTTCTGATGGAGGCATAGAATTCCACTGTGTATATATATCACATTTTCTTGATCCATTCATCTACTGAAGGGCATCTTGGTTGGTTCCATATCTTAGCTATGGTAAATAATTCTGCAATACACATTGTGGCCGGAGATGTTCAGCATTTCTTCATGTGTCTTTTGGCCATTCTTATTTACTCTTCAGAGAAGTCCCTCTTTAAGCCTTTAGCCCATTTATTAATGGGCTGATTGTTTCCTTGAAAATTTGTTTTTGTGGGTTTAATTTTTTGGGTTCTAAGTATATTTTAGATACTTGTCTGTTGTATGTCTAGTGAAGATCCTTTCCCAATCTGTGGACTTTCTATGTCCTTGGCCATGCAGAAGTTCTGCAGTTTAATGCAATCCCATTTGTCCAACTTTTCCTTTGATTTGTTGTGTTTCTGGGTCTTTATTAAGAAAATTTTGACCTGTGCCAAGGAGCCCTAGAGTTTCTCCTATTACTCTCTGTATTGTTTTCAGGGTATTTGCTTTTACCTCAAGGTCTTTAGTCCTTGGAATTTGGAATTGATTCTGGTGCAGGGTTATATATAAGAATCTAGCTTTAGTTTCCTACAAGTGTGTAACTAATTTTAGCACCATTTGTTGAAAAGGCTGTCTTTCTTCCATCCTATTTTTTGGCTCCCTTATTGAAGATTAGGTGGTCATAGGTCAGCAGGTTCATTTCTGGGCCTTCAGTCTAGTCCATTAGTCTTCAGGCCTGTCCTTGTGCCAGTACCAAGTAATTTTTATTACTATAGCTTTGTAATAGAGTTTGCAGTTTGATACTGATATTCCTCCAGCACCATTCTTTCTATTAAGAATTTTTTTTGCTTTTCAGGGTCTTTTATTATTTCATATGAATTTTTGAATTGCTTTCTCTATTAAAGAATGATGAACATTCCTCAATTTAATAAAGGCTGTTATGACAAACCTACAACTAGCATTATACTTACTGGCAAAAAGCTAAATTCAGGCCTACAGAGTGGGGATGGGCTTCAGAAGGGATGTGATCCCAATGGGTATGGGGGGACATTATCCTTGAAGGCTTTCAGGAAGCTCAGGTTTTTCCACTGGCAGTCAAGGTTGAAGAGTATGTAAGGTCCTAGTGCCCAACAAGTATCAGTCCCAGTGGTCTTCAGGTGGAAGCAGACAGGGGAGGGGATGATAAGGAAGGCTTCTTGTCTCTTTTCCCCCTTCAAGCATAGTGTCCCTTCTCTGGGGAAAGGGATAGTTCTGGATTACCAGCAGTATTGGTCTCCCATGGGAGGGGACCCTCCAGAATATACTCATAGTTACTGATGTTGATTCTGGGCTGACCAGCAGTGCTATAAAAGTTTTCTGCCTATGGTTGCTGCAGTCTCATGTTGTTGATCTGTATCACTGTGTGCACTTGTTGAGGACCTCAGAGCTATGAAAGTTTTGTGCATCTGGGTGCTGCAGACTCAAGTTGATCTGTGTCACTGTGTGTACTGATTAGGGTCCTGGGATTGTGGAAGATTTCTGCATCTGGATGCTGCAATCTTGTATTCCTGATCGGTGCCACTAGGAGCACTGGTCCAGATCCCAGGCAGCCTAGGGGGCACTCTAGTTTTGGTAAATCATCTCTATTTGAAATTTAGCCTCAATCTGCATTTAATATTACCATTTCTAATTAATATAGTAGCTTTGCTCTAATGTCATCTCCAATTTCTTTTCCATATGTTTAAACAAATGTCTGCCTTTCTACCATTGTAATTCATTAATATTTTTGTTCTTAACAAAGTTCAGTATGTTAATATGCTAATGGAGTATGTTCTGTTCAATAGTTATACATTACTATTTGCAAAATTGCCTTTTACAATAGTCTTGAGTCCCTTTGGTTTCATCTTTCCCTTTCTCCACACTGTCCTTAGAATTCTAGGAATGGCTGGTTGCATTCTATGAAAATTCTCCTAAATTTAGTCTCACAATGAATTGAATTTATGGACTAATATTTGATGAAAGTATTGAGGCAAAATAGTAATGATTTTCTCAACCATGATTGGAAATATTTTTCAATTTATACTTCCTTAATTAACCATTAAATTATAAATATTACATTTATTAAATATACATATATAATATCTCCTTGTTCTATTATAATGTATTAAGATAGGCTAATAGCCTGAAATTTTTATCTCCAACAATTCAAATAAATTATTAAGAAAACTATATTTCAAACAATTTATTGGATTCTAGTTTATAGAATTACATAACTATCACATATGGTCACATATGGCAATTCTTTCTATTCTCTCCTATTCATCCTTTCCTCTTTCTTCTGTTTTATATTGCTTATACTATGATTAAATATGCAATTGTGAGTTTTTATTACTTTTACTCATATGGGAATATAACTATTATTTAGCCAAAAAGATGTGTGAATGTTGCCTTTTGAGGTGGTTTTATTTAGCATTTATTTATTTTTAGTATAAGAAATCCTTATATTTGAAACATCTTCAATATTTTTATGATGATATGACTAAACTGCTTCTAATGAATTTATTTTTTATATTTCTTCTTGATTTTAGAAATTTTATTAATACAGTTGAATGTGTATTGCTCTGTAAGACACCGAATCCTCATTTTTTGATTTACTTTATGAGGCTACTGGGAGAATATTTTATTTTAGTCCTATGTATATTTTTTATGGTGGGTCTTGGGACTTGAACGTCCATTTTTCTAGTGGTTTACTGGAGATAAGAGTCTCACACACTTTCCTGCCTGGGCTGGCTTTAAACTGTGATCCTCAGATCTCAGCCTCCTGAGTAGGTAAGATTAGGTGTGAGCCACTGGTGCCTGGTTCCCATGTATCATTTTTTCTACCAGTTCTGTGTCTTGAAAACTGGGCCTGGGTACTGTCACTGATATTGTGTCTTAAGGCTAGCAGTTTTCCATTTGAGCCACAGCTCTACTTGCAGATTTTTAGTTGTTTTCTGGAGATGAGACTATCATGGACCTTCCTGCCCAGGCTGGCTTTAAACAGTGATTCTCAGGGCTAGGAAGGTGGCTCAGTGGTAGAGTGCTTGCCTTGCATGCATGAGGTCCTGGGCTCAATTCCTCAGCACCACATAAGCAGAAAAGGCCAGAAGTGGCGCTATGGCTCAAGTTGTAGAGTTCTAGCCTTGAATTGAAGAGCTGATGAACAGCACCCAGGCCCAGAGTTCAGGCCCCATGACCGACAAAACACACACACACACACACACACACACACACACACACAAAACTGTGATTCTCAATTCTCAGTCTCCTGAGTAGATAGCAGTACAGGCCTGAGCCACCAGCCACCAGCTCTTGCAAAATGTTTAAATGTTCCACTCAGTTGTATTCCTTTCTAGTTTCTTTTTTGCAATTTTAAATGAACTAACACAATATTTACACTCTGAAATATAGGGGTGAAGAGAAGGTAGGCGTGGGTGGATACATTGAAGGAAGTAAGGATGGAAGGATGGATGGATGGATGGATGGATGGATGGATGGATGGATGGATGGATAGATAGGAGGCAGGGAAATGGTTAATGGCAGTGAGAGTTCATGGTTAAATGGATGAGGGACATAGGCAAGGAGAGGAAGGGAAAAAGGAAAATGTAGCAAGACAAAATTTTTATCTAATTGTTTTTCAAAAGGCCCCACAAAGAGCTCTCCTTAAGCCTCCCCTCAATCTACCTTCATGACCCCATGACTGAAATAAATTCTTACTTAGAACTTGAACTTTCTCATTCATCTCTATTTTCTGTACCTGTCATGATTTTTATTCTATTTCAGTCACTAAATTGAATAGTTAATTGACTTTCTCTTACCAAACATAAATGTAAGAAATTTGAATGTTTCTGGTACATACTTTCTTAGCACACTAAGTACTACAGACTCTGGGACTTGATTTCTTGAAATATTTTATGAAACATCTGGCAAGTGGTTAGTAACCAGAATATAGAGGATGCTCTAAACACTAAACTCCTAAAGAATGAACAAGCCAATTAACAAAATGGGAAATAAACTCAGACATTTCTCAATATCACAAGTATAAATGGCTAATGGAAATAGACAAAGAGATGCTCAACACCCTTGGCATAAAGGAAATACAAAGACAAGGATATTGAATTTTATCTTACTCCAGTGACAGTGCTTATCATTAAGATGACAAATAACAAATGCTGGTAAGAATGTAAGGGAACACTTACATAGGATTTTTGAGAATGTGATTTCATGCACCCACTATGGAACTTGGTATATAAGTTCCTCAAGAAACTATAAATTTGTAATATGAACCAGTGCCCCCACCTTGTGAGATTGGGGCATGTTGCATGCATACATGTAAGTCTAAACAAACTCCCTGTCCAGCTAACATATGCTACTAAGATTTTTTAAACTTAAGTGATAAAATTCTACATAATTTAATGAGTTTAGAAGTATAAAAGACCAGTGAAAACTTCATTCCATTGTTTTCCTCCTGCATTTTTAAAGTAAACATGTTGTTCAGTCCTTTTTTTTACTGTGATGAGTATTTTTTGATATTCAGTGCATGATTATGAGCAAGTATACCGTAATGTAGATCCAACCCTACAGCCTTTTACAGAGTACATTCACTACCCTGAAGTATCTCTGTCCTCCAGGGCCACTGAGGTCTCTGCATGGAATTTGGTTCTAATATAATTTCACAAGTAGAAAACATAGCATTGGTTTCGATATTGGTTTAGGTTTGTGATAGAGAAGAATTTCCTCTATTACCACGCTTTCAGACCAGTGAATCATGAAAATGTCTTGATCTATGTTAAGTAAAAATGGCCTATTTGAAAGTGAAAGTTGAGACTGCAAATGTGCAACTCAATTTTTGCATTGACATTGATTTATTGACATGCAATTTCTGGTTTCAGCATGATCATTGCTTCCTTAGGCAACAGAAAATAAGTGCATTTGTTGAGGTCTCTGCAATTGGAATTCTTATTGAAACCTGCCGAACTCAAGCAGCAATGTTCTATGGCTGTTATGGACATTGGGTGTATGAACTGACCCTCTGGGTGGGAACGCCCTAATAACTTTGGTAGACACCTCACTGGCAAGGCCTTTTACTGGCCATTTCACCACACACCTGATGTGGCATCCTCTGATGCAATCCAGTTACATCATCCCAAATGAATTTCATCTAAATATTTTCTTGGCACAGACATTGAACCAAATATATCAAACATAATATTATTCCCCGGGCCTATCTGTGGTCTTGGATGAAATCATAGCTCCTGGAGTGAAGGAGAATCTGCAAACATGTTTTTTAATTCATATTTATCTTCTGGATAAGGCCTCAGATGCAAAGCCCCAGGAAAGTTTTACACATTCCTCCTGGGGAATCACAAGAGGTTCTGATGAAAGCAAGTCTACAGTACACATCTCTGTCAATAAAAAGACACATATGAACATATACAAAAATATATGGAATATATGTACCTGACATTGTGGGCCTCACTTCTGGCCAAAATTTAGCTTGGCAGATGCTTTAGGGATGTGTCCTTTGACTTTCACACTCCTTCTCCAGCTTCCTCTCTTTGTCAGGTCTTTGGCTGGCACTAGCTGCTTTTCCAGAATGAAACAGAGAGCACACATGGATGGAGATGTGATGATTGCTGGGTTTTTCCCTCTCTATGCTTTGGGAACAGATCGTAGTAAAAGTGATGCTTCCAACCATGAAGACTACAAACCGTAAGTAACTCCTCATCATTTTATTTCCATTCCTGTTTTGTTCTCAAAATAGGCAATGGCTGAGGGAAGTCAGGTTGCGCACATAAATGCTCTCGCATCCTCTACCCTGAGCTCCCATCTCCTACTGCACCACAAACAACTCAGCTTCATTACTTTATTTTGCATCTACTGTTGAGTGATCCTCTGCCTGCCAGTAAGAGAAAACTCCATTTTCCTTCCAATTAGCTTCTCCTTTCTAGGGCTGTAAGTTCTTCCCTTTACTCCAGCAGCCCTGCATCTCCTTCAGCCCAACTGTCATTGCAGAAGAAGAACATGTCCGTGGAACAAGTTCTGGAAAAGGCTGCAGGAACATTTCTTTACCCCTATGCCAGTGGCCTGAGAATTTTCCTTTAGGAACACCTATATTTTAAAGACATAAAAATTCTTGGAGGCTTGTGGCTCATGCCTGTAATCTTAACTAACTACTCCAAGGGGCTGATATCTAAGGATTGAGGTCTGATGCCAACCTGGGCAGGAAAATCCATGAGACTTTTATCTCCAGTTAGCCAGCCAAAAGATGGAAGTGGTGCTAGTCCTGAGTGAAAAAATCTCAAGGACAGTGTCCAGATCCTGAATGCAAGCCCTAGGACTGCTGCATGCAGGCCTGCACATGCACACACATGCTCACAAATACACACAAACACTATAGACAAGTAGTTACTCTTTCAAACTAAGCCCTGTGTTCATGCCATATATGCTCCATAATCTGGCTGTTAGCAGACAGAATAGTTTTATCAAACACCCCTTATGGGAGAATTTTATCTACCCAAGACAAGTTCTGCTTCACTTGTGCACATGAATATCCTTGGGTTTTGGTCTATAGCAGAGGTGCCAATAATAAATGGTTATATAAAAGAATAAAAAAGAAAAATGGCTACACAGAACTTCAAGTATACCTATTGCAAGAGAAAATGTCATTGCTCTTATCATGTCCATTCTTTTTTAAATGCTGATGTGACAAATGTAGCCTGAGTTAGCAGCCTTAGTTGGAAGCAGAGATGGCAGGGATAAGAATTACTCTCTTTCCTGCTACAGAAGGCATATGTCCTTAAGATATATATCACTGGCTTATCTTTCTTTGTTTTGTACAGGTCCTGTGAATTCAGGCCTAGGCGCTGTCCCTGAGCTTTTTTACTTAAGGCTAGTGCTCTAACACTTCAGCCATAGCTCCACTTCTGACATTTTTTGGTGAATATAGATAAGAGTATAATAGATACCACTGACCAAGCTGGCTTTGAAACATGATCCTCAGATCTCAGCCTCTTGAGTAGACAAGACAGGCAGGAGCAACCAGTGCCTGGCTTAACTTCTTTTTCTTATGCCTCACTAGTTAGCCACGTTTAACTGACTTTTCTTCATTTCCCAATATACATCTGAGCACTTTTACTAGTGTGCTAATACAGACACAATGAATAGTTTAAGCTGATGGGTATTTCTTTGCTACCTACAGATATGAAGAGAAGTCTGGTACAGGTTAGTTTTATGCATGGTATTGACTACAGAGAGCAATTCTTTTTTAAAATATTTATTGTAAATAAAATTGTACAGAGGGGTTATAGTTATATGAGTAAAGTTATGAGTACATTTTCTATCGAGTATTGTTACCCCCTCCTTTTTTTCCCCTACCATCCCCTCCCTCCCAACCTCCCCACAATCTCCCCCACTCAAGTTGTAAAGTTTATTTTCAACATAATGTCTTGTATGTCTCATTGTTACAATGGGTCAACCTGTATTGTTTTAGCGTTTTGTTACTACCTTCCCCTCCCCAAATTAGAAAAAAGTATATACAAGATGCAGGGCACCAGAATTAAATACAGTGACAACAGGAGTTACACCATAGGGAAAGAACATAGAAAAAAATCACATAGTACAAAGTAAAAAACCTCCTATCCCTGTCTTGAGGATCATTTATATGATCATCTTGTATGGTCATACATACGTAGCTGTTGACCTTTTCTGTTTGTCTGGTAGGATTATCTTAGATGTATACTAGTTATTGCAAATTATGAAAACCATGGAACCTGTGTTTACAGAAAACAATTCTTATTCACAAGGTCTTTTATAGATAAATGGACCACTGCCATTAGACATCAGTGATTTGATTCAACTCTATACCCACAGATATTATAGCAATGTTTCCCAATTTTATACAATATGGGACTTGTGCCAAGTATGATTCATATTGTAGTTCAACACTGTATGCTTTTTGATGTCACCTCCTATATTTATGACCATTTTTTATATCTTGTCCCACATCCTTTTTTCTCTCTCATATCTCTAATATTTTTTGTTCATTTTTAGCTTGCTGAGGTAGCTAGTGTTATAGGCATGAGCCACCAATGCTTGGCTAGTTTTGTACTCGAATAGCTTTTGTTTTCAGGGTTGATGTTCCACTTGAGCCACATCTCATATTTAGGTGGCACATCTAGCTGCCTTTTCTGTCCTAGCTGCCTTTGACTAGAGATCATTAGATCTCAGCCTCCTCATCAGCTAGGATTACAGACATGAGCCAGAAGCACGGGTAGTTTTAATTTCTTGAACTATCTCCAATTGTTTTTTTTTTATATATCATCACCAAAACTGCATTTTTTTTCTGGTTGATGGATAACTCATTGGAGCTTTGATTTGTATTGCCCCAAGTTCTCAAATGGTTGAACATATCTTCTGTAGTCACTTTCCATTTGTACTTCACAATTTTTAAAGTGTCTGCTTTTATGTCTGTTCTTTAGTTGGGTTGTTTTCCTACTGGTGTTTCAATTTTACAATTATTTTACACTACGCTACTAATCTTGTGTGAGAGGAAGAGCTAGCAAGATTTTCAACCTTTGCTTGGCTGTCAAACTATTCCTTTCATTGAGCTGAAGCTTTTCAATTTGATGGAACCACAGCTACGTTACCTTTCCAGTACTGGGGGTGGAGCTTAGGGCTTATGAATGAGGCAAAGATTCTACAATTTAGCCAAATGCAGAGCTTAATTCCTGTTATTATTTTATGAGTTCTTTACTTTCTATTAAAAGTTACCTGTTTCTATGTTTCCCCTCATTTTCTCTTACTGCTTGCAAAGTTTCAGTCTCTTATTAATAACTGACCAGTTTTGAGGGTTTTTTTTAAGAATACAGGTTGATAACTAGGGCATAGTTTCAGTGTTTGACACATGAACATGAATACCCAGTTTCACAGTGCCACCCCTTACTAAGGGTGACATCTTTGGTCCACATATTATATGGCAACTTCTCCAAGATTCAGATATCTTTAGTTGTTTCCAAATATTTCTTGGTCTTTTATCTCATGCATTGATGTGTTTTATCACAACAATTGTTCTTCTGCTACTATGGCTCTGTAATATAATAGAAAAAAGTATAGTGCTACTCCAGTATTTTTCTTGCATCTTAAGAGCCCTGGCTAACTAAGGATTTTCTTTTCTATAAAATTTAGTCTTGCCTGTTCTATTTCTGTGAAGGAATTGATAGGAATTTTGATGAAAAGTGCACCGAATTTGTAGATGGTTTTCAGTAATATGGCTATTTTTACCATATTGATTCTGCTTATCCAGAATAAATGGGAGTTATGTGTTCATATGTGTAATTTTGTTGATTTTCCCTTTGATTTTTCATGATTTTCACTTGAGCCTTATCACTTTTGTATGGAACCTCTCTTTTACTATTGCTACTGTGGTTTATTATCTAAATTGTTTTCTTCTACTTTAATCATTCCTTTTACTAATTTTGGGTCTGTTTAGTTCTTTGAGATGCAGTGTAGGTTCTTTAGTATCTATACTCTTGATTTTCAAAAAGTGTTACAGTTTCCTTTTATTGCTTTTTCTGTATCTTTAGATTCTGATAAATTTTCATTTTCATTTGTTTCAAGAATCATTTTAAAATTTGCCTTAAAAGATAATTCATTTCAATGCATATTAATCATTTAAACTGAATGCACTTATTTATAAAATTATTTAAGTAATTAAGGTTGAAAAACAATTCCTTTAATTTTCATGTTATGTGAATGTTTTCCTGTTTTCCTTGTTATTATTTAGCCTTACTATAGTATGATCTACATGTGTGCTCAATACACTTTCAATATTTTTAAAATCTGGCTGGATTTGCTTGCTAACCCATGATCTCTCCTGGATGGCATTCAGAATGCTTATGACAAATACAGTTAGTGTATGTGAGCCTCACCTGATCAAAGGTGAAATTTAACTCTGATACCTTCCTGTAGATCTTGTCTGATCTCTACATAAAATCTTCAGCTATTATTGTATTTAGGACTATGAAAAAGTCTGTTAATATAGTTAAGTGCTTGGATAGTGTGTAAATAAATATATACTTGGAATTTCTATGTCATCCTGTAGATTTGATCACTTCATCAGTACATTACAAACTTGTCATTTTCCTTGCTTTGATTAAAGTCTATTTGGTGTAATGTGCTATGGATACTCCTGCTTTCTTTTGGCCTTAATTTGCATATACTACCTCATTCCACTCCTTTCTTACAGTCATTGGGGGTCATTAATACTAAAGTGAGTTTCTTGGAATCAACATATCATTTGGAGTTTTTATTCATTCAACCACTCTATCTCTTACTGGTAGAATTTCCTGCCTTCCCATTCCCAATCATTGTTCACCGATCACTTCTCATTACTGCCATTATGTAACTTCTTCTCCAAGTCTATTAAGGCCTCTTCCACTCTTTCTCTCCTTCTAAAGTCTTCAGTGTTTGTTGTTGAGTTCAATTGTAATGTGTTTTGATTTCTGGATTATGAGTTTTCATTTGTCAGTTACAGATTTTTGGAAGCTTAAAATAGATGACAGTAAGCTATTTTGAAATGATGACAACTATCCCTGATCATAAGGATGAAAGTAAAAGAGAAAATACACATACAGAGCTATGATCATAGTCATAAGAGAATGTACAGAAATGATATAATGAAATCTTTCATTTAAAATTGTAATGAAACATTTCAGTTACTATTTCAACATAAAATAGTAAAGACACACAAATAAAAACTGCAACAGCACTGTAATCCTCCCACCATTTGTACTATTTTATAACAATTTTTACATTGTTCTATAGTAATTGCTAGACAAAGATACAATAATTTTCCCTCTTTATATGAATTATGTGTATGTTTGACTAGCACATTTATGTTAGAACATTGTCAGCTCACATGTGTAGACACTTTTACCAGTAAGTTTTATACATTCTTGTACATTTTTCTTTTGCATTAATGGTTCTGTCTTTTGGACTAAAAGGCATACTTTAGTATTTCTTGTAGAATAGGTCTGGTGGAGACATATTCTCTTAACTGTGCTTCTCCAGGAACCTTTTAATTCTTTCTTCATTTCTAAATGGTATCTTTGATAGGAATAGAATTCTTAATTTATACATTTTTTAATCTTCTGTAAGATCTCCTACCATGCCATTGGAGTCTATGGATTCTGCTGAGGAATAAACTATTAGTGAAACATGAATACACCTATGTTTTATTGGGTTCCCTTTACCTTCTAGTATAAACAATCTTCTCTATATATACTTCACTTGTGAGACCTTAATCATAAGACAGCTTTCTGTAGAGATCATGGTAAAACTTGATTAACCTTTCATCTTTAGATATTTTCCATTTCTATCCTTGTCTATATTATGAAATTTTAATTCTGACATTACTAGAACAAGCATTTGAACTTTCTGGCATTCTCAAACATTTACTGAATCCACAAAACACTATTTGCCTTTTAAAAAATACTTTCAACTTTTGAAATTTTTTTTCACATGTCTTCATTTAGTTCCTTCAGTTTCTTGATTCAGTTTACTCCTCCATACATGTGTGTTCAATCAGATTTTCTTCAAGCTCTAACTTCACTAAAATATTAGGCTTCCATTGTGACACTTCCATAAATGCATAAAGTATATGTTGAACAGGTTGGTCCTCTGATTTGTATATCCATCTTATCTCCATTGTTTCCTTTTAAACAATGTGTGGTTTCATTAATTTCTTTAGAATGTGCTCTCTCTCTCTCTCTGTCTCTCTGTCTGTCTGTCTCTCTCTCTCTGTCTCTCTCTCTCTCTGTCTCTCTCTCTCTCTGTCTCTCTCTCTCTCTCTCTCACACACACACACACACACACTTTCACATACAGGGGATGACAGAAAAAAGTAATTGAATCATCTATTTCGCTGTATTCTTTCATTTTTGGTACCTCAATCTAAATATATTGGGAAGAGTAGTGATCATTATTTTACCATGGTGTCCTTGGAACTAGGATTTCAATGTAAAGCTTAAAATTCTCATCTATCTTGCTGAAGGTTCCTCTCACCATACTGAGTCCTTAGAGTTGTATTCATCCCTTTAGTTATGCAATTAAGAATATAATCCCTTCACTTGATGTTTGAGCTCTTGTTATGGTTGATATTGCAGGATGAATTGTTTAATATGTTAGATCTGTAAGCAGAGCTTCGGTAGAATGTTCCTTAAATGGCACTTTGCTTCTGAAAGTTTGTCTTAAATGATATGTTTGATAGCTAGACTGGCCTGTCATATAACCACATAACATAAGGTGGGTGGCTCAAAACACAAGGCTTATTTTTAACATAGGTGGATCTAGTGACTGCAAGATAAATGCAACAAAATTATTTGTTGTCTCATGAAACCCTATTACATGTTTAATGAACAAAAGCTTTTTGGTATGGTGCATGCAGTAGCAGGGAAAGCAAGTTCTTTCTCAGCTTAAATATGCTGAGTCTCATTCATGACAAGTTCCCCTGATGTACTTACACAATCCTATGTACAAACATCAAACATTAAATTCACATTGCATCTCAATTGGAGGCAATATTTTAATATATTACTTAGGAGAGAATAAAGAATTCAATCCAAGGTATTTTCACAATAAAAAAAAAGAATTCAATCCATCGAAGTTGTAAGTTTTGAAATACTCCTCTTCAATTTCTATGCTAATTATGCAGGATCTTCAAGAACTACCAGTTTGTTTTGGCCTTAGCTTTTGCTATTGAGGAGATCAACAAAAACCCTAATCTTTTACATAACTTAACTCTGGGATTTGATATCTTTGATTTTTACTTCGGAGCGTGGACAGTATTTAAGAATCCCTTCATTTGGCTTTTTGGGAAGGACAAGATTCCAAACTACTCCTGTATGAGAGACAGCAAATCTATAGCAGTACTTACAGGACCATCAGGAAAATCATCTGCCCAGATTGGGACACTGCTGGAACTCTACAGATTCCTCCAGGTGAGGGTGAGAGGAGTGGAGGGATATAAAATAATGTCTAATCTGGTGTCATGTTAAATATCAGAAGAGTATGAGAGGAAAAGATTGATTTATCAACATATCAAATTTTGTGGTATCAAAGAGTAAGTATTCAAAGATAGTGGAATATCTATATCTCCAGTGTTTGAAAAAGGGCACAGAAAAATTAGAGCAGAAAAAGGGATTATTTGGAGTTTGGGGCTTTATCAATAAAAATGAAGAAATGGAAAATGATTTTAACATGTGAAGGTATGTTGACTTGAGTGCTGGTAGGTACATGTATAATCTAGCTACTCATGAAACTTTTATCTCCAATTAAGCAGCAAAAACCAGAAAGTGAATATGTAGCTCAAGTGTAAGAGTGACATCCTTGAGGGAAATAGCCAAGGAATTGCATGACTGCCTTGCATACGTGTGTGTGTGTGTGTGTGTGTGTGTGTGTGTGTGTATGTGTATGTGTACGTATGCACACACACACAACAGACACATACATAATAATGTTGAAGGAAGCAAGTCAGGCTCAAAAAGAAAAAGGGGGTATGTGTCCTCTTATATGTGAACATTAGATCTAAAACATGATCATGAAATATGAAATATATGGAACATATGTATACCCATTTACATATATGTATTACCAGTCTGACAATAAACACAAGATAATATTGGATGTACATGGTGAAAATGGAATTAGGAAAGCCAGAAAAAGGAGTGAGGTTGATATAGATGTAAGGAATTGATGGAAATAGTGGCAAATAAATCAATGTATAACTACTTACAATTTAAAATTTTAATTTTTTTCAAAAATGAAAACAAAGGCTGGGAAGTTAGCTCAGTGGTAGGCCTGCTGGCCTCGCATATATGAGGCCATGGGTTCAATTCCTCAGCACCACATAAACTGAAAGAAGCCAGAAGTGGTGCTGTGGCTCAAATGGTAGGGCGCTATCCTTGAGCTGAAGAACTGAGGGACAGCACCCAGGCCCAGAGTTCAGGCCCCACAACCAACAAAACAGAAGAAGAAGAAGAAAGGAAACAAAAACCTAATTTCTCTCTACTTCAACTGGATGGATGGCAATTTTCACATTCATAAAGTGTCCGCATTTCTTTCCCTGTAGTTTACCTTTGGGCCTTTTGATCATGCCCTGAGTGACCATAACAAGTTTCCTGATCTCTATCAGATGGCCCCAAAGGACAAATTGGTGGCCACTGCTATGGTCTCTTTACTGCTTCACTTCAGCTGGAACTGGGTAGGACTGTTGACCTCAGATGATGAGAATGGTTTGTGGATCCTTCCTGAATTGAAAGAAGAGATGGCCAAGAATACAGTTTGTGTAGCCTTTGATCTAGTGATTCCAAATCATTCCATGTCACATATATTAAAAATCGTAGCAGTATATAACCAGATTAACAAATCCGCAGCAAATGTCATCATCATCTATGGTGACAGTGAATCTCTACTAGATTTAATGATGTGTGTTGAGCAAATTTTAATTACAGGCAAAGTTTGTATCATGAACTCACAGTGGCATTTAAAAATGAAAAGGAAATATTTCATGCTAGGTTCCTTCCATATACCTTTCATTTTTTCACATCACTATGCAGACAGTATTGGATTCACAAATTTTATACGGAAAGTTAACCCTTCCAAATACCCAGAAGACTTTTACCTTGCCAGGTTATGGTTTCTCTCTTTTAATTGTTCCCATTCTGAGTCTGACTGTGTGATATGGGAGAACTGTCCACAAGATGCCTCCTTGGAATGGTTGCCTGGACACATTTTCGACATGGCCATGTCTGAAGAGAGTTACAATATATACAATGCTGTGTATGCTGTGGCCCAGGCCCTCCACAAGATGCTCCTTCATCAAACAGAAATGCCATTCATGGGATATGGGAAAGGGATGGCACCTTCCCTTGCACAGGTAATGCTTCTGTATTGGATCCCAAACATCATGGGAAAGTTACTTTGTAATAGTGTTTTTCAAGGATGAAATGAAGTATTTAAAATACTTTTTTTAAATCAAAGAGAAACTATATTTGTTTTAATGTCTGTAAGGTACTCTAGACCTGTGTCCATGTTCTTTCAAAGGAAAACACACCTAAGAAAAAAATACAATTGAAATGAAAGAAAAACAGGTCACTGGAAGGAAGAAGTATGTTTCATGTTTTAATCAATTATTTTTGCTATGATCTCTCAACCTGCTCATGGCTAAAGTTCTCAATATTGTAAACCCAGTTTCTCCCTCCAAGTTTAATAGCAAAATATGACCTGTTATTTAAGTTCCTAAACCCTGATGAATAAACATTTCATAAATAATCCTGATTAATGCCACTTTAGGTAATGCAGCAAACTGAAAAATCCCTGAACACTCATAACATGAATAGCTGTGGCAACTGTAGCTAGGCAACTTAAGAGAATCTCACTCAAGTCTATTTAGGTTCATATAGTTTCTCTTGAAAATGGGTGTTTGGACCCTACCCATTATGACCTGGTTTCTGATATATTATTCTATTGTATTTCCCCATTGACTTTTTTTAATCTCAAAAATTTTATTGTAAAGGTGAGAACAAAGGAGAATATTCTTAGGAGAGGATCACATGGGCTAAATTGCTATGTGAATATGATCATATAACATGATGCTTATCAAAATGAACTCGAAGAAATGAAAACAAGTTCTTGTTTTTTGCTTTTTTTTTTACTGTACTGTTCCACATAGACTTTCTATTGTTCTATTTGTGGTGTGTTTTACCACAGACATTCATTTGTCACACTTTTTTAATTGTTATTGTAAAGGTGATGTACAGAGGGGTTAGAATTACATATACCAGGTAATGAGTACATTTATTTTTGACACTGTCACCTCTTCCCTCATTTTCTCCCAGTTTTTCCTTCCAGACACCCCTCCCCTACAAGTTGTACAGTTTCTTCAACATGCTCTCCAGTGAGTTTATCCTTTGTCCCACCATTTCTGTGATCCCCATATCGTTCTTCAACAGATAAACTTACAAAAGGTACAGAAATCAAAAACAATGACAAAGGCGAAAAAAATACCAAAGCTGAAACAACAAAAAAATTACTTTTTTGGAGTTCATTTTGATAAATATCTTTTTATATGATCATATGCACATAGCTATTGAGCTTTTATGATCCTCTCCTATGAATAACCTCCTTTACTCTGTGTCAATGTCTACAGTCTTGTATAATTTATCATGTCCAAATGTGTTTTTTGTCTTTTACCATCCATTGTGTTTACTTGTCGATTTATAGGCACATTTTTGCTATAAAAAATTAAGGAATCCACACAATCTGTTTTTTTGTGTCTGGCTTACTTTGCTTAATATATTTTTTCCAAGTCTTTCCATTTCCTTATGAATGGTATAGTATCATTCTTTCTAATGGAAGTATAGAATTCATATATATATATATATATGTGTGTGTGTGTGTGTGTGTGTGTGTGTGTGTGTGTGTGTGTGTGTATGTATGTGCATCATATTTTCTTTATCCATTCATCCATTGAGGATCGTCTAGGCTGATTCCATATCTGGGCTATGGCAAAGACTGGATTGTTTGTGGTCTATTAGATAAATGCCCAGGAATGGAATTGCTGGCTTATAGGGAAGCTCTATGTTCAGTTTATTGAGGAACCTCCATATTGCTGAATGGTTGAACATGCTTATATTCCCTTTTGGTGAAATCCCCATTAACATGTTATTGTTAATTTTCTTGATTATAGCCATTCTAACTGGGGTGAGGAAGAATTCAATGTTATTTTCATTTGCATTTCTTTTATGGCCAGATATGTTGAACATTTCTTCTTGTGTCTACTGGTCATTCTTGACCCCTCTTCTGAAAAGTCTCTAAGTCTTAAGCCAATTTATTAGTTAGGTTGTTGTTTCTTGAGAGTTTATTTTGGGAGGATTACTTTTTGAGCTTTAAGTATATTTTAGATATGAGGCTCTTTTCTGATGCATAACTAGAAAATATATTCTTCCATTTGGAGGGCTTTCTACGTATCTTTCTAGCTATCTACTTTGCCATGCAGAAACTCTTCAGTTTGATGCAGTCCCATTTATCTATATACTTGCTTTTGTTCCACTGGTTTGCTATCTGTTCATCTTGAGTTATAAAGCAAGGATTAAAGATAATAAGGGGTGGCTGAGAAGGTGGCTCAGTGGTATAGAGTCCTTGCCTTGCATGCATGAGGCCATGGGTTCAATTCCTCAGCACCACATAAGCACAAAAGCTGGAAGTGGCACTGTGGTTCGAGTGGTAGAGCACTAGCCTTGAACTGAAGATCTGAGGGACAGCGCCCAACCCCAGAGTTCAGGCCCCATGACCAGCAAAAAATAAATAAATAAATAAGGGGCTTTGTTTCATTCAGGTTTTCTCTCAAGTTTTGAGTTCACTTCAACATAAGATATGTATCTCTTTCAGCTGCACCCTTTTCTGAAGAAAATCCCATTGAAGAATCCTGCCGAAGAAAAAGTGATTGTGGATGATAAAAGAAAATTAGAGCCAGAGTATGACATTATAAACATCTGGAATTTTCCAGAAGGCCTTGAATTTAAGGTGAAAGTAGGGAAGTTTTCTCCATATGCTCAAGATGGTCATCAGCTATCTTTGTCTGAAGATATAATAGAGTGGGCCATTGGAACTACAGAGGTGGGTTGTGTCTAAGTGTCATGATTTGAGCTACAAAGAAGTAATAAAAAATAGTCCCTGGATTTTATGTTTATGTGGTTCACTAATGCCCTCACAATATATATTTAATTATTTTCAACTTGAAAGAAATTTTATTTATTGACTTTTGAACAAAAAAAGGCACAAAGTAACTTCACTTGTTCAAAAATGATTTTTTCTTATCATAAACATAAATGACAGCTGTTATAGCAATTTTCTAACACTCGGACAAAATAACTGAGGAATCAATTCTTGAGGATGAAAGGTCTATTTTGCTCATTTCTGTGCTTGTTTCATCAATGCTTAGTTGACCTGTAACTTAGGCATCTATGGTGACAAGAATCATTGAAGAAGCCTGTGTGAGAAGATCCTTATATCATGGAAATTGGAAAAGAGAGAAAGATATGATAGGGTTGTTTTATCTTATAGCATACTTTAAAAGCTTCAGAGAGGATTCTTTCTCCTTGCTCTCCACCATGTTACAGATGAGTAAGAGACAACATATCACGGTATGAATTCAAAGTAGTTCCATAGGGCCGGTCAGTAGAACTTACTTTCTCACCATCTATCTCTACCTTATAAAGGTGCTACACTTCTCAATAGTTCAATAGGCTAGAAATTAAGGCTATAGCACACAAGCCTTTGGTAATCACATGATGTGGAATCTATAACATCATTCAATTAACTGACTGGACTTATGTTCATAGAAATATTATGTCTAATAATCCAATTATTTAACACAACAGACTTTTTGGCATGTTAGGTAAAAGTATAAACAGTTACTGACACATATCTGGTCTTCCAAAGATTCCTCGCTCTGTTTGCAGTGAGAGCTGTGGTCCTGGATTCAGGAAATCCCCTCAGGAGGGAAAGGCTGCCTGTTGTTTTGACTGCACGTCCTGCTCAGAGAATGAGATTGCTAATGGGACAGGTAAGTTCATGACCTAGGGAAAAATTTATACTGTCTCCTACTTGCCCCCAATCCAGACAATAAAAAATTGTGTTAGAATTTAATTCAAAGTCTACTTTCATTCAATTAGTAATTTGTGATAATGGATGATAGTGCTCCTTTATTAAACACAAATCATGGGTTATGAATTATATACAGGATTGTTTTCTAGTCTCTTGTATGCATGGCTATTTAACTACTTAGTAATGTAAGTTTAACTTCTATCATATTAAGTGCAAAGATTTTTTAAAGACAGGGTCCTCATCTTCTTCAAAATTACCTTCAGATTACAAAGAAAACACAGATCTTGCACATCTATTTCCTAGTATCCCAGAACTGTTCCTCCAGCAAAGCAAGTGCTCTGGATTGGGTTTGGTACAAGAAACAGGCATAAGTGGTGTACATAGCACAACTGCAGAGCTTAAAGACTGATTTGATTTTCTGGTCCCCACTTCCTTACAGATGAATAGGAGAGACAAATATAACAACTATAAGAAAGGGCCATTGGGGCCCTATTTATATTGCACAGGGACATCAAACTTTATTATCCACAATTTTGAATGAGGGCTTGGAATTGTAAACACAAGGCTCAGAATTATTATGGCAGCATTTTTATGGTGCTGAACATTGTTGTTAGGATATTAGAAATGTCAAGATATATAATATGTGTGATAGTCACTGTGGGTTTAAAAAAGGTTTAATGAGACTGAAAAAAGAGAATGTGGGAATGAGTGTGGGAAGATGATAAATACATAAAAAATAATACTGAATGTATTTGATAATACTTGATAATATTTAGTTTTATGTTAGAATTATATCTAAGTAGGGATTTTCTAATTTCCTTTTAAGAACTGAAAAGGGACCAATGTTTATTTGGCTTCTTCTCCAGATATGGAGCAGTGTGTGAAGTGTCCAGATCATCAGTATGCCAATACAGAGAGAAACCAGTGCCTCCTAAGAGTTGCAAGTTTCTTGGCTTATGGAGAACCCTTGGGGATGGTCCTAGCCTGCATGGCTCTTGGTTTATCTACACTCACAGCAGTTGTTCTTGGGGTCTTTGTGAAACATCAGAACACCCCTGTTGTCAAGGCCAATAATCAGGCCCTCAGCTATATCCTGCTCACCTCCCTCATCTTCTGTTTCCTCTGTTCCTTGCTCTTTATTGGCCGACCCAACATAGTGACCTGCATTCTGCAGCAGACAACATTTGGAGTTGCATTCACTGTAGCAGTTTCCACTGTCTTAGCCAAAACTGTAACTGGGGTTCTGGCCTTCAAGATCAGTTACCTAATGAGAAGGATGAGGTGGCTGCTGGTATCAGGAGCTCCTAAGTTCATTATTCCCATCTGTACACTCATCCAGTTGACTCTCTGTGTACTCTGACTGGGGATTTCTCCTCCCTTCCTTGACACAGATACACAATCAGAACATGGCCATGTCATCATCCTGTGCAACAAAGGTTCCCTCATTGCCTTCTACTGTGTTCTGGGATATCTGGGCTCCCTGGCCCTGGCCATCTTCACAGTGGCCTTTCTGGCCAGGAACCTGCCTGACACCTTCAATGAAGCCAAGTTCCTGACCTTCAGCATGCTAGTGTTCTGCAGTGTGTGGCTCACCTTCCTGCCTGTCTACCACAGTGCCAAGGGGAAGGTCATGGTGGCTGTGGAGGTCTTTTCCATCTTGGCCTCCAGTATGGGGCTCTTGGGCTGCATCTTTGCTCCTAAGTGCTACATCATCTTGTTAAGGCCAGAGAGAAATTTTCTGCATGGCTTCAGGGACAAAATACATACTGGGAGAAATAAGTCCTCCTAAGATGAAACTTGTATGTTCAGTCAAATGTACAGAAGAAGGTCTAGATTAAATCTAAGCTCCTTTTCCCATTAGATATTAACTTATATTGTTTGGATCACTTCATCACTTCAATGAAGAAGTAAGTGATTGTTACCCATGTATCTAGTAATGGTAATGATACAGTTACAAGTTGTAGCCAAACCAGTTAAACTTGAATTTTATTCTGTATATGTCTGGTTCTTCCTATTACCTCTGCATTTAATTCCATCCTTTCCACCAGTATATTTTCACTGTTGACCTGGGTGTAATTTTGCTTTCTAAATCATTTGTCTAAAAGTTTTTTTGTGCCATTCATAGGGCTTTCATTTAAAGCTTGGGTACTGTCCCTGAGTTATTTTGCTCAAGGCAATCCTTCACTTTACCACTTGAACCACAGCTTCACTTTTGGCTCTTTGGTGGTAAGATTCTCATGGAATTTTCTCTCAGGTTGACTTCAAACTGTGATCCCAATATCTCAACTTCCTGAGTAGCTAAGATTGTAGGTATTTTTCTATATTTTAAAGTATATTTACTTCCTGCCTTCACTGTTATCCTCAAATAAATTTCATTAATATTTTTCTCTTAACAAGGTTCTATGTTTTATATACTCTAGAGTTTAATAGTTGCTAATAGCTATATAATCATTTTTACACATCTTCCTTTTGCAATATTCCTCAATATGTTTCATTAGATCTCTTCACATTCTCTTTCTATTCCCTCTCTTTTCTTTCATCCTTCTTCTTCCTCTTCCCTCTGTTTTTTTTTACTGTGAAAATACCGTACAGAGGGGTTACAATTACATGAGCAAGGTAATGATTACATTTCTTATCAAGCATTGTTGCCTCCTCCTTTGTTTCCCTTTTCCATCCCTTCCCATCTCCCCTCCCTGACTCCCCAATCAGCCCCCCACGCCAAAGTTGTAAAGTTCACTTTTTGACATAATGTCTTGTATATCCCATTGTTGCAATGGATCCAACTGTATTCCTATTTAAACAATTTGTTTTTTTCTCTTCTCCTCCACAAATTATACCAACATCAAATACAGTGAAAACAGAGGTTATACCATGGGAGAGGGACATACAAATCAACAAAGAAATCATCTTATAAATATATTAGAAACAATAGCAAGAATAAAAAACATTTGAGTCCTTATCTTGGAGTTCATTTCACCTAACATCAACTTATCTGACCATTTCTGCTTGTCTCAGACATATACTTGTAATTGCAAATAAGGGAAACCAGATCCAAAGAAACATAGGTCCCACTGTTTCCCTCTCTGTTTTCTGTTTATTATTTTAGTATTTCAACAATGCGTTGTATATTCTACAGAAATACCCTTTAGATGTATATCAAAATGTATTAGATTTGGAATAACAGTTGATGAAAGTAGTTTTATAATAGTTTGTTCATCCATGACTGTCGATATTTTCAACTTATTATTGTTTAATCACATTGAATTATTATACATACAAATATGTATACATTAGATACATGTATTTTTGTTATCAATTTTATACACATTTATTACTAACATGTTACATTTCCAATATTTTAATCTTTAAGAAATCCATTATTTATTATTTTAAATAGACTGAATTATTGGGTTCTATATCATTTTTTAAAATACATGACTATCTAGGACATATGGCCACATAATTGCAATTCTATCTGCTCTCTTCTATTGTTCATTGCATCTTTTTTCTGACACTTGTATTTCTAATAGATGAGTTAGTACATACTGACAATGATCTTCTTTTAATTGGAAATACAATGAAGTTTTGGCAAAAAAACAACACTGTACTTTGTTTCTTTTAATGGTATATTAGTTTTCAAATATTTCCAAATCCTTAATATTTTATCAGGAGGTGGTCAAAATATTTGTTTCTACTGAAGTTCATTTTTTATCTTTCTTCTTGGTTTTTGTACTTTCATCAATAAGGTAGGATTATTATGGCTAAGTAAAACACTAACTGCCCATTCAGTGGTAATGAATTACCACTAATCATGATATATAAGCTCCTCAGTATCCACTATGCAATTAGAGTGCATGTTGGCCATAAGGAAAGGAGCAGATGATCACATCTCAGTAACAAAAAGAGACCAGAGATAGTCCTTAAGACATCTTGTTATGTTTCACAAACATTATAGTCAATTGTAGAGCTGAAATTCTGATGTTGGTGATTATAATAAAGCATTAAAAAGATGACATTCAAAGTCCTACTACTCACTTAAATCAGGGGTCATGAGATGAGCAGGCCACTCAAACTGATAGGGAAGTACATATTAAAGTACATAGAATATTTTGGGATTCACTGACAGAGGCAGAGATGTGGGTGGTATGAGTCCCTTCAGAGCTCCATAATGGGATGATGTGTCCCCAGGCTTTTGATCACCTTATCTTTATGTAAGACACAAAATGAGAGTGAAACACTGTTACCACCATGGTAAAATAATGTCACATACTTTTACTTTATAATTCTTCCTGGAAGGATATGGAAAGCCATATTCTCATGAACACAGGGAAAAGCAACAGGAATAAAAATCAACAACTCATTCTGATGCAGAGAATTAAGATCAAACACAATCCATAGTATCTGGGAGCTGATAAAAGGAAGACTCAATCAGCCGGGCACTGGTGGCTCACACCTGTAATCCTAGCTACTCAGGGAGCTGAGATCTGAGGATCGTGGTTCAAAGCCAACCAGGGCAGCAAAGTCCGTGAGACTCTTATCTCTAATAAACCACTCGAAAACCAGAAGTGGCGCTGTGGCTCAAGTGGTAGAGTTCTCGCCTTGAGCTGAAGCGCTGAGGGACAGTGCCCAAGCCCAAAGTTCAAGCCCCATGACCAACCAAAAAAAAGGGGGGGGGGGAGAAGACTCAATCAGGTGCTGGAGGCTCATGCCTGTAATTCTAGTTAGTCGGGAGGTTGAGAACTGAGGATCATGGTTCAAAGCCAGCCTGGAAAGGAAAGTCCATGAGACTCATCTCCAATTAACTACTAGAAAACCAGAAGCGGAGCTGTGGCTCAAGGTAGTAGAGTGCTAGCCTAGAGCAAAAAAAAGAGCCGAGGAATTACATCTTGTGTTCAAGCCCCACCACTGCCAGAAAATGACTCAGAGAAGCATTAAGTTCCTCAGCTGAAATCCCTAAAAATAAAGGTAGGAACATCTAATGTGATGAACTGAAGAAGGCAGAGAGAAAACAAATTTCAAAACACTCCAGGAGGCTTGGTGGTACTTCTCGTAGACTATACAATCGACAAGACCCATACCAGAGGGTAGTGGGTGTTGAAGTTCTATGGATACTGGGCTGTTTGCTGCAGAACTCCTGAGATTGTTGATTGTATATCATTACTCTAGTTGTTTGGTACTAAGCTTATGTCCTCTGATATGAGCTGGAGGACTACTGCATAACTAAAGCTCACTCAGCATTTGCTGCTTCTCATCCAGGTCTTCAAAGTAGAAGAAAAAGTCAAAACATTTCCTGTCAGAACAGTACTTAATATAGCATATTTCAGAACAAGAGTTTTCAGTACTTTCTCAATTGACAGTGGTGTGCTTTTTCATGTGCCTATTTCTTGATTGGATTGTATTACTGGTGTTTAACATTTACAATTGTTTTATACCATATTAATCTCTGCCAGATATAAGACTGGTGAAGATTTTTCAACCTTTTACTTATATCTCTTCACTGCGTTAATTTTTTTCCTCCCAGAAACATGGAAACTTTTAGGAATCATAGTTGTAAATTTTATTTCTAGTGCTTGGAGTGCAATCCAACACCTCTTGAAAGACACAAAGGATTCTCCCACCAAGCCACAGCCAGAACTTAATTCTTGCTATAATTTTCTGCAGTATTTGAATCCAATTGAGGGAGTTACATATTCCTATATTTTGAAGTGCTTCTTTTTTGTTTCATAGTACTTTCAAGGATTCAGTGTCATATGTAGAATTAATATTTTGATCAAATGTGCCATATATTTTTTTAATGTGCAAGTACTGGGGTTTGAACTCAGTGCCTAGACTTTATCCATTAGCTCTTGCACTCAAGGCTGGAAGTTTACCACTTGAGCCACAACATTTAGTACTTAATTGGAAGTAAGAGTCCCCTGACACATGTCTGGGATGGCTTCACACCATGATCATCAGATCTCAGCGTCCTGAGAAGCTAGGAATATAGAAGTGAGCCATTGGTACCTAGACTAAAATATCAGCCTTTTGATTAGTTAATAAAGTCTGGCATAGTTAATCAACATATGATACCTAGATTATCCAGTGCCACCATCTGTGAAGGAGGCTATCCTCCAGTAATCTATGCATTAGCAGCTTTTCCATAACCCAGATTAGTGTAACTGTTTGGAATTATTTCTAGATTTTTTCTTTTTGATTTCTGGGTTGTTCTTTTCTATTTCTGTGTATATTTTATGCTATACATTATGTAATTAGGGTTCTTTAGTATAATTGAAAACAGGTTTTGGGATATTTTGACCTCGCTCTTTTGTCATATGTTAGCTTTGGCTAATTGGGATTTTCTTTTTCTACATGAGTTTTTGGCTTCTCTTTTCTATTTATGTGAATGTGATAGGAATTTTGAAGAGGATTACATCTACAGAGATGCATTTACAGAGATGGACATATGAGGAAAAAAGTATGCAATACAGATAAAGAGGAAGTATAGGCAAATTGAAGGTACGACAAATATTATTCAGAGCAAATAAAATCAAACACTTAACCTAGACAAAACAATTTAAAAAGAAAGAAACATAATATTGCTGTGAAGATCTCTTTTTGGCTGAAATACAGGGGATCAAAATGGTTTGCTTTTATTCTAGTATTGTGCCTTTTCTATTTCTTGCTCTGGGAGGCACTAGGGGAGGTCTGCAACATTTTCTTCCAGAAATCCAAAGAGGTAAGTCCAGAAAAGTCAGTTCCCCCACTGAACCCCACCTTGACACTCAATGTATGAGCAGAAGAGTGGCATGAGATCTATTGTGACCTATGTAGAGATGTTTTCCTGCCAATATTATTAATTCACCCTAGCAACACAGAGATGTAGAAGACACAATCAAGGTGGTAGAGTCATCACAGTTTGTGTCCTGTCCACCAAAAGAAATCTGTTAATGCACAAATGGAGGAAGAAAGGCCCTAATATGGGATGCTGAGAGAGTAGAAAGTGATCTGCTCCCAGAGTGTGCAAGCAAGGTGTGGATACTTAGTGGTTCTGCAGTTCCAAGCCACACAAGTCACACTGAATATGTTCACACACACACACACACACACACACACACACACACACACAACTAATCTTATTATTTCCAGATGTCAACCTTCCATTTGCATAGACTGCATTATTCTTTCCATCTCCTACAGTCTATTTGTTTCCCAAGGGTGAAGTGAGTTTCCTTAAAGTGAGTTTCTTAAAGGTGAGTTTCAGTCATCTTATATCTTTAAATTGAAAAGTATAAGACATTCTCGTTCTCTCTAATTTTGGAAAGATTGCCACTCCTTGTATTATGTAACTTATTCTACACATTCTTTTTTGTTGTTGTTATTCTTTTTAATTCTTATTATAAAGGTTATGTACAGAGGGATTACTGTTTCATAGGTAATGAGTACATTTCTTCCTGGAAAATGTAACCTCCTCAATCACTGTTCTCGATTTTTCCCTCATCCCTGCCCACATGTTTTATAGTTCATTTTCAACATAGTGTCTACTGATTACCCCTGCTGCATGTATTCACTCCATGTCCCTCCATTTTCTTGTTCTTCACTTTTATTGAACCTTTTTTCTGCTCTTTTTGTTTTACTTTTTCAGAGGGAAAAAGCATACTATTCTTTAGTAGTGTGTTTGGGCTTTGGTTTATTACTTTTCATTTGCCTATTATAGGTTTTAGCTTAGTGGTTTATATGAAACTGAAAGTGAACAGGTAATAGCAAATTATTTTGGAATGATGAAAATTATTCATAATAATAAAGATGAGAACATAAGCAAGCAAAAGAATATGAGGAAAATACCCTCCCAAGAAATAGAGGTTAATGATTTAAGACCATTATTGAACATATGGAAATGTTATAATGAAATCACTTTGTGTAATTAAAATGGAAATTCTACAACATTTAAAATGTAAACTCTCTAACCTCATTGTATTCCTCTCATAATTTTAAGCATTAGATATCCCATTGAGGTAGATGTCACTATATTTGGCCTATAAAATTTATATTAAGAAGTCAGCTGTTAGATAAATGGGAGTACACCTATTAGTCATCTGTTCCCTTGTCTTGAGAGTCTTCTTTGCATAGTATACTTCTTAGAGCTTGATTGTAGGAAAATACTTTGTATATATCATTTTTTCTTTATTATCCTTAATTGTACAAAGAAAGTGTCATATACCGAAGCAGTTTATGAATACAATGCATCTTGATGAATGTTACCCCATTTAACATTTCACCCATTCCTCCCAACCCAACTCTTCCCTCACTTTTTAAAAAAATTTGTGGGGTATACTTTGAAACCTTAACTGTATTCTCAACCCCTTCTCTTTGTTCATCTTTCTTTCTCCCCATAACCTCACCCCACTCCTTTTAAGTACCCAGGCTCTTTTCATTACTATAGTTCTGTAGTAAAGTTTGAAGTTGGTACTGTTATGCCTCCAGTGTTGCTCTCCCTGTTAAGGAGGGGAAAGGAAAAAACAAATTGTATGAAAAGGGATACAGGTGGACCCATTGCAACAATGAGATGTACAAGATGTTATGTAGAAAAATGAATTTACAACTTGGGGGGGTGGGAAGGAGATGGGAAGGATGGGAAGGGGAAACAAAGGAGGAGGCAACAATGGACAATGCTTGATAAGAAATACACTCATTACCTTACTCATGTAATTGTAACCCTCTATACGGTATTTTCACAATACAAAAAAGGATCACTTTTGCTATTGGAAGTCTTCTGTGGTTCTATATGAATTTTTCAATTGCTTTCTGTATCTTGTTGAAAAATGATGTTGAAATTTTGATGGGTATTGCATTGAATTTGTAGGTTTTTGAGCAGTGTTGCCATTTTTCTGATAGTGATTCTGCTAATCCAAGAACATGGAAGGCCTTCCATTTCCTTATGCATTCTTCAATGTCCTCCTTCAAATTTTTAAAGTTTTTACTATAGAAGTCCTTCCCATCTTTGATTAATTCCTAGATATTTTTTGAGGATATTGCAAATGTTTTTAATAGAGGCATACAGAAAAGCTACTGATTTGGCAGAAGGGGAGAAGGGCAGGGGGAGAATTAGGTCCAAGACTAAGACTCGAACTCTGAATACAATGCTTTCACTCATTGGTTAGTGTTATACCAAGTGAGCTACATCACCGACCCCTGAGGATTGATTTTATTCCCTATTATTTAACAAAATTTGAATAAGCACTAGTAGATTCGAGGATGACACCATGGGGTCCTTTAAGTATACCACGCTGTGTACAAATGGGATAATTTTACTTCTACCTTATCTTGTGGATTCTTGTTATGTTTTCCTCTTGCATTATTTGTCTTGCTAGAAATTCCAGTACTATACTGCAGATGAGTGTAGAGTGTTGATATCCTTTCCTCATTCCTGATTTTAGAGAAAAATTTTGACTGTAGGTTCAACAAAAAAAAAGCCTTTATTATATTGAGCAATGTCATGTATTACTATCTTATACAACACTTTGATCATGGAAAGATGCTGGATCTTATCAAAAGCCAGGTACCAGTGGCTCATGTAGTAGTAGACTTAGTTATTCATGAGGCTGAGATCTGAGGATTGATGTTGAAGCTAGTCTGGACAGGAAAGACCATGATAATCTTATATCCAATTAATTACCACAAAAGCCAGAATAGAGCTGTGGCTCAACTGATAGAGTGTTAACTGAAAGCAAAATTCTCAGGGACAATGCTCTTGCCCTGTAGTCAAGCTGTAGGACTAATACAAAACAAAACAAAAAAAAACAATAATCTCTTTCTGTGTTCCTCATTTATTGAGATGATTATGTCATTCTAGTCCATACTTCTGTTGATGAATTTGATTGTCTTGCTGATATATTGTTCATTAATTGTATTATATTTATCCATTTTCATGGGTTTCATTATATTCATCAACAGCCAGCTTTGCATCCCTGGGATGAATCCTATTTGATCATAGTGTGTGATTTTTTTGGTCAGTTTCTGGATTCAGTTGGCTCATGTTTTACTGAGAAGTTTTGCATCTGTGTTCATCAAAGAGATAGATCTATAGTTCCCTTTTCTTGATGAGTCCCTATCTGGTTTAGGGATGAGCATAATGATGGCTTCATAAAGGGAATTTAGTAATGATCCCTCACTTTGCATTTCATTGAAGAGTTTGAGGAGTATTGATGTTAGTTTTTCTCCTTCAAAGAGCTAATAGAATTGGCTGTGAAACCATCAGGCCCTAGACATTTTTTGCATGGGGTCTTTTATTGCCATTTCAGTTTTATTATTTGATATGTGTATTAATTGGTTTATATAATCTTGGTCTCAGTTTAGGTATGTTTATGTCCTGTAAGAATGAATCCATTTCTGCCAAATTATCCAATATTTTGCTTAGATGCTTCTAAAGTATTTCCTTATGATAGTCTGAATTTTGCTTGAATCTACTGCATTGTATTACTATTCATTTTTAATTGTATTTGAGTGAATTCTCCTCCTCTTCTCTTAGGTTTGCTAAGGGCCTGTCAGTTTTATTAATTTTTTCAAAGAATCATCTTTTATCTTGTTGATTCTTTGTTCTTTTATTTTCTAATTTATTTATTTCTGATCTCTTATTATTCCTTTCTATTGCTTTGGGTTTTGTCTGGTTCTTGTTTTTGTCTAAAAGACTGAAGTGCATCATTAGAGTATTGATTTGAGATTTCTTTAGTTTGTTGATCCAGACATTCACAGCTGTAAATTTTCCTCTGGTACTGCCTTTGCTGTGTACCAAAGTAGCTAATATTTCATGTCTTTTTATATTGAATTCCATAAATGTTTAAATTTCCTTTCTTAATACTTTTGATGACCCACTGAACATTCAGCAGTTACTGTTCAGTTTTCAGAAGTTTGTGTATTTTCTGTGATGGCTTTTGGTGTTGAGTTCTAATTTTATTCTGTTGTGGCATGACAAGGGTACTAATGAGTTTCTTGAATTCATAGAGATTTGCTCTGTGACCTAGGATATGGTCTATTTTAGTGAATGTTTCATGGGCTGCTGAGAAGGATGTGTATTGTGCTGCTGCGGAATGGAATATTCCATAGATGTCTGTTAGATCTAGCTGGTCAATGCAGTTATTTTAGTGCTGAGGTTTCTTTAGTGAGTTTTTGCCTGGATGATCTTATTCAAAGATGAAAGTGTGTTGAATTATAAATAATCAAGGTGTTTGAATCTATGTGTGGCTTTAGGTCATTTAATATTTGTTTGATGAATTTTGGAACACCAGCATTAGATGCATAGATGTTTAGGGTGTTTATGGCGTCCCAGTGGAGAGTTACTTTTATTATTATGTAATGATCTGTGTCTCTTCAATTTATTTTTTTTCAAATTTCAAATGGCTATTTATCAGAATAACAATGATTGCTAACAAATGCATTCTTATTTAAAAAAATAAGAACTATTCCAACAGCTATTACCATATTCCAAAATCACCTTGCTGTAATATTATATAGTCTGGCTTAATATAAATTTTTCCATGTCTTTCCATTTCCTTATGAATGGTACAATATCATTCTTTCTGATGGATGAGTAGAATTCTTGATCCATTTGCCTACTGAGGGGCATCTGGGTTGATTCCATATCTTGGCTATGGTAAATAATGCTGCAATGAACATGGTAGTCCTGATATCTTTAGTGTAACCTTGTTTGTGGTCTATTGGATGGATGAATATCCAGGGGTGGAACTGCTGGATCATAAGGAAGATCTATATTTAGTCTTTTGAGGACCCTCCATACTGCTTTCCAGAGTGGTGGAACACCAGTGGTATAGTCGAGTTCTCTTTGGGCTACATCCCCACTAGCATTTGTATTGTTAATTCTGTTGATAATGGCCTGGCTAACTGAGATGGAATCTCTATGTTGTTTTGATTTGCATTACTTTTTTGGTCGGTCATGGGGCTTGAACTCTGGGCTTGGGCGCTGTCACTTTGCTCTTCAGCTCAAGGCGAGCATTCTACCACTTGAGCCACAGTGCCACTTCTGGTTTTCGAGTGATTTGTTGGAGATAAGAGTCTCACGGACTTTCCTGCCTGGGCTGGCTTTGAACTGTGATCCTCAGATCTCAGTCTCCTGAGTAGCTAGGATTACAGGAGAGAGTCACCGGTGCCCTGCTTGATTTGCATTTTTTATTTTAATTTTTATTTTTTTGTGAATATACTGTACAGAGGGGTTACAATTACATGGGCAAGATAATGAGTACATTTCTTATCAAGCATTGCAGCCTCCTCCTTTGTTTACCCTTCACATCCCTTCCCAGCCTCCCCTATGCCCCCCCACCCAATCTCCCCCCCCCCACCAAAGTAAAGTTCGTTTTCGACATGACAACTTGTACATAGTTGCAATGGGTCCACCTGTATCCTTAAACAACTGGTTTTTCCCCATCTCCTCCACAAATTATACCGACATCAAATATAGTGAAAGCAGGAGTTATACTGTGGGGGAGGGACATACAAAGCTACAAAGAAATAATCTTATAAATGAGTTAGAAAAAAATGCGTGAAAGAAAAAAAACATTTAAATACATATCTAAGGGTTCATTTTCCTAACATCACATTATCTGACCTTTTCTGTTTGACTCATATGTATACTAGATATTGCAAATAAGAGAAACCATGGGACCTATGTTTCTTTGGGCTTGGCTTACTTCACTTAATATAATTTTTTCCAAGCCTTTCCATTACCTAACAAATGGGGAAATGTCATTCTTTCTGATGGAGGCATAGAATTCCATTGTGTATATATACCACATTTTCTTGATCCATCTTCAATTTATTTTGATGTCTATTTTATCTGATATTAATATTGCTACTCTGGCCTCTTTATAAGGCTGTTTGTTTGACATACTTTGTTACAGCCTTTGACCTTGAGGAGATATTTGTTTTTCTTACATATATTTCCTGTAGGTAGCAAATGAATGATGATTCTTGCCTATCGATCCACCTAGCCATTCTATGTCTTTGACTGGAGAATTATGCTCATTAGAGCTGAGAACTATGTGATAGTTCTGTCATGTTACCCTCTTTTTTAGAAATTGTGTGTTTTCTGTTCTTACTATATTATGCTCATTGATATGGACTGTTAGAACTGAGAATTATGTGATAGTTCTGTCATGTTACCCTCCTTTTTAGGGGTTCTGTTCTTACTGCTCATCTGTAAAGTTCTGTTTTCTTCACCTATATCATGGTAGTGTTGATTTTCTGATCATAAGGCATCTTTGATTATTTTCTGTAGTGCTGGTTTGGTGAAAATGTAGTGTCTTAATTTTTGTTAATCACAGAATGTTTTTATTTGTCCTTTATGAAAGAGAAGTGTGTCTAGGTTCAGTGTGTTTGGTTGTTGATTGTTGACTTTCAGTGCTTTCATACATCATGCTAAGCCCTCTTTGCTTTTGTAGTTTCAGCTGAGAAATCTGCAGTTATTATGATAGGATTTCCTTTGTAGCAATCAATGTTTTCTCTCTGGCAGCTTCTCTCCTTGTTCTCTACCAATCCAGTCTTAATCACAATGTGGTAGTGGAAATATCTTTGCTAGTCCTCTTGTATCTGAATGACCCTTTCTATTTTGAATGTTTGGTAAGTCCTCTATTAAAATTCTGTTAAATATACCTGAGTACTGCTGGTAATCCCAACTACTTATGAGGCTGAAATCTGAGGATCTCAGTTCAAAGCCAGCTTGGGAAAGAGAGTTTGTGAGACTCTCATCTCCAATCACCAGAACTCAGGGACAGTGTCCAGACCCTGAAGTCAAGCCCCGTAACCTACCAAAAAAATAGGACAAATTTATTTTCTATGCCTTTAGCTGCCTCCTCTTCTTCTTTCTTGATATCTATTAGTCACAAATTAGGACCTAAAACCTGAAGTTCTTGCAACCTCTTTTTCTGTTTCTTGGATTTGTTCTATGTGATTATCTCCTCTCTTAATTATAGCTCTTCTATCTTCAAGCCCTGAGATTGTTGTTTTTTACATTATCTATTCTGCTGCAGAACATTTGCACTGCAATTTTATTTCTCTGTTTTGTTTTCTTGATATTTTTCATATTTCTTGTATTTCTATAATCATATTCACCCTCTTGAAGAGCTTTTTGGCACTAACTTTTGATATCTGGGTTGTTCCCTATATTTTAGGCTGGCTACACAGTTGATGTTTTAATAGAATGTATCTTTGTCAGCTTTGGTGCCATAGCACAATCTAAAATGGTTGAATTCTTATATATAGTAGGGAGCCTTTGTTCACCCTATTTCTCCAATCCCTCTATCTGTTAATAGGTTTGGAGTCTTTCTCCTTCCTGTTTAGGGTGGAAGGGAGTCAGTCATCTGCTGGTTAAAAACCAGACCCTCAGCCTCTGCTTTTGCTTCTATGGAGTCCAGTCAGAAAGAGGTCTCTGGCTCCCCACTGTGACCCAGAAAGTTTTCTGTATTTTTGATGCCATATTTTGACCCCTGTCCTTGTATTTATAGTACAGGATAGTGGCTGAAATCCTATGCTTCATTTCGCTATGGGAGCTGAGGCTGGAGCAGGATTCTGACAAGAGTTCTCTGGCCCTGTGTACCTGGTGGTCGGGTGGAGTTCATTCCTCACTCAAAATTGAGGTCTTATGTTGGGATTGGACTCTGGTTTGGTGCATCATTTGGTTCTGTGCTGAGTTCAGGGTAGGCCTCTGGCTTGGAGCACTGTTTGGTCCCTTTCCCTGTTTGTTTGAGCCTCTCACTTGGTACTGGGAGCAGACTTTGGGGGCTAGGGCTCTGTAGTTTGGGTCCTTTAATCCATGCGTGCATGGATCCAACATGAGATTCTGCGTGCATGAGATCCAACATGAGATTCTGCCCTTTGGTTCCTGACAGAATCAGTTGCATCTCCTGTATTCTTGAAATGTGTCCCCTTGCAAGTAAGAAGCCTGGCCTTCACGTTCTCTGTGTGGTTATCTCTGAATTCCAAGCACATACTTTGGTTCTTTATCCCAGGCTCTTCTAAGTGGCACTTTGTAACATGGTCATCAAGTGGCAGAGTTTGCTCTTGCCTAGTGAAGACTGAGATTGGTTGGTCACTCTGTTCCAAGTACAGAATTTTGTTACTTGTTTCTGGTCCATCTTTCTCCTTTCTATATCTCATGCTTGCTTTTGAAGTAGGACTTTGGTTCACCTCCTGCTCTTCTCCCTCATTACACTTGCCCTTCTCCCTGGTTACACAAGGAAATTATGTGATTCACAGTGTTCTGTGTTGGCATGACTTTATTCCAGGTCTCTACTATGAAGTAGTTTTCTGTGTTATAATGCAGCTGTGCTGGCATGAGGTTCCTCGGTTGTGTCTGTGCCCATCCTGAGAAGTGATCAGCTACAACTGACATTCTGTGCCAAACATAAGTCTGGGTTTCTCAGCATGCTGTGCACAGAGGCACCCAGGCCTTGCTGCTACAAACCTGATTCCAAAAATTTAGTATTTTTAGTTGTTTTTCTTTCCTTCTCATCTTTCTTTTATTTTTGGTGAACTCAGGGCTTGTGCATGTCCCCTCAGCTTTTTTTTTGGGGGGGGGTCTGGTCGTGGGGCCTAAACTCTGGGCCTGGGTGCTGTCCCTCAGCTCTTCAGCTCAAGGTTAGTGCTCTACCACTTGAGCCACAGTGCCACTTCCAGTTTTTTTTCTTTTTGCTTATGTGGTGCTGAGGAATCGAACCCAGGGCCTAAGGCATGCAAGGCAAGCACTCTACCACTGAGCCACCTCTCTAGCCCTGCCCCTCAGCTTTTTATCTCAAGGCTATCACTCTGACATTTGAGCCACAGCACCACTTCTGATTTTTTCTGCTTATGGGGTGCTGAAGAATCGATTCTATGGCCTCATGCATGCAAAGCAAGCACTCTGAGCCACCTTCCCAGCCCTTTCCCTCACCTTTCTGAGGTATGTTTTGCAGTTCCTTTTCTTTTTCTCACTCACACTTTTATTATTCTGTAATATCAGCTAAAGAGACTAATACTTGATTTATCTTTCACTGGAAAATAAAAGTCACATAAACGATATGGAACTTATATAACCTAAGATAGTATAAAGAAGTTGAGTAATATCATCAAGAGAAGAAGTACTGCCCTAGAGAGTGATTAGATTATTCTTTTCCAAATACATATGATATTTCTTGATTGATGCCAGGCTCAATTGATGCCGTTGCCTGCTGTCCACTTTTGATCTTGGTTTATTAGTTTGTATTTGATTGACCAGGAAGATATCTAATATTTCTCTGTCTCTACTTTACCATCTACATTTTAAAAAAATTGACTGATTTTGTATATATGTATATATACATATATATAAAATCTCTCATATAAACAATCTCTTTATATATCTCTTAATGTGTGTGCATATCTGTATGTACATAGAGAAAGAATTAAAACAAGAACATAATTTTATTCTCTTTACCAGCCCATTCCAGAATTGATCTCTTTCCAGAGTCTCAGTATAAAAGATTGAGAGTAACAATCATGGGGCAGTCCCAAGACAGCATTTTACCATGGTGGTTCTGGTCCTGATATTTCAGTATCAGGCTTGGACACAATTTTCTCCCAGTCTCCCTAGCTTCAGGCTCCTCATTCTAGCATGGCTTACTTGGAATTGGTTCAGGTAGAGTTAAATTGGGAAAACACTTCCAACTTCATTTTTTAAGTATTTTGGTTTTCTTTTTTCTCACAAATAAATCAGAATTAGGATTCCTCACCTAAATTTTTTGTTTTTTTGTTTTGTTGGTCATGGGACTTGAACTCTGGGCCTGGGCACTGCCCCTCATCTCTTCAGCTCAAGGCTAGCACTCTACCACTTGAGCCACAGTGACACTTCCAGTTTTCTGGAACTATACCTAAGCATAGTTTTGAATTAACTGAGTCTGTAGAAAGTTACAATATGTACAATGCTGTGTATGCTGTGGCCCAGGCCCTCTGTGAGATGCTTTTTCATCACAAAGAAAAGCTAACTTCACAACTTTGGCATAGGATGGGGGAGGGGAGCGGGGAGCGGGGCGACAGGTGTGGGGGAAATGGGAAGGGATGGGAAGGGGAAACAAAGGAGGAGGCAACAATGTTTGATAAGAAATGTACTCATTACCTTGCTCATGTAATTGTAACCCCTCTGCACGATATTTTCACAATAAAAAAAAATGGGAAGGGAGAAAGAAGAGCCAACAATCAGAAATAAGAAAGGGATGTTGCCTTCTCCTGCACAGGTAATGCCTTCTGTGTTGGGTAGCATTCACCATGAACAAAGTGATTTTCTAAAGGGGTTTTAAGGATGTTGAAACTTTTGCAAGATCTCAGGAGAAAGTGCACTTGTTCAAATCCTGGAGGTAACTCCAGATGTGTAAGCATGTGTCCTGGAAGAAAAGGTTCCTGAAGTAATGAAGAAATATATCACATGTTCTCATCAATCCTTGTGTTACAAATGATCGCAACATATTCACAGCTTTTTTGTTTCTTTTGTATGTTCTTCCCCCATGATATAAACCCTGTTTTCATTGTATTTCATGCCAGTGCACTGCATCTTATATATATACTTTTCTAATTTGGGGAGAGGAAGGGATAAAACAAAATGCTTAAATAGGGATACAGGTTGACACAAGGAGATGTACAAGACATTATGTTGAAAACAAACTTTACAAATTGGGGAGGGGGGGAGGGATTGGAGAGGTGAGGATGGAAGGGATGGTAGGGGAAAAACAGAGGAGGTAACAATGCTTGATATGAAATGTACTCATTACTTTACTCATGTAACTGTAACTCTTCTGTACAGTATTTTTACAATAAATAATGCATTAAAAAATTCTAAGTCCAGCTTTTTGTTAAGAGTTTCTTCAATAGTACTATCCAAAATTATTTTTCCAGATTATCCACATGTTTCATAAGTGCTAGTAATTGTAATTTCAATTTAAGTAACAGCAATTTAGGAAACTAAGATACTGTGGGCATTCCTAAAATGAACTGAGAACTGTTTTAATCATGACTATCTGGAGGAAGGTTCTCTTGAAAAGATGCTTGTGATTCTTTCCTGTATGATCAAAATTCAGAAGTACAATGATATCTTATTCCTCTGTAGAGGTTTTCTTTTGTTCTATTTTTTCTGTCTATTGATCATGAATTATGATGTAGGGATTAAAGACAATGAGGGGATTGTACAATTTAGGTTTTGTGTTTCAACATGTGAATTCACTTCATCATAGGATAATTTATCTCTTACAGATGCACCCTTTTCTGATGTACATCCAATTTCAAACTCCTGCCGGAGATCAAGTGATTTTGAATGATAACAAGAAATTAGAGGTGGAGTATGACATTTCAAACATATGGAATTTTCCAGAAGGTCTTGAACTTAAGGTGAGAGTAATGAAGTTTTTTTCCACATGCTCTAGATGGTCAGCAACTGTCAGTATCTGAAGATATGATAGTGTGGGCCATAGGAACTATGGAGGTAGGTGGGATGTAATCATAAAATTTGAATTCCAAAGAAGTCAGCAAAAATAGGATACTCTTAGAGTTGGAACACAAAGTCACAATGCTTATGTGCCTTGGAGCTAACACTCGTATCACTTTGACCTATAGCACCACTTCCAGTTTTCTGGTGATTAATTGGAAATAAGTGTCTGAGGAACTTCCTTCTTGAACTTCCTCCTGATCTTCAGATCACAGCCTCCTGAGTAGCTAGGGTTATAGGAATGAGCCACCACCAGCAGGGGGACCTCCTTTTCTTTAATGCCCCAACATACTGCATTTAACAATGTGTTACTGTGAAGCCTGAACAAAATATAGTCATTTTAAGTTTAGATTCCATCCTGTTATAAGAAAATTCCAGGAAATGTGTCGACAACCCCTTTGCATTAAACTTCCCTAACAACAGCTAATCAGCAGATTCAGGAAATACCTAAAGTTCCAGATGTTCCCGTTGGGTTGACACCCTTGCAGCCTGGACCATCCGCTCTAGCCAATCATTTTGTAAAGCATCAACCCTATGAACCATCCAATCACTTTACCAGGTCTTTTCCCGCCACTGGTTACACTAATCATTTTTTAGAATTATTTCATGACTCTCCCGTGGTGTGATATGATTTGCTAAGTAATGCTATGATGCATAGAATATCCCTAAAAACCCTATAAAAACCCTGTTAACTGAAGGATCAGGGCTCTCAACTCTGACCCGCTGAGTTGGTAAGGGTTGTAGGCCCAAGCTCAAGCTTAAAATAAACGACTCTCATGTACTTACATTGGAATCAGCTCCTTGGTGGTCTTTGGGGATCCTGGGCATAACATTACTAATAGTTGATTCATTTTGTATCCAATATAAATGGTATTTCAGTAAGTTTTTCTCATTGTGAACAAATTCCTAATCCAATCAATGTATAGGTTGAAGGTTTATTTCATTCCCTTCAGATTATGTTTCATTCAATGATTAGTTGGCCTGTCACTAAGACATTTGTGGTGAAAGGAATCATAAAAGCAGCCTGTGTCTTAAGAAGATCCCTACCTCCTGGCAGCAGGAATACACAGAGGAAGATACAATAGACCTGGTATTCAATTCACTCCTGTGAACTCATGCTTTGAAGCATTGTAAGCTTCAATGAGGCCTTTTCTATTCTTCATGTGTAGGACAAGCAAAAAAGGCCAAAGGCTATGCACATATGACTATATAAGATGATGTTAAGTGAAATGAACGCCAAGATAGGGACACAAATATCTTTTTTCTTGCTTTCTATTGTTTCTAATTTATTTATAAGGTACCATGTGATTTTTTTTTGTTACTTTGTATGTTCCTCCCCCACGTTATAAGCCCTGTTTTCACTGTATCTGATTCTGGTATCCTGAATCTTGTATATATATTTTTCTAATTTGGGAAGGGAAGGGAAATAACAAAATGCTTAAATAAGGATACAGGCTGACCCATTGTAACAATGAAATGTATAAGAATGTTACAACTTCAGCGGGGGAGAGGGGAAGTGAGGGGCTGGGGGGAGGAATTGGGGATGTGGGGAGGGAAGGGATGTAGGGGGAAAACAAAGGGGGGAAACAATGATTGACAGGAAATGTACTCATTATCTTGCTCATGTAACTGTAACCCCTCTGTTCAGCACTTTTACAATAAAAAGTACAAAAAAGATACTGTACAGAGGGGTTACAGTTACATGAGAAAGGTAATGAGTACATTTCCTATCAATCATTGTTACCCCTCCTTCATTTGTCCCCTACCATCCAGTCTCTCCCCACATCCCCAACTCCTCACTTCCCTCACTACCACTTTCCTGAAGTTGTAAAGTTCATTTTCAACATTGTGTCTTGTATATCTCATTGTTACAATGGGTCAACCTATATTCTTATTTCAGCATTTTGTTATTTCCCTTCCCCTCCCCAAATTAGAAAAATATATATACAAGATGCAGGGCACCAGAATCAAATACAGTGAAAACAAGGTTATACCTTTCCATTCCAGTTCTTCACTGTTTTACTGATAAGCAGTAGAAAGAACATAAAATGACATGATTTCAAGGAAGTTCCATAGCATTGGAAAATAAGACTTACTTTCTCACCAATAGTATCTACATTTTGAAGGTCCCAGACTACTGGATGAGACCTCAATTACACTCTTCCATTCATACTAATGGATCATTAATGAATAATTCTTCAAAGATATTTCAGTGATATTGGGATATACTAATACTGAGACCAGTTCTACTTGATTTCTACAGAATAAGCAGTCAGTATTTTTACTCATTAGTAATAATTCAACTATATTAATGGAATTCCTATAAAGATGTAAAAAGTAATAACTTCAATAAAAGTGAGATCTATATTGATCTTATCTTGAGAAACATACTGAAGAACTTAATATATACAAAACACACTCTGCCCTCAAAAAGGAACAATCACATAATATTTTCACCAACACATTGTTATATTTCCAAAAAAAAGTAGTATAAGTTCATTGTCAGTTACATGATCAATAATCTGTTGGTTCTATAAATATCAGAAAAAGGTACAAAGAACAAGAGTAGACAGGACAAAGACTTTCATTACCTGATCATAAGTTTTAAATAGTCATATGATTCTGTAAACATAGTACACAACTCAATAAATCAGTCTGTTTGGAACAATAAATAATACTTTTTCTTATTAAATTAAAAGTTTAAATATGAAAGATAAACATTTTCATGTAATCAACAGATTGTAAACGCAGATAATATAATATCAATATATTTAATTAATACAAATTTATATATATATATCATATTCAGATCAACTTATTAAATAATGGTATATTGCTCAGTATATCTACCTATGCTTTAGCAAACTTTTAGAAATTTATAAAATTTACTGATCTATTAGCTCATAAATTAAGTAGATTGTGGGAAAAAATTGAGGTGCATTTTTATACAATGTGCCAGTAATCTCTAGAATTTTCAAGATAATATGAGGAAAGGAGGGAAGGAGGCAGAAGGGGGAAAGAGATATCCAAAATCACAGACACAAAATTATTCCTAAAAGCAGATGTTTGACTAGAAATGCATAATTATTGAACAAATCATGCTTCCAATGAGAGTACTAACAAGGAATGTTGTTAACAGGAAAATTTAATGGAAAGGATTGGACCACGAAGCAACACTGGTGTACAGGAAGCAGATTAGGATAGTTAAAATTTAGGAAATTGACTAACAAAGAAAAGTTAGACAGGATAATAAAATACAACAAAAATTGAAGATCATGGGAATGAGTGTAGAGTAAATAAGAAACACAAAGACACAATTTAAACAGAAATGGTGACAAATGTAAGTATAACATTAATCTAAAAATGAGTAAGTCATTTGTCCATGGAACTATTATAAAGTGATATGACTAGGAAATGAGTGTAGATTTATTTTACAACTTCTATCAAATATGTACCCATCTTAAGACAGCTTATAGCTCATCATATGGTTATTGTTCCTGAAGGCATGCAGAGAATTTCTATGTGGTCTTAACAAGATGATGTAGCATTTGGGGACAAAAATGCAGCCTAGGAGCCCTGCACCTGAGGCTAGGATGGAGAAGACCTCCACAGCCACCATGAGCTTTCCCTTGGCACTGTGGTAGACAGGCAGGAAGGTGAGCCACACACTGCAGAACAGCAGCATGCTGAAGGTCAGGAACTTGGCTTCATTGAAGGTGTCAGGCAGATTTCTTGCCAGAAAAGCTACAGTGAAGCTAGCCAGAGCTAATGAGCTCATGTATCCAAGGACACAGTAGAAGCCCATGAGGGAGCCCTTGTTGCACAGGATGATGATGTGGCCATGTTCAAAGTGTGCATCAACGTCAATGAAAGGAGGAGAGGTTCCCAACCAGAGTGCACAGAGAATCACCTGGATGAAGGTGCAGATTGGGATGATGAATTTAGGAGCCCCTGATACCAGCAGCCACCTCATCCTTTTCCCTGGAGAAGTGGCCTTGAAGGCCAGAACCACAGTCACAGTTTTGGCCAACACTGTGGAAACAGCCACAGTGAACACAACTCCAAATGTGGTCTGCTGCAAGATACAACTGAGAGTATTGGGACGACCAATAAAGAGCAAGGAACAGAGGAAACAGAAGATGAGGGAGATGAGCAGGATGTAGCTGAGAGCCCTGTTGTTAGCCTTGACAATGGGAGAGTCTTGGTTCTTCACAAATACCCCAAGAACAACAGCAGTGAGTGTAGACAAGCAGAGAGCCATGCAGACCAGGGCAATTCCCAAGGGATCTCCGTAAGCCAGGAAACTTGCAACTCTTAAGAGGCACTGGTTTTTCTCTGTGTTGGCATATTGGTGATCAGGACACTTCACACACTGCTCTACATCTGGTAAGGAGATCAAACAAACATTAGCTTTTTTCAGTATTGTCCATTATTCAAAGGAGATTAGAAAATCCCCTAGTAGATGTAATTCTATCATATAAGTATTTTTTATCAGAAATGTAAATATTACCAGAAATTTCAATCTTCTTTTTGTTTCATTCTTATCCAGTAACACTACCCTCATTTCCAAAATCAACATTGAAACATTCCTTTTAATAGAACCACACATTTGATAATGTGACATTATTGCCATTTCTAATATAATAACATCAATTTTCTACACCATTTCTCTTTGCTATAGGTGTACAATACCATAAACTTCACACAGAATTGTGATGATACAGCCTGCAATTTCCTACGTGTCTGTGAAACATAAATAGATCTGTGACTCTTTCTTGAAGGTATCTCTTTTTTATGTCCTAATTCCTTACTGTGAAGCAGTGGGGGGAAAATCAAACCACTTTTGGAGCTCTAAGTTACTCTATGCATAATACTTATGCCTACATATTAAACCATACACAAATTTCTGAGCACTTGCTTTGTGACAAAAGGAAATGTGTGGACAATGTAGTTTAATGGTATGCAGACTCTGATTTTATTGTTAAGCAAATACAGAGTGCAGGAACACAAAAACTATTTTATAAGGCTTTTGTTTATTTTAGCAAACTTAACTAGGAGTGATAAAAGGAGTTTCTTTGAGATAACCATGCCTGCAATGAATAGAAAATATGAATCCCATATGTAATTCAAGCCCATGATTTGTATAATGTCTGGGAGAAACATCAATTGTTATTACTAATTGAAGGAAGGAAAACTTGAGCTCAACTATCCTAGTACACAAGTTTCACATTGACTTGGATGGATTGGGGAATATTAGGAGTGATGGCAAATTTCTCCTTCAGTCATGACCTTACCTGTCCCATTAGCAATTTCATTCTCTGAGCAAGGGGTACAATCAAAGCAACAGGCAGCCTTTCCCTCCTGAGGAGATTTCCTGAATCCAGTACCACAACTCTCACTGCAGACAGAGTGAGGAGACTGAGGGCAGTGAGATAATGTTAGTAACTGTTTATATTTTTACCTAACACATGAAAAATCCATACATTTTCTATACATCTTAATCCAATCAGTTTTTCAGGATTCTGTTATAAATTCTACATCACATGATCAATAATCCATATGTGTTATTGTCTTGATCATCAGCCTGTTAGCTACTGCGAAGTGGGTAACATTCTCTGAAAAGTAAGAAACTAATTTTGGAGGCAAATGTTATGATACTCCCCTGAATTCACATCATTATATGTTGTCTTTTTTTGTTTATCTGAGAAATAGTGAAGAGGAGGAAGGAAGAAACTTTTTTGAAGCTTTAAAAACATGCTATAAAATAAATCATAGGCTTCCCTTCTGTGGAGTTGTGTTATTTGCAGGTCCATAATACCTTCCTCTTCGTTTTCCAGGAACATGAGATAGGATGTTCTTCCAAAACAAGCTACTTACATGATTCCCCTCATGAAAAATACCCAAGAAAGATGCCAACTAATCATTGAATTGCCAGCATAAGGAGTATGAAAAAAATCAGTTTAATAAATTGATTTGTTGATTCTTATTAATTATGAGATTCTTATAAATTGATTATTACATATTCTTTTGGGGGGGTCCAGTTGTGGGTCCTGAACTCTGGGCCTGGGTGCTGTCCCTCAGCTCTTCAGCTCAAGGCTAGCGCTCTACCACTTGAGCCACAGTGCCACTTCCGGCTTTTTTCTTTTTGCTAATGTGGTACTGAGGAATTAAACCCAGGGCCTCAGGCATGCAAGGCAAGCGCTCTACCACTGAGCCACCTTCCCAGTCCCTATTATTACATATTCTTAGAAATTGATTGAGATTTTTGTCAGAATGGTAGAAAATTTCTAAGATGTCATTTATATTTGATTATGTGAAATAGATGTATACTTACAAATATACTATTAAGTTCATACATTCCTTTTCCTGTTAGGACTCAGTATATAAAAAACTTCAATTGGGAATACTTCAATGTACAATGTCAGTCTATTCATGAGCAGGAGGAGTATAAATTCTAGATTTTTGCTTGTTTCTATTTAGGTCAAATTATTACGGTTAGATCCAACCCACCTTGCTAGTTCTTAGGCCCCATTCTATCATATTTTCAGACACAGACAATTGATGACCATGTGGAGCATATGGACTGAATTTTCCTATTTTTGCCTTAAATTTAAGACCTTCTGGAAGACTCCAAATGTTTACAATGTCATACTCTGCCTCCGCCTTCCTTTTGTCATCCAAAACCACTTGGGCTCCAACAGGATTGTGAAATTGTATGTTCTTCAGAAAAGGATGCAGCTAAACAAAATACAAACATCTTTTTAATAAGTTTTTCATTGTGAAAATACTCTACAGAGGAGTTACAGTTACATGAACAAGGTAATGAGTACATTTCTTATCAAGCATTTTTGCTTCCTCCTTTGTTTTTCCCCTACCATCCCTTTCCTCCTGCCTCTAAAACTACACTCCCCCTTCTGCCTAAATTGTAAAGTTCCTTTTCTAACCTAGTGTCTTCTAAATCTCATTGTTGCAAAGGGTCAAACTGTATCCCTATTTAAACATTTTGTTTTTTCCTTTCCCCTCCCAAAATTATTCCAATACCAAATACAATGAAAACAGGGGTTATACTGTGGGGGAGGACATACAAAGCAACAAAAAAATCACATGGTACCTTATAAATACGTTAGAAACAATAGCAAGAAAGAAAAAAACACACTATCTTAGGGTTCATTTCGCTTAACTTCATCTTACCCAGTCATATGGAAATACAACGTCTTATGGTGAAGTGAATCCAAGAATTAAGACAGAAAATCTGAATTAAGCAAAGGTCCTCATTGTTTCTAATCCCTGCCTTATAACTCAAGATTAATACAAATACCAATTACTGTAGAACCTAAGAAAGACCAACAACTTCTTTCAATAGAAACAAATTCTATGTAAATACTCATAAATGAGATACTTTTGAGTTGCCTAGATACTGTTTACTATAACCAATAATTGCAGGAATTTCTATGGAATTTTAGCTAATTAAATTCATAAAATCTGAGTTTGAAATGTGAACATTTATGAAATGTGTGGTTATTACTAGATAATAATTCTGTGAAATGAGAAAATCTGGGTATACAATTTTGAAACCATTGACAATGAGCAAGTTGAAGTCATCTGTAACACAAATCATTGATGGAAAGATGAAACCCAGTGCTTTTTTCCAGTTGCTTATTATTCTTTAAAATCATATAAAGAAGGGTATAAAGGCACAGACATCGAATCCAGTATTACTTTTTCTTGGGTTTTGAAAAGTATCTGAAAGATTTAATTTCATACTATATGATACCCCATTAGGAAGTGACTTTGCTAATGGTGTGTACCATCTGACACAGAAGGCATTACCTGTGCAGGGGAAGGCACTGTCCCTATTCTATTTCCCATTGTTTGTACTTCTGTTTGATGAAGAAGCATCTCATGGAGAGCGTGGGCCACAGCATACACAGCATTGTATATATTATAACTCTCTTCAGACATGGTCATGTCAAAAACCTGCCCAGGCAACCATTCCAAGGAGGTATCATATGGACAGTTCATCCAGGTTACACAGTCAGATTCATTCTGTGAACAGTTAAAAGAGAAAAGCCAAACCCTAGCAAGGTAAAAGTCCTCTGGGTATTTGGAAGGGTTAACTGCCCTTATAAAATCCGTGAACCCAGCAATGTCTGCAAAGTGGTGTGAAAATATGAGAGGTACATGGAATGAGCCAAGTATGAAGTATCTGCTTCTCATAGTTAAATCCCATGAGGAGTTTATGATACAAACTTTTCCTGTTATTAAAAATTGCTCAAAATACAACATTAACTCAAGTAGGGATTCATTATCACCATAAATGATGGAAACATTTGCTGATGACTTATTAATCTCATTATATATTACCATGAGTCTCCATATCTCTGAATAAGTGCTGACTGGCACCACTTCCTCAAAGGCTATGCAGATTCTGTTCTTGGAAATCTCTTCTCTCAATTCTAGAAGAATCCACAAGCCATTCTCATCTTGTGAGATCAACAGCCCCACCCAGTTCCAGCTGAAATGAAGCAGTAAGGACACTATAGCAGTTGGTAGAGTTGTGTCCTTTGGGGCCATCTGATAGAGAGAAGAAAATTTGCTGGAGCCACTCAGGATAAGATCAAAAGGTCCAAAGGTAAGCTAAAGGGATGAGAAAATTGAGGGCTCTGTGAATAAGAAGACAGCCATCCATCACAATCTCAGTCTTAAAGTATATTAAACAAAGCTGCATGTGGGAGGAAGAAAGGTTCATATTCCTTTTAAAACCCTTTGTTACTGCTGGATGCTGGGGGCTTATGCTTGTATGCCTAACTATTCAGGTAGTTGAGATTTGAGGATCACAGATAAAGCCAGACTGGATAGAAAGTACAATGAGCCAGAAGTGGAGCTCTGGCTAAAGTGGTACAGCACAAGCCTTGAGCCAAAAAGCTTGGGGACAATGCCTAAACCCTGAGTCCAATCCCTAGGACTGGCACAAAAAGAAACTAACATTTGGTAGCATAAAATTTGATTGTCTCAAAAATCTCTTTCTTCACACCAAAGTAGACATGTTTTCACATTTCCTCATTCCTCCCACATTCACCTGTGGAAATCTGTAGAGTTCCAGCAGTGTCCCAACTGTGGCCGATATTGTTCCTGATATTCCTGTAAGTACTGCCACAGACTTTCTTTCTCTCATACAGGTGTAATTTGGGATCTTGTACTGCCCAGATTGCCAAAGAAAAGGCTTCTCAAATACAAATGAACTTTTGAAATCAACATTATAAATATCAAATCCTAGTGTCAGGTTGTGTAAAATATCAGGGTTCTTGTTGATTTCCTCAACAGCAAAAGCCAAGGCGAGTACAAGTTGGTAGTTCTTGAAAATAAACCTGTATTGTGAGCATAAAAAAATTAGGAAGAGTACTTTAGAACCTAATCTTCAAATTCAATGCAATGCCTTTGAGGGATTGAATGCTTGTTCCTCTGCACAATGAATGTATTGAAACATCCTCTATTGGGATGGAATGAGAATGTGGAATCATATGCAGGAATTTACAATTCCAAATAGAATTATTTCGAATGAGATCAGAACCTTATGAAAGCCCAGAAAGAATTGTTTTTCCTGTCTGCTATATAAAACACCAAACAACTGTGCTCCATTCAACTTAGATTAAGTCCTTATGAGATTCCAAATGGCTTATTGTCTTAACTTTGGGTTAACTAGGTCCATATGTATGAAAATAAAATTTTAAGATACATAGTTCGTGTTATGTGGTTATATGTCAGGCCAGTCTTACTAATGAAATGTGTAAAGTAAAAGATTTCCTTTAGAAGCACTATGCATCATTCAGAAAGTATTTCACAATTCAATACTTATGTTCAATTTCAAATAACACATTATATACAAACAAATTATCATATTGTGGCTAAGGATCAGTTTATGCTGAAATCCCACTTTCATTGCTACCATAGTGAAATGCACTCTTCTGAAACACCTCCATGAACAACCTCCATGCTTGTCTAAGTATATTTAGATGTAAATTCTGAAATGGAATATATAATGTCTCTCTCTCTATATATAAGCATATATACACTAGAGATTATTTTACTAATAAGGCATGCTATTCAAAGAACTGAGAAAACAAGGAAACACTCTTCAAGAAAACAAGAAAACACTCTTCAAAATGAAATGTGATCATTAACTGACTTATGTAACTGCAAACCATCTGTACATCATGTCTTTACAATAAAAAATTAAGACATTGTAAATTTAATTAATTCATTAATTAAAAAGAAATGTACTCATTACCTCATTAATTATATTACCTATATTACTTATATAAATACTACCATTATGTACATAACCTTTACAATAACAATAAAAAAGAAATTAAATGTTCTAATACAGCAAATATATCAGCCAAATCAAAAAAGCATTTCTTATAATCATGGATATTATTCCAATAATAATTATGCAGCATTCATTATAGGATAATATAAACTTGCATAACTAACATGTTAAATGATGGGAGCAATACAATGCCATTATTGAGTTTTCCTTAGTATGCATTAATGAATATCAAAATTTACAGATATGGAAAATGAAAGACTGTTAATTTTTTTAGACTTTTTCAGAAAAACCACACAGACATCCAGGTACAGAGAACAAAGAAAGGTTTATTGCTGGGAAAGGGGCCAGCAAGACCCCTTCTTACAAAGGAGAAGTGAGAAGAAATGCTGGCTATTATCTGAGGTGACCTATATAACATAGCAGGTTTAGGAGGGGCTCCAAGGGGCTAGGAGGCAGAGACCCTAGTGTGGACATGTGGGCCAAGTGCTTCATCATGGCAGACTAGGATTTATGGCTGCTGCCCAAATAGTAGATAAGGGTCCTGCAACTGCCCAGAGCTGAAGGTCACAATAAGGGGCTCTTGTTGCCTTCTATGGTGGTAGCTGCCCCAGAGAAGTGCCATCCCAAGGTAAAGGGGATTGGAGGCTGATTATTTACTGCCTTTACTAAATGGGTCTAATGTTGCCTAGGAAGAGACCATGCTAAGCTGTGGAGACAGGAAGTAGTGTACTAAGGAAGGGAACTCGTTTCTCTAACAGAAAGGAAACGACTGAACATTGCTGAAATCAGAAGAATAAAAACATGCACTAAACAACTTGCATCTCAAAGAACTAGAAGGACAACTACTACACTCACACTTAGTGGAAAGAAATAACTGAGTAGAAATAAAATAAATCAAGGATAAAATAGCAATACCAATAGCGGAGGTTGGTCAAAAACAAGAGGGAGCCACATGTTCTTTTAGTATCAAGGAGAAGTAGAAACACAGTAAACTATTCACAGTTTAAAAAAAATAGCAAGTACCTGTATACTAGTAAATCACTACGATGAATAAACTTACCCCTTACCTGAATACCACGTGTGTGATGCAGTTCTTACTCGGCTACCTCTTTTTAAAAACCTAACATAAATGGTGCTGTGACTCGGATAAAGGGCTTAAAGTCAGGATAGGTGATTCCTCTCTATTTTGTTCCTCTTTTTTCTTTTTCTGTTTGTTCTTCCCTTTTTGCTCTGAGGAATATCCACAGTTCTGACGGCCTTTTGTGAACCCATCTGTCTGCTGCAGATGCAGCCCATCGATACCATTGCTGGCCTTCACATCCACGTCCACACCACTTCTCTACTCTGGTGAGTGAAACTACTCTCTATGGCTCTCTGTCACTCAGTCTCTGTCCAGATGTGGTGCCACACCAGAGAGCTCCTATGGCCTTTAGCTGAAAGGCCAGTCACCTCTGAAGCCAAGGACGCTTGGTTTTGGGGGCTTGGCCATTTCTCTCTAGAGGGCTCTGGGGGAAGTCGGGATGCAGCTTCTGCCTGGTCAGCTCTCCTTCACTCACCAGACTGACTCTCCTACTCAGTTAATGGGGTGCTGCAAATCACGCCTGAGCCGTGAAACCCCTTTGAAATGCCTCCTGCACTCCCTGGAAAGCCAGAGCGCCTCATTTTTATGCCATTCTCAAATGTAGACAGTTTTTGCCTCTGCAATGGTAAATGGTCAGAAGTCTGTATACTTTCAGTCTCTCTTTGCTCTCTCTCTGCCAGTCATGTCCAACTTTCCCTATCTCTCCCTTTCTCTTTTCTACATTTTGGCTTATGCCCTGAAGAGTGCAATGCAGGCTGGGTCCCGGGGACCCCCCTCTAGGTTCCCTCTCAAAGGCTAGCCAATGTAGACTTGATCTATTTGTTCAGGCTTTCTTTGCATTTTTTCAGAAAATCGCCATCTTGAATTTGCCATCTTGGCCACATGGTTGGTTAAGGGTTTGGCCCCATCTGACCCTTAACTTTCCACCAAGCTTACTACTACATCCAGCTATTCTAAGGTGCCTTGCTAACACAGGCCCTGGTAACTAAGGCCCAAACATCTGATGTGCTTTGTTAGCAAAGATGTCTAAACATTTATATCAAAATTTTAGGTTTTGAGTTTTGTCTTTTTTGTTTTATGTTGTGTATTCTACTCTCTACATGGTTCTAAAATACTGGGCATATCTGTACTAAAATTCTCATCACATCTAATGAGTTTTGTCATTTCAGAATATTTGTTGGCAATTCTTGATAAGGACCAGGAAGCTCTACTTATTCTACTTGATCTCCTTGTTGCTTTAATTGGAAATAATAAAGGGCTTTTGTGGCAAAGATGGTAGTTCAAAGCCAGCCCGGGCTGAAAAATTCCTAAGACTCCATCTCCCAACTAACCTGCAAAGAGTCAGGCTAGAAGCATGGCTCAAGACTCTTATCTCTAACCAGCCAAACTCTACAAGTGGTACTATAACTCAAAGTGGTTCAGTGCTGGTCTTGAGAAGAAGTGCTCAGGGATAGTGCCCAGGCCTTGAGTTCAATCCTCCTTGAATACCAACTGGGACAAGCTATTCCAGCAATGAGCACCTAGACTCAGCCAGTCTGGGGAACAAGTGAACATGGGCAGGAGTAAGAGGAGATGATGTCACATCAGCTACTTTGTGCCTGCCGTTTCAAAATTAACCAGAGTCAGGAGGTCAGTAGAAGCAAGAAGCCTGCCCATCCAATATCTATACCTGTCTACCTATTAACAACAGGAATTTATATTCTTGCCTTTGTCACCTGACTTCTCTATCTACTCTCCAGATGTCAGAAGTAGCTAGGGACATTTCTACCAACATTTTGAGCCCCAGGTTTTTCCTCTTGCCATTTATTTGCTCTCTAGTATTTTTTTTCCAGCCCCTCAATGCTCATGAGACTTCTCCAGACTTCATATAAGAACTCACGCCACCAAGGGACAGCTGCTGCTCACTGCCTTCTCTGGGAGGGGACCAAATTCCAACCTTTTACCCCTATTGTCAATGCCCCTTGTCAGCAGGAAGTAGCCCGAGAGAATCCGTGCCCTATTTCATGATTATTAAAAGGCTGGAAGGTAAGGTCCACTCCTGGATGGCTAGCAGACTCTACCCTCCTCCCAGCAAAGTCTCCACCCAGTACCTGGGTTACCTAGGCAACTGGCACACCTGGAAGAGGTCACATCTGCATCCGCTGAGATCACATCTGAATTTGATGTGGCCACACCTTTCTCAGCCCATACCCTAGATAAGGCTTAGCTCAGGCCCAGGTGCTCTCTCTCTGCTCTTCTCTAGCTCTTTCTCAGCTCTTTCCTTCTCTTCTCTTTTCCAGCTCCCTTCTCTTTTCTAGCTCTCTCTCTCTCTTTTCTAGCTTTTTTCTCTCTTTTCTAGCTCTCTCTTAGCACTTTTCCTCAGCTCTCTCTTTCTCTCTCTCTTTCCCAGCTCTCTTTCCCAGATCTCTCTTTCCCAGCTCTCTCTCTTTCCCAAGCCTTTCCTCACCGAGTGGAGGACCAAGGTGGCCTGGTGCCAGCCGGAACAATGAATAAACTTACCCCTTACCTGAATACCACCTGCGTGGTGCAGTTCTTACTCGGCTACCTCTTTTTAAAAACCTAATACATAGGAGGCTGAGGTCTCAGAACTGATGTTTGATACAGCTCCATTAGCCACTTCAGGAAGATTCTTATCTACAATTAGTCAACAACAAGCCAGAAGCTAAGGTGTGATTCAAGTGGCAGGCACAAGTAAATTTCTTACTAAGACTTAAATAGCTCAGCAAGCCATAGCACAAATGGCACTCTAGATTTGGCTCAATGTTGGGATCTTTTATTTCATTTGCAGAAATTTGAATTCTACCATAAGCACTGAAAATATATTTAATTTACAACAGTGATTGTATCCAACTTAAAAGCTTTAGCACAATACAATAAACAATTCTCAGAATGAAGAGACAGACAAAGGAATGGCAGAAAATCTTTGTTAGCTGTTTGTCTGACAGGGAGTTAATGTGATAGGATAAAACAATTCTAAAGTGTAAACACCAGTTTAAAAGATAATCTGATCAGGGAATAAGCAAATCAAATAAACTTTTTTGAAACAAAATGTACAAATGGTAACATAAAAAATGTTTCAAAACATGAAAAATGTTCTGGCATTTTAAAAGTGAGGAACACATCAATGGAAGTTGCATGATTAGCCCAGAATAGTCGTCATCAGGAGCACAGAAATTGCAAATTTAGGTGAGGAAGTTGAGAAATGTTTATCAATGGAGGTCTGTAAAGAAAATAAAAATAAGGAAGGTGCTTAATGAATGTAATCCTAGCTACTCAAGAGGAAGATATCTGAGGATTGTGGTTCAAAGGAAGTCTGAGCAGGAAAGTCTGTGAGACACTTATCTCCAATTCACCAGGAGAAAAGGGGAAATGCTAGAGTTCCATCCTTTAGCAAAAGAGCTCAGGAACAGTGCCCTAGGCCCAGAGTTCAAACCCCACAACCAACAAAAAAGAAATTAAAAATAATGCCAGTGTTTGGTAATAGCTATACCACTTGTTGACATATATATATATATATATATATATATATATAATAACAATTATGCATACACATGCATTTGTATAGAAACCTGAGTCTGATATTTAAGGATGTAGTTTTTATATGTACATATACACATATATAATTTATTATATATGTGTATATATACACACACATAAATATATGTCTATACATATACATATAAATATGTATATGTATACACACACATATATATGTATATATATATGTATATATATATATATATATAAAATTGTAACTAACACTAGCCAACTTATAGAAACAGCAAAGATGTATGAGACATATGAATGGACAAGGAAAAGAGAGTTCAGTTTTCTTTAGAGATAAACATGAAATCACATCATTGGCAAGAATATGCATGAAATCATGATAAGCAAATTAATCAAGTATCCTGAATACAAGTACCAGTTTTTCTCTCCTAAATGTAGGAGAAAATAGATTAAATAAACTGAGGAAATTTGAGATGTTAGAGACAGAAAGGATGTGGGAGGAGGAATAAGTGGATATAAATAGAGTTAGTGACTATGACCAAAGTATGTGACAGGTAAAATGCAAATACAATATCAAACCAGATACCAGGCACAATACTATATTGTAATAAAAACAAAAATGTTGCCACAATCCATGTGGGTGTAGACTGAGTCAAATCTATCTGACGCACTGACATCTAATTGTGGCAAAGTCTTCATGGATAAAATATTTCTGTATTTAGCCTGTACCATGCTACCAAAAGAAAATCCTGGTAAAATGTTTGCTTATGCTGAATGTGTGTAAACTTCTGAAGTAATCCTGTCAAAAGACAAGAATGAGTGCTTGAAAGTCCTTTATCAAGTTTTTTCCCTGTTATCCTGTTATCTCTCTCATGCATCTTGCCTCTCAATCTGTTCCTTTAAGATGATCACTGGAAAAGCTGACTCTAAACGTGAAGGCTGATTTTCACCATGACTGTCCATTGAACTCATTTCTCACCCTATGGTGAACTTGGAAAATTAATTGTTTAACATTAAAATATTAAGTAGGAGATATCTCTGCATGGGTATTTATCTGTTGCCCTATTAACTGCTGGAGGAATTGGGAACTAAAACAAGTAAACAGACATTAATCAAATCAGGACATCCATGACTATAACAAATAATGCTTCAGATATATAAATAGCTAAGAAATACCCAGTTACAGCAACAGAGAGATCCAATGTTTATATATAAGTGCACTGACAGAAAATATTCTATTCTAGTGTGTTTTCTGAAATTATTAGATGAACAGGAGAAAATAAAGGAGGAAAAATGATTAGGCAAACATGTAGCATTAACATAAAGGATCACAATTGGCACCGATCTCTTCAATCAGAAGGAAGTAATTTCTTTTTTTTTTTTTTTT
>NW_012267387.1:2339934-2360699 GCF_000151885.1 Dipodomys ordii | reverse complement strand
GATCCATTCATCTACGGAGGGGCATCTGGGTTGGTTCCATATCTTAGCTATGGTAAATAATGCTGCAATAAACATAGTTGTGCTGGTAGCTTCAGTATGGTCTTGTTTGTGATCATTGGGATAAGTGTCCAAAAGAGGGATTGCTGGGTCATAGGGGAGCTCTATGTGGAGTCTTTTGAGGAATCTCTATGCTACTTTCCAAAGTGGTTTTTTACACTACCACCATCAATGCAGTAGAGTTCCATTTTGGCCACATCCCTTCCATAGTCTCTTGTTGTTAGACTTCTTGATTATAGCCATTCTAACTGGGGTGAGGTGAAATCTCTAGTTGTTTTGATTTTCATTTCTTTTATGGCTAGAGAAGTTAAGCATTTCTTCATGTGTCTATTGGCCATCCTTATTTCCTCTTCAGAGAAGTCTCTCTTTAAATTTTACCCACTTGTTAAATGGGCAGTTGTTTCTTTGAGGATTTATTGTTGGGGGATTTAAATTTGTGAGTTCTAACTATATTTTATTTTGGTTTTTATTTTGTCAATCATGGGGATTGAAATCTGGCACTGGACACTATCCCTGAGCTCTTCGGTTCAAGGTGATTGCTCTACTGCTTAAGTCACAGCACCACTTCCAGTTTTCTAGTAGTTTATTGGAGATAAGAATGTCACAGACTTTGCTGCTCAGGCTGGCTTTGAACCGTGATCCTCAGATCTCAGCCTCCTGAGGAGCTAGTATTACAGGTGTGGGCCACAGATGCTGGCTCTAAATCTATTTTACATGAGACCCTTGTCCATTGTATGGAAGATCTTTCCCCAATCCATGGGCTTTCTACTGATCTTACTAACTATGTCCTTTGCCATGAGAAAGCTCTGCAGTTTCATGCAATCCAATTTGTCCAAACTTTCTTGTGTTTTGGGGTCTTTATTAAGAAAATTTCAGTCTGTGCCAAGCAACCCTAGAGTTTCTCCTATTCCTTCCTGTAATATGTTCAGGATGTCTGCAGGTGGATCTAACTTTGGTTTCTACAGGTGTTTCAACAATTTTGCCAGCACCATTTACTGAAGAGGCTGTCTTTCTTCCATTCTATTTTTTTAGCTCCCTTATCAAAGATTAGATGGATATTGGTCTGTGGGTTCATTTCTGAGTCTTCAGTTCTATTCCATTGGTCCTCAGGTCTGTTCTTGTGCCACTACCAAGCTGTTTTGAGCACTATGGCTTTGCAGTAGTGTTTAAAATTGGGTATTGATATTCTTCCAGCACTGTTCTTTCTGCTAAGGATCATTTTTGCTATTGTAGGTCTTTTATTGTTCCATAGAAACTTTTGGATTGATTCTTCTATTTCACTGAAGAATGAGGGTGGGATGTTGATAGGTATGGCATTGAATTTGTGGATAACCTTTGGAAGTATTGCCATTTTCACGATGGTAATCCTCCCACTCCGAGAGCATGGGAGGTTTTTCCACTTGCTTAGTTCTGATTTAATTTCCTTTTTCAAGTTTTTAAAGTTTTTGTCATAGTTTTTTGTCTTTAGTTAACTCCTAGGTACTTTATTTTTGTGGGGCTATTACAAAAGGAGTTGCTTTCCTGATTTTAGCAGCACTCTTCTGGCATAGAAAATGCCATTGATTTTTGAGAGTTAATATTATATCCTGCTACTTTGCCAAAGTTTCAAATCAGCTTTAGTAACTTGGGAGTGGAGTCTGTGTGGTTAAATACAAGATCATGTCATCTGCAAAGAGGAAGAGTTTTACTTCATCTTTCCCATTTGGATCCCCTTTATGTTTGCATCTTGTCTTATTGATGTAGCTAGGCATTCTAATACTAAATTGGAGAGAAGTGGAGAGAGCAGACATTCTTGTCTCATTCCTGAATTTAGAGGAAATGCCTTTAACCATCAAGTATAATGCTGGCTGTAGGTTTGTCATACATTGCTTTTATTATATTGAGGAATGTTACATGAACTCCTAGTTTTTCCAGAGCCTTCATCATAAAATGGTATTAGATCTTGTCAAATGTATTTTCTGCATTCATTGAGATAATCGTGTGGTTTTTATCCTTGCTCTTGATGTGATGAATTATATTAATGGATTTGCATATATTGAAGAAGCTTTACATCCCTGAAATGAATCCTGTTTGATGATGGCGTGTGATTTTTTTGATGAGTTGTTGTGGTTAAATGGCCAAAATTTTGTTGAGAATGTTTTCATCGATGTTAACCAAAGAAATGGGTGTATAGTTCTATTTCTTTGATGAGTCCCTGATTGGTTTTGGAATGAGGATTATGATGGCTTCATTAAAAAGAGTTTGGCAGTGAACTATGAATGTGTTTGAATCAATTGATTTTTCATATACACTTTTTCCACATAAGAACATTTTACAGCTGCTTCACTAGAGTTTGTATATATTATATTATATTAATAATCAGATTAATCCCAGTGATTTCCCACTTTGCCCTAACTCTTCTTACCTTATTTCAACAACTTTCAGGGAGTTTTATTAAGTTCATTATAAAAAATGTATGTTGACATCTTTCAGGCCTCTCTATTCTGTTTTTATTATCATTAATAGGTTTTTTTATTGTGAAAATACCGTACAGAGAGGTTACAATTTCATGAGCAAGGAAATGAGTACATTTCTTATGAAGCATTGTTGCATTCTCCTTTGTTTCCCCTTACTCACTCTTTTCTCCCATCTCCCCTGCCACACTGCTCTCCATACCCTCCCTCGCCACAGTTGTAAATTTTTTCATTTTTCGACGTGACCTCTTGTACATTTCATTGTTGCAATGGGTCTACCTGTATTCCTATTTAAAAACTTTGTTTTTTCCCTTATCTTCCACAAATTATAACAACATCAAATACAGTAAAAACTGGGGTTATACCATGCAGTAGGGACATATAAACAACAAAGAAATCATCTTATAAATATGTTAGAAACAACAGCAAGAAAAAAAACATTTGAATCCTTTATCTTGGGGTTCATTTCACCTAGCATCAACTTATTTGGCCATTTATGTTTGTCTCAGACATATACTAGTTATTCAAATAAGGGAAACCATGGGACCTATGTTTATTTACACCAGGCTTACTTCATTTAATATAATTTTTTCAAAGGCTTACCATTTACTATTAAATGGGGCAATGTCATTCTTTCTGATGGAGGCATAGAATTCCTGTGTGTATGTATACCACATTTTCTTGATCCATTCGTCTACTAAGGGGTATCTGGATTGGTTCCATATCTTAGCTATGGTAAATAATGCTGCAATAAACATAATTGTGCTGGTAGCTTCAGTATGGTCTTGTTTGTGATCATTGGGTTAAATGTCCAAAAGAGGGATTGCTGGGTCATAGGGGAGTTCTATGTGGAGTCTTTTGAGGAATCCATACTACTTTCCAAAGTGGTTGAACAATTTTACACTCCCACCATCATCAATGCAGTAGAGTTCCATTTTGGCCACATCCCTTCCAACATCTCTTGTTATTAGACTTCTTGATTATAGCCATTCTAACTGGGGTGAGGTGGAATCTCTAGTTGTTTTGATTTTCATTTCTTTTATGGCTAGAGAAGTTAAGCATTTCTTCATGTGTCCATTGGCCAACCCTTTTTCCTCTTCAGAGAAGTTTCTCTTTAAGGCTTTAGCCCACTTATTCATTGAGCAGTTGTTTCTTTGAAGATTTCTTGTTTCAGGATTTAAATTTTTGAGCTCAGGTATATTTTAGATATGAGACCCTTGTCCATTGTATGGCTAGTGAAGATCTTCTCCCAATCCATGGGCTTTCTATTGTTATTGCTAGCTATGTCCTTTGCCATGCAGAAGTTCTGCAATTTCATGCAATCCCATTTGTCCAACCTTTCTTTGATTTGTTGTGATTCTGGGTCTCTATTAAGAAAATTTCAGCCTGTGCCAAGGAGACCAAGGGTTTCTCATATTCCATCTTCTAATGTTTTCAGAGTGTCTTCTTTGACTCCGAGTTCCTTGATCCATTTGGAGTTGATTCTGGTGCAGGGTGATATATAAGGATCTAGCTTTAGTTTTTTAAAAATGATTAACAAATTTTGCAAGCACCATTTACTGAAGAGGCTGTCTTTCTTCCATTCTATTTTTTTAGCTCCCTTATCAAAGATTAAATGGCTATAGGTCTGTGGGTTCATTTCTGTGTTTTCAATTCTATTCCATTGGTTCTGAGGTCTGTTCTTGTGCCAGTAACAAGCTGTTTTGATGACGATGGCTTTGTATTGGAGTTAGAAATTTGGTACTGATATTCCTCCAGCACTGTTCTTTCTGTTAAGGATTGTTTTTGCTATTTGGGGTCTTTTATTGTTCCATATGAATTTTTGGATTGTTTCTTCTATGTCCTTAAAGAATGAGGTTGGATTATTGATTGGTATCACATTGAATATGTAGATAGCCTTGAGAAGTATTGCCATTTTCACGATGTTGATCCTTCCAATACAGGAGCGTGGGAGGTTTTACCACTTGTTAAGTTCTGTTTTGATTTCCTTTTTCATGTTTTTAAAGCTTTCATCATAGAGGTCTTTCACTTGTTAGTTAATTCCTAGGTATTTTATTTTTTGTGGGGCTATTACAAATGGAGTTGCTTTCCTGATTTCAGCCACACTTTTCTCATTGTTGGCATACAGAAAAGCCATTGGTTATTGAGGGTGAATTTTATACCCTGCTACTTTGCCAAAGTTTTGAATCAGCTTCAGTAATTTGGGAGTGGAGTCTGTGGGATTCTTTAAATACAGGATCATGTCATCTGCAAAGAGGGAGAGTTTTACTTCATCTTTCCCTATTTGGATCCCCTTTATGTTTTCATCTTGTCTTAATGCTGTAGCTAGGCATACTAATATTAAATTAAAGAGCAGTGGAAAGAGTGGACATTCTTGTCTTGTTCCTGAGTTAAGAGGAAATGGTTTCAGTTTTTCACCATTAAGTAAAATGCTGGCTGTAGGTTTGTCATATACAGCTTTTATTGTATTGAGGAATGTTCCATGGATTCCTAATTTTTCCGGAGCCTTCACTATAATGCTTTTTCTGCATCTATTGAGATAACCATGTGGTTCTTATCCTTGCTACTGTTGATGTAATGAATTATATTAATTGAGCTGCATATATTGAACCATCTTTGCATCCCTGAAATGATTCCTGTTTGATGGTGGTGTATGATTTTTTTGGATGAATTGTTGAAGTCGATTGGCCAAAATTTTGTTGAGAAGTTTTGCATCAATATTCATCAAAGAAATGGGTCTATAGTCCTCTTTCTTTGATGAGTACCTGTCTGGTTTTGGGATGAAGATTATGATGGCTTCATAGAATGAGTTCGGTAGTTACCTTTCTCTTTCAATTTCATTGAAGAGTGGGAGGAGTATTGGTGTGAGCTCTGCTTTGAAGGCCTTGTAGCATTCCCTGTAAATCCATCTGCTCCTGGGCTTTTCTTAGATGGGAGGTCTCTTATTGATGCTTGTATTTCAATGCTTGATATGGACCTGTTTAGATGGTTTAACTCATCTTGGTTTGGTTTCAGCATGTGGATATTTGCTAGGAAAAAGTCCATTTCTTCCAAGTTCTCAAACTTATTAGCATAAAGGTTTGAGAAGTATTCCCTTATAATGTTCTGAATCTTGGTTTTTTTCTGTGGGGATGTTTCTATTCTCATCTCTGAGTTTATTTATTTGGGTGTGTTCTCTTCTTTTTCTGATAAGATTTGCTAAGGGCCTGTCAATTTTGTTAAGTTTTTCGAAGAACCAACTCTTTGTTTTGTTGATTCTTTCTATGTTTTTTTGGGGATTCTAATTCATTAAATTCTGAGTTAATTTTAATTATATCTTCCTGACTACTGGATTGGGGTTTATCTTGCTGCAGTTCTTCAAGTAAGTTCAGATGTCCCATTAAATTGTTGGTTTCAAATCTCTTCAAATTGTTGATGAAAGAACTTAGAGCTATAAACTTGCATCTGAGTACTGCCTTTGCTGTGTTCCAGAGGAGCTGGTAATTTGCATGCTCATTTTTGTTGAATAACATGAACATTTTAATTTCCTTTCTAATCTCTTCCATGACACACTGGTGATTCAACAGTGTGTTGTTCAGCCTCCATGTGTTACAGGACCTTCTTTGGTGGCTTTTGGTGTTGAGTTCTAATTTTATTCCCTTGTGTTCTGAGAGAAATCAAGGTATAACTTCAATGTTTTTGAGTTTGGACAAGTTTGCTTTGTGACTTATAATGTAGTCGATTTTGAAAAATATTCCATATGCTGCTGAGAAAAACGTGTATTCTGATGCTGCTGGGTGAAATATTCAGTAGATGTCTGTTAAACTCTGTTAAGTAGATGATCTATGCAGTTGTTTAGATCTGAGGTTTCTCTGTTGAGTTTTTGCTGCATTTATCTATCTAGTGGGGAGAGTGGCATGTTAAAATCCGCAATAATTAATGTCTTTGGATCTATGTAAGATTTGAGGGAAAGTAGGGTTTCTTGGATAAATTTGGGAGCTCCATGGTTTGGCAAAAAAAAATTTAGAATTGTAATATCCTCCTGAAGGAGAGATCCCTTAATTAGTATGTAGCCACCTTCTTTATCTCTTTTCGCTAATTTTAACTTGAAGTCTATTTTATCTGCAACTCCCGACTGTTTATGGGGGCCATTTGCTTGGTAGATTTTGTTCTAGCCTTTCACATTCAAAAGGTGTTTGTTTTTATGGGCAAGGTGTGACTTCTGAAGGCAGCAGATAGAAGGGTCTTGCATTTTAATGAAATTAGATATTCTAGGTCACTTAATTGGAGAGTTAAGTCTGTTAATATTGAGAGATAGGACTGAGACGTGTTTGGGAGCTCTTGCCATGTTATCCACCTTCTTAGGGGCTGCAGCAAGTGGGTTCTTCCAATGGTTCTTGGATTCTCAGTTTGGGTGCGGTTTCTTTGCATTTATTGTGGTCTTGTTGGTTTTCTATGTGTAGAACAACTTTAAGTATCCTTTGTAGGGCTGGTTTGGTGGAGATATATTGTTTCAGATTTTCTTTGCTATGGAAGGTTTTTATTTGGCCTTCAGTTATGAAGGAGAGTTTAGCTGGGTACACAATATTCTTGGTTGATAAATGTTTGTCTTTAAGGCATGGCATACATCATTCCAGGCTCTTCTTGCTTTAATTTTTTCTGCTAAGAAGTGAGATTATTCTAATTGGTTTCCCTTTATAGGTGATTGATCTTTTCTCCTTGACAGCTTTAAGGATCTTTTCCTTGGTCTGAACTGATGCTGTGTGTATTATAATGTGACAGTGGAATGTCCTGCTTTGGTCTGGTGTATTTGGGGTTCTAAAAGCTTCTAGTATCTGAATAGGCCTATCTTTTTGCATGTTTGGGAAGTTCTCTGCTAGGATCCTGTTAAACAAATTTCGTAGACCATTAACTTCTGTCTCTAGGTGCTCCTCTACACCCATTATCCTCAGGTTAGGCCTTCTGATTGTGTCTTCCAAGTGTTGAATAGATCTATCATAATTCTTGGCTTTGTCTTGGGTAGTTGTATATTCTTTCTCTATAATATCTAGGATGTCTTCAGTCTCTGAGATTCAATCTTCTGCTTATTCTAACATACTGTCAAGACTTTCTACTTTGTTTTTTATTTCTTTTCCTTCTAATTGGTCATCTTTGGCGGCTTCCAATTCTTTGTTGGAGCTTTGTTTTAGATCTTGTATGAACTTCTTTGCTTCCTTAATTTGGTGTTCAGTGTTTATTCTCAAATCACTTAGTTGATTGGTTATGGTTTCCTTGGACTCCCATTCCTTCTGTCGGGTTCCATCCAGCATTCCCTTTGTGGTCTCCCTGAATTTTTTCAGCTGTCTGTTAATGGATTCCATGAATTCTTCTGTTGATCTTTGTCTATTCTCATTCTGCTCTAGCTTCCTCATGTTCATGCAATTCCTGTAGCTCTTTTTGACTGTTCTCAGCTGGCTCATGTAATTGCTTTATTTCTCTTTGAGTGTTCTCAACCTACTCATGAAATTTCTGAATCAATCTTTGAGTAGCTTCCTCAAGCTCATGAGATTCCTGTATTGATCTTTGCTTTGCCTCCTCTCTCTCCCTATCACACTCACACTGAGTGCTTTACAGGTTTTCAGTCTTTTCATTCACCATGTTTACCAGTAGTATTTGTAGAGCTTTTTGGGAACTCTCCTCTGAATTATTCATTATCTGTTCTATCAACTGATTAACATGAGTGGGAGTTGAGAAACCTGGACTTGCCATTTTCTTGTGCTTTTCCAGCTTGTTCTGCCTATTTGGTATAAAAATAACACCAATTTTGTGCTAGAACACTATTTTAGGGCAAGCATCAACCAAAGTCCTGTAGTTGCACAGTCAAAAGGCTTCAGACACAATCTAGCTCAACAGATACAATCTATTCAACATCAACCAACTATGGATTAATGAGTTAAGAACTGCAACGAAGAATTTGGCAAACCAGAAATTATTAGGTTTAGGGAGAATTGTGGAGAAAAATAGGATTAGAGAGATGTGGAGAGGTAAAAGGAGAGTGACATTTATGAAGTCTAATCTCTAAAAGGGAAATGAAATTGACAGAATGATAGGAGAGAGATATAAAAAGACAAGAAAAAAATTGGAAAACAAAAATTTAAATTTAAAAATTGAAACTTAAAAATCATCTAAGTTTGAAAGTGAGAGGATGAGAGGAGGGGAGGCATAGAAAGAAGACATGTAAAACTAAAAATAAAAATTCTTTAAAAATTAAATAGGTATAAAGAGATAATACTGCTATTAAAGAATTTAAGCATAAGAGGTTTTGAATTGAATAATAAATTTCTTGATTAAGTGTGTACACAATGGAAGATAAGGTCTAATAGTCAATGACCGGTATATATCTGATGATGAGCAGAACAGTAATTAAGTCACACAAAAAAGAAAGAAAAGAAAAAATAAAAAGTATGAAAAAGAAAGCAAAAAAGGGGCCTTGGTCAGTAGAGATTAAAAATAAAAAGCACACACACTTATACACCTAAAATAAAATTATGAGAGGAAAAAAGATTAATAGAAAATAATTTTTAAAAAATATTTTTTAAAAGGCACAAAAAAAGTTCTTTGATTTGTGTGGGTGGGGGAGGGTGTTGGGAAGATCCTGTATGTCTCTTGTGTCTGTAACCAGTCTCTTGGTGGAGTCTCTGGTCTGCTTGTGGTGTTTGATTTTCCTGTGGCTTGGTTGGTTTCTTAAGTCAGTTTGTTTGAACAGGCAGAAAAATGCTCTGCTTGACCCAGGATTTTCTAATCCTCCTCCAAGGCTAGTTCAATGGGAAGGAGATCTGCTTTGAGTATCACAAAAGAGGGAGATGGCTGTTTCCTCTAGTTTGGAGATGCTGTGATGAGGCTAGGTTCTGGGTAGAGTTGAGGCCTTTCAGCAAACAGCAGCTTTTCCCTGAGGGGTTAGCTTCTGAGACACACACAGAGCCCAGCCTGCAGCCTTTCTCAGGGTTTATGTTTACTGAATTTCAATTGATTGTCTAGGCTGCTGAAGGGAGGGGCAGCCTCTGGCTCTGTTTACCCAATGAAGAAAGTCACTCCTCCGGGGGTGGAGTTTTCTCTGCCTGGGATGGGTGACTTTCCCCTGGGTGAAGCTGAGCCTGGCAGGCCAGGTCAGGTTCCTGTGACCTGCTAAATGACTCTTTTGTTTTCTTCCAAGGCCTGAGTTGGAGCTAGCTGTTCAGCCGGGCCTTTGTCAGTATCAAAGTTCGAACTCTCCGGTGGAGGGGGAAGAAGGCGTGGCCTTCCCTCCTCTGCTCCCTGAGAAAGATGGAGGATGTCAGGTTTCTACTCATGCTAGAGTGTTGGTTCCTGGGTGGTCCCTGGTCTGCGATCCACAGGATGAAGATAACTGCTCCTTGTCAGTTCTTGCTGTTGTTGAGTAGAATCTGCTTGCCTGCTTCATCTGGCACATTTATGCTGGACTCTGTGTTGTAGGTATGGTAGCTATGGCTGCCACTGCACCAGCGGCTACCAGCAAGTGCTCAGATCTGTCTCCTTGCCTGGATTTTCTCTCTGGCCAAACTCTGTACTGTAATGGCACACTTGGTGTGATTCTTTGGCCTAGGACTGTTCACTGGAACACTAAAACTGCTTCCTATGTGAGAGCTTATTTAGCCTCCAGCTTCTCCTTCGCCATCTTCCTGGAAAATCTTGATTTTTCTTTCCTTAATTCATCACTGCATTCATACCTTCCTTGCTTTTAGGGTTTCAGCTGATAGGCTTCATGTAAAGTAGGTGTTGTTACTTTTTTTTTTTTACCTAATCCTGATGCTTCTCTTTTACAGATCTTGATGTTCTTTATTTGTTCTGATGCCTCAACACTGTACAATGTAACCTGGGATAATTTTGTTCAAGTCAGGTAAATTTTGGTGTCTATATACCCCTATACTTGGATCCACATATTGGAAGGAATTGGCAGTTATTTCACTGAGTAAGGGTATAGGGCTTTATTCATTCTCAGCATATTCTTCTACATGATGATATAGAGCTTTGCTCTGTTGATCAGGTTTCAGAGATCTTACAGTGACAGCTGTGATTTCTATTTCTTTTACTTTAATTCTCTCTTTGAGTGTAATCAACATTTTTCTTCATCTTCCATGACTATAGAAGTGGTAAAGGGAAAGAAAATAGAGCCTATAAAATTGGTTATAAACACCTGTAGAAACCTCAAGTTAGATCCTTATATACCATCCAGCAACAGAATCAACCCCAAATGGATCAAAGACCTCAAAGTAAAAGCAGACATCTTGAAAACATTACAGGAATGAATAGGAGAAACTCTAGGCACTGGCCTAAATTTTTTTAATAAAGACCCAGAAAAACAACTAATCAAAAAAAGTTGGGAAAATTGGATCGCATAAAACTGCAGAGCTTTTGCATGGTAAAGGACATAGTTAGCAAGATCAATAGAGAGCCCACTGATTGGAAAAAGATCTTTACTAGCCCTACAACAGACAAGGGTCTCATATCTACTTGTACTTAGAACTCAAAAAGTTAAATCCCTCTAAACAAATCCTCAAAGAAATAAATGCCCTATTAATAAGTGAACTAAAGATTAAAGAGAGACTTCTCTGAAGAGGAAATAAAAATGACCAATAGACATATGAAGAAATGCTCAACTACTCTAGCCATAAAAGAAATGCAAATCAAGACAACGTTGAGATCCCATCTCACCCTAGTTAGAATGGCTATAATCAAGATCTCTAATAACAACAGCTGCTGGAGGGGATGTGGGCAAAAGGGAACATTACTGCATTGTTGGTGGGAGTGTAAACGTGTTCAACCACTCTGGAAAGTAGTATGGAGGTTCCTCAAAAGACTCCACATAGAGCTTCCCTGTGACCAAGCAATCCCACTTCTGGGCATCTATCCAAATGATCACTAACAAGGCCACACTGAAGCTACCACCACAACTATGTTTATTGCAGCATTATTTACCATAGCTAAGATATGGAGCCAACCTAGATACCCTTCAATAAGTGAAGTAAGCCAGACCCAAAGAAATATAGGTCCCATGGTTTCCTTTATTTGCAATAATTAGTATACATCTAGGATAATCTTATCAGATTAGCAGAATAGCTCAATATTTTTGTACATATGACCATATATGATGATGCTAAGCAAAATGAACTCCAAGACATGGACACAGGAGATTTTTCTTTGTTGTTGTGATTTTTTGTTTCTTTTGTATGTTCTTCCTCTATGGTATATCCCCTACTGTTACTGTATTTGATTTTGGTACTCTGGTATGATATATACATTTATCTTAATTAGGGAAGGGAAGGAGAACAACAGAATGGTGAGACAAAGGACAAGGGGGGAACCAATGCAACAGCGATATATACAAGACAATATGTTGGAAATGATCTGTACAACTTGCTGGGGGGGATGAGGTGGAAGGAAAGTGGGAGAAAAGTGAGGGAAGAGGTAACAAGTTTGACAAGAAAGGTACTTATTACCTCACATCACCTTGACAAAAATATTTTTTAAAAAGAAAAGAGAGCCTATGTGATAGAAGAGAGGAAAAAGGTTCATGCAATGAAGGGATGGGAAATATATACTGGTGAGGGAAGACCAAATCTTTACACATTTTAATGGTGTCCTGGCATTGCCCTTAAGGAATGACCTAATAGGGGAAATATTGATTTATCTCAGTTTTCAATCCATCGTGAACAGAGAAACTCACCTCATTTTGGTCAGGATGTAGAAACAGACAAAGCCCATGTAGTGGTTTTTCTCCTCTTTTCCCTTTGGTCTCAAAGTACCTCCAGCCTATGGGCTTTCACCCATATCCAGACTAAAGGTTTTTTTTCCTTCTTTTCTCATGCATATTTCTAGTTTTTAATTTTATTTTTGTTATTTATAAGCAGTATTACAAAAGATGTACATTAAAAATGTTAATTTATAAATACAATGTATCTTGACCCATGTTACCCTTTTCATCTTTCTACCCCGTTCCTTTCTATCCAACCCTTTTTTTTCTATACATATTTCCATGTATAAAATATTTTCAGTTAATAAATATGAATTTATGATCCTATAAATCTGCAAGGTATATGGAAGACCCTTTTCTGATTACTCTGGTAAATACTGATGTAATATGGGTCAGTATGTATCTGAACCTCTTAACATATTGTCAAATATATTCTGTCAATTCCCAAATTCTCGTATCTTTCTTTTTCTTTTTTGTATGTTTTTTAATTGTAAAAATGCTGTACAGAGGGGTTACAATTACATGAGCAAGGTAATGAGTACATTTCCTATTGAGTATTGTTGCCTTGTAGAGCACATTTGCAGCAAAGACGGCGCTGAGAGCAAGTTGAGTGGGCAGAGCCCAATTTACTGTAGGGCACATGGGCAGCAAAGATGGTACTGAGAGGGAGTAGAGTGGGCAGAGTCCAATTTGTTTTATGTTCAGTGCATAACCAGCCCGTGGTAGCTTAGGTGCATGATAGGGTGTGACCTTGACAGTGATTGGCTCTTCTTCCTCCCCTGCCATGCCACCCACTCTTTTTTGCTTTAAAAGGGCTGCTCTTTGTTAAAAATGAGTTTCTTCCTGCTTGAGTTGGCTCCCCGCTGTGTTTGATTGTCTCCCAGGCTGAGGGAGGCTGGGGAACAGGCGAGCAGCTGCAATTACCTTTCCTCAGACCCTGTCCATCTTTCATGGGATGGATGAAGACTCAACATCTGGTGCCCAACATGGGGCATGAAAGGAAAAGATACCAGCCAAAGCTAAGTGGTCTCTCAGGGTAAGTGAAACCCTTAGTATGGGTAATGCTATCACACAGAAGAAGGAGAAGGAGGCAATATTAGGCCTAGAAGGAGTACAGGAGGACTTGGGAAGTGAGAAGGAAAAGGAACGGGTCAAATTCCACCGACAATGCATTGAAACATGCACAGTAGAAGTCAAAACGAAGGTGAAAGTTACTCGCTCTGACTCAGGTGATCCTGATGGTCCTAGGCTCCCTCCCTATTCCCCCGAATGGAGGGGAGGTACAGCACCCTACAAGACCTGCGAGAGGGACTTGCAAGACCCAGACCCCTACCAACCTTCCATGGAGGGGCCGAGGGCTGGGGAAGTAACCTACTCGGAGACCTACCCTGGAAGGGAAGGGCCACCAGAGAGCCCAGACCCTAGGCCACAGGATTCGCTTCCCCAAGTGAATCATTCAATCTGGCACCAGGGGCTAACAGGCCCTTGGAATGGTATCCATGGGAAGCTAAGGATCTTAAAGAGCTCCGCAAGGCGGTGGCAAAGGATGGCCTGAACTCTCCTTGGGCCCAGACCCTATTACAGGACATTGCTTATCACCTGAGTGTTCCTAAGAACTGGCTGGATGTGGCCAAAGCCATCCTTACTAGTTCTCAGTTTATTAAATGGTGTGCTTTCCTTAAGGAGGAATGCAGAGTGTGAGCAGAGAATAACCGACAGGCTCAACCCGCAATACCTATTACTTATGCCATGTTAATAGGGACAGGGTAAGGTTACTCCACTGGTGTCCAACATGCAGCAATACCTGGATGGTACCATGACCAGTTGAGGCAGGCAGGACTTACCACGTGGTATAAACTGGATGATGGGCCTACTGAGTCCCCCATAGCAGGAGTGAGACAAAAACCGGGTGAGCCTCTACCTGATTTTATAGACCGAGTGCAACAGAGTGTTCACAGCAAGCTGCCAGCAGGGGACCTCTGAGATCAGTTTGTAAAGCTGCTGGTCTGGGAAGGGATGAATGCAGACCACCGCATGGCCTGCATGGGATTGAGAGAGAGTTCCCTGAGCAGATGAGTGGTGGCCTTGCAGGATGTGGGAATGCAACAGCACCAGTCCCAATCATTAGCTTTACCTTTACAAGCTCAGACATCTGCAATGACTAAGGCTATTACCCAGGCACTGGCAGCCCAGGGTCAAGGAACCTCAAGACCATCAGGGAGAGGGACTTGTTTTAAATGCGTGCAGGAGGGGCACTTTAAGAGGGACTGTTTACAACAATCCCCCACCAACCGGCCTGGGGGAGGGCAAATTGCCCCCTATACCCTGCCCCAGGTGCAGGAAGGGATACCATTGGAAAAAGGATTTTTTTAACTTTCATAATTACAGAGAAGAACATAGGGGACCTACTTGGGTGCACCCCCAATCCTAAAGACCACTGCCCCCCCCAATACCTCCCATTAGGTGGAAGCCCAGAAGCCCAATCTGAGTGGAGCAGTGGCCATTAACCAAACTTAAACTTGTAGCCCTCTACCTTCTGGTGGAGGAACAGATAAACCTTGGGCATATAAGCCCTTCTATAAATCCTTGGAACACACCTGTATTTGTTATTCAAAAAGCCTCCTGGGCTTGGCATATGCTCCAAGACCTACCTAAGGTAAATGAAAGGATGGAGCTAGTAGGAACGCCCCTAAGAGGCATGCCCTGGACTCCTGCTATACCTTCAGAATATTTGCTTTTGTTTTTCTTGTGTCCTTGAAGCTCTTTGTATAATTTGTATATCAACACCATATACTGAACATGTCCTCTCCAATTCTGTAAAAGTTTTCAATGCATTCTGTTGACTGGTTCCTTAGCTGAATAGATTTTTATTTTGAGGTAGTCATATATTTCTATTCTATACTTCCTGTACTTCTGAGGTTTTCATAAAAGTAATTACTTCACAACTTCAGTAGGATGGAGCAATTCCTTTATGTTTGCTTAAGGTAGTTTCATAATTTCATGTCTTAAATGGGAGCATTTCATCCACTCTGGTTTGTTCTTGGTAGGATGCTAGCTTCATTGTTCAGTAGATATCTAATTTCCATACTTCATTTCCTGAAAAAAAGAAAAACATAGCGTCTTGTACATCTCATTGTTGCAATGGGTCCACCTGTATCTCTATTTAAACAATTTGTTTTTTCCCTTCCCCTCCACGAATTATATCAACATCAAATACAGTGAAAACAGGAGTTATACCGTGGGGGAGGGACATACAAAGCAACAAAAAAAATCACATTATAAATATGTTAGAAACAATAGCAAGAAAGAAAACATCATTTGTGTCCTTATCTTGGGGTTCATTTTGCCTAACATCATCTTATTTGACCTTTCCTGCTTGTCTCAGACATACACTAGCTATTGCAAATAAGGGAAACTATGTTTCTCTGGGCCTGGGTTACTTCACTTAATATAATTTTTTCCAAGTCTTTCCATTTCCTAGCAAATGGGGCAATGCCATTCTTTCTGATGGAGGCATAGAATTCCACTGTGTTTATATACCCCATTTTCTTCATCCATTTATCTGGGTTGGTCCATATCTTAGCTATGGTAAATAATGTTGCAATAAACATAGTTGTGCTGTAGCTTTAGTATGGTCTTGTTTGTGATCATTCAGGTAAATGCTCAAAAGTGGGATTGCTGGGTCATAGGGGAGCTCTATGTGGAAACGCTATGTCAAAAGACAAACTACAACTTTGGCTGGGGTGGGGAGTGTAGTCATTGAGATGGGAGGGCATGGAGGGATGGTAGGGAAAAACAAAGGAGGAGCCAACAATGCTTGATAAGAAATGTACTCATTACCTTGCTCATGTAATTGTAATCGCTCTGTACAGCATTTTCACAATAAAAAACATTAAAAATAAATAAAGTAATAATACCACAAAAAGAAAGAAAAAAGAAATAGAAAAAAAGAAAAACAAACTGTCCTTTCTCCAGTTTTTTCTTACCTTGTCAAAAATAATTATTATGTGAATACTATACAGTTTTGTTCCAACTTTGTACAGTATTGTGAAGTCATAGTTCAATGCTGTTGATTTGGTTGCAATATATGTTGACTAGTATAAAATAGAAACTTGTCTTTTTTTGTCAGTCATGGACCTTGAACTCTGGGCCTGGGCATTCTCTCTGAGCTCTTAAGCTCAAGGCCAGTGCTGTACCACTTGAGCTACAGTGCCACTTCTGGTTTTCTGGTAGCTAATTGGAGATAAGTCTCATGGACTTTCCTTCCAGGGCTGGCTTTGAACATTGGTCCTCAGATCTCAGCCTCTTGAGTAGCTAGGATTATTGGTATAAGCCACTAGCACTTGGCTAGAGCTGGTTTTGATATGGATTTAGGTTTGTGAAAGACAGAAAGATTTCCACCTAAGGACATGTTCTGAGAAAACCTTAAATAGAAAAGCTCTCAGTGCATCATGACAATGTCTTCATCCATGTTTCCATATTTAGTACAAATTACCTGTGTGAAAGTCAAAGTTCAGAATACAAATGTGCAACTCAAACTTAGCATCAACATGGAGTTACTAATGTGTCATTGCTGGTTTCAGCAGCACCATTGCTTCCCCAGATGCATATGTGGAGACTTCTGCATATGGAATAGTTATTGAAACCTTCCTGGATCACCTGGCAATGTTCTGCGACTGTTATGAATACTGGGTATGTGAAGCAACCCCGGGGGTGTGATACACTACTAACTTTGGTTGACTGACATCTTAATGGCCTGGACTTTTTCTGGTCATTTCACATGCACCTGACGTGGCATCTTCCAATACCATCAAGTTACATCATCCCACATGGCTTTTGTGCAAAAACTTTCTTACACAGATGTGTCCTAGAGAATTTCATCCCTGGGGCTTCACAATCTGTGGTTTTAGATCAAATCATAGCACCTGGGGTGGAGAAGAGGGTCTGCAAATGTGTTTTCCAGCCTGTGCTTTTCTCCTGGATGCTAGGCCGCAGATGTAGAGCCCCAGGGCTGAGAGTTTTACACATTTCTCCTGGGCACTAGAGGTGGGTGTTATGAAAGTATGTGGGTTAGGGTGTCCATCACTTTCTATAAAGAACCATCTGCACATATACACACCAATTCAAGAAACTTATACATACTCCTCACACTGTGGGCTTCGCTTCCAGCCAGAATTTCAGCTTGTTGCAGTAATGTTTCCTTTGACTTTTCTAATCCTTTTCCAACTTACCCCTTTTGTCAGTTTCTTGGTTGGCACAAGCTGCTTTTCTAGAATGAAAAAGAGAGCACATAAGGATGGAGACTTGATGATTGCTGGGTTTTTCCCTCTCTACACTTTGGGAGGAGAGCACAGCATCAGTGATACTTCTAAGCAAGAAGAGAATATGAGGTAAGTAACTCATCATTTGATTTCCATTCACTGTTTTGTTCTCAGAGTGGGCAGTGGCTGAGGAAACACATCACTGTTCTCTGTCTCTTTTACCCTTTCTTCCACAGCAATAGAAACATCTGTTTTCTTCTCCTTCTTGTCATCTTTAGGTAGGTGTACAAAGAATTTTTATTTAACAAAGCAGTTCATAATACAATAGATCTTGATCAATGTCACCCCTTTGAACACTCTCACACACCCTCCCCTACCTACTGCTTCCCTACCTACCTCTTCCCTCACTCTTCTTAATTTTGTAAGATATACATCACAGTCTTGACCAAATTGTTCCCTCTTCTCTTCATTTTTTCACCTCTTTTCTCTTATCCCACTATTTTGGAGTACCCACGTTCTGGTGTTTTCTTTTGCTAAACTTGGACTTAGCCTCTCTAAGGAATTACATGACTTGAGCTCTTCCTTGAATATTCATTTGTAGACACTCCTCTACTTTTGAGAGATTTTTCTGTTGCTAATAGGAGAGAACTGGTTTCCTTCCATGTAGCTTTTCCTGTGACCTCTCTACTTTTCTTAGCATCCTTCTATCTCTTCCATCCCAGCTGTCTTTGCAGCTGATGAAATGATGTTATTACTAACAACCTGAATCAGTCTCATGAGTTCTGTATTTTGAAGCTGCAGACACCTTTCCTACCCCATAAGCCAGTGGTCTGAGGAGTTTGTTTAGTAAGTATGAAGTGACATATATTTTGTTGACTTTAAAAAATATCTTACTGCCGGATGCTGGTGGCTCATGCCTGTAATCCTAGCTACTCAGTGGGCTGAGATCTGAGGATCGTGGTTCACAGCCAGCCCAGACAGGAAAGTACATGAGACTCTTATCTCCAACCAGAAGTGGTGCTGTGTCTCAAGCAGTAGAGCACTAGCCTTGAGCTGAAGAGCTGAGAGACAATGCCCAGGCCCAGAGTTCAAGTCCTATGACTGAAAAAAATATCTTACTGTAGGGATTAAGTCAGTATTTCAGAGTAAGCTCTATTTTATTATATGTCTGGTTTATTGCACGGCCCAGAGCTGACAGGGATATCTGCCCTAGATTTGTTCTTCCTTATTGGTGCCTATACACTTCCTGAGGTTCTGGTCTGCTAACCTGCTAAGTAGGAATTTCAAGGAATTATAGCATCTGATGTGATTCCTATTGCAAGAGAAATGTCATCACCAGAGGAGTTGCCATATAACAATTTACGAATATAATATTTCTTTATCAATATGATCATTTTCATCATCTCACTCATTCCTACACCCTTTCCCTCAGTCTTCTTTTGTAAGACATACATTAAATTCTAGACCTCTATGAATTTCGTTCACCTGTTTTCAAGTACTGGCATGACAAGGGTAGCTTGCCACACATGGGGGCAGTGATGTTGGGACAAGCAATTACTGTCTTCCCCATTATTGAAGAGATCTGAACCATTGAAGGATCCAAACTCTGCTTTTTCCTTTCACTCCTAGATACTTGTTTTTATTTTATTTTATTTTATTTTACTTTATTGTAAAGATGCTGTACAGAGGGGTTACAGTTACATGAGTAAGGCAATAAGTACATTTCTTGCCGAGTATTGTTACCCCCTCCCTTGTTGTTTTCCATTATCCCTTTTCTCTCCCACCTCCCTCACTCCTCTTCCCAATCCCCCTGTCCCAAGTTGTAAAGTTCATTTCCAATATATTGTCTTTTGGGTATCATTGTTGCAATGGGACATCCTGTGTCCTTGTTTCAGTGTTTTCTTGTTCCCTTTCCCCTCCCTAAGTTAGACAAATGTATTTAGAAGATACAGGGTACCAAAATCAAGTACAGTGACAACAGGTGATATACCATAGGGGGAAAATATACAAGGAAACAAAAAAAATCACATAATACATTAAAAACAATAACAACAAAGAAAGACCTCTTATGTCCATATCTTTCATTTCACCTAGCATCACCTTATATTTGTACATAGCTTTTGAGCTTTTTTGCTCATCTGATAAAATTATTTTAGACGTACACTATTATTGCAAATGATGGAAACCATGGGACCTATATTTCTTTGGGTCTGGCTTACTTCACTTTCTATGATTTTTTCCAAGTCTTTCCATTTCCTAAAAATGGGGTTGTGTCATTTTTTCTGATGGAAGCATAGAATTCCATTCTGTATATATACCACATTTTCTTGATCCATTCATCTACTGAAGGGCATCTGGGTTGGTTCCATGTCTTACTTATTTTTTTTTCTTTTGTCGGTCATGGGGGCTGAACTCTGGGCCTGGGCACTGTCCTCAGCTCTTCAGCTCAAGGCTAGTGCTCTAGCATTTAAACCACAGCATCACTTCCAGCTTTTTCTGCTTATATGGTGTTGAGGAATCAAACCCAGGACTTCATGCATGCAAGGCAACCACTCTACCACTGGGGCATCATCCCAGCCCACTTGTTCTTAAACTCCAGTTTTTCTACTTTTACTTGATTTTCCTTTCCCTGACATCCCTAATTATATTTAATGATTTTATTAGTGCTCTTTTATAGACACATAATATCTGTATATTTCTTAGCTCCTTGAAAATATAAAGAGTTGTTGTTGGTAATCAGGAAGTAAAATGTATGGATGGTATTGGTTAAAGATATTAATATGTCCTCTAGAATGTCTTTGTCATAAATAGACTATTGCTTTAGGTGTCAGAGGGTAAAAATTTGACTCAACTCTATACCCACAGACAACATGGTAATGTTTTTCAGTTGTCATTCCAAACTAGTGCAAGCTAGGTTTTTTTCCAAGTTTTTTTAGGTATCACAGAACAAGATTTATTGTTTGTTTGTTTGTTTGTTTATACCAGCTCTGGGCCTTGAACTCAGAGCTTGGGCACTACTGCTCAGCCTTTCAGCTCAAGGCTGGTGCTCTACCACTTGGGACACAGCTTCATGTCCAGCTTTTTTTTATTGTGAAAATGCCATACAGAGGGGTTACAATTACATGTGCAAGGTAATGAGTCCATTTCTTTTTTGTTTATTGTGAAAATACTGTATAGAGGGGTTACAATTACATGGGCAAGATAATGAGTACATTTCTTATCAAGCATTGTTGCCTCCTCCTTTGTTTCCCCTTCCCATCCCTTCCC
>NW_012267387.1:2319239-2338409 GCF_000151885.1 Dipodomys ordii | reverse complement strand
TATATATATATATATATATACATTTAAAATTGGTAAGTCATGTTGGTGATTTGATATGTAGCTTTTTTTTTGTCAGTCCTGAGGCTTGAAATCTGGGCCTGGGCACTATCCCTCAGCTCTTCAGCTCAAGGTGAGAGCTCTAACACTTAAGCCACAGTGCCACTTCCTCTGTTTGTTATTGAACTGTGATCTTTGTCACTTTTCATTACATTAAAAGTCTATTTGACATGATGTGTTAAGGATACTCTTGCTTTCTTTTGGTTTCCACTTGCATGAACTGCCTCCACTCCATAACTTGCAGTGTATAGAGCCCTTAAAGATGATGTGGGGTTTTTGAGGCAACATAGAGTTTGGCATATGTTGGTCCTGGGGTCTGAAATCAGAACCTGGGTGCAGGTTCAGAGCTCTTTTGCTCAAAGTTATTGCTCCACAATACTTTTGTGACATGTCCACTTCTAGCGTTTTGAGGCTCACTGGAGTTCAATCTCATGTTTCTTCCTGTCTGGGCAGGAAAAAGTCAGATCTCAGCCTCTTGAGCATCTGGATTACAGGCATGATCCACATGTGCTTGGCTTCAGTCACCTATCTTTTAAATGAAGAAATTTATGTATGCTTGATCCTAGTGACAGTTCACAGATCACTTCTCTTTTTGTCATTTTGTAACTTGTGATCTAGTTTCACTTAGTGGTTAATAGGTGGGTTCACTAGTAGTCTATTTTGATTTCTCCTTTTGTTTAAGACTGGGATTTAAACTTGGTATTTGATACTTTTGTTCATTGGCGGCTGCCCTATCATGTGATCCAAGCCTCTAACTCCTGTTTGATTTCTTAGTTATTCCTTTTCATTTCTCTATTATGGATTACCACTTGTGGTTAATAGAAAGCTTAAATATACTTGATTACAGCAAATTATTTTGTAATGATAGCCACTATCTATCATAACAAGGATGAAAATCAAACAAAAGAATAACAGAAAATGTACACAGAAGAAAGAAGGAAAACTAAGGTCAAAATCCATTAAGTAAATGTAAAGAAATGTCATAGCAAAATCTCTTCATACAATTAAAGTAGTAAATATGAACTGGGTGCCAATGGATCACATCAGTAATCTTAGCTATTCAGGAGGCTGAGATTTGAGGGTTGTGGTTTGGAGCCAGCCCAGGTAGGAAATTCTGTGAGACTCTCATCTCCAATAAAGTACTCAGAAAACACTGGAAGTTGTGCTGTGGCTCAAGTCATATGGCACTAGACTTGGGCACAAAGAAGCTCAGGGATAGCACCCAGGCTCAGTGTTCAAGCCCTTGGACTGACAAAAATAAAATGTAAGTGTATGCAATGAAAACTCTGTTATCATACTGCTTATCATTTCAAGTATTATATATCTAATTTTATATTTTTGTATACTGAATATTAAAATATGTTACTATTTTTCATTTTTTAAGAAATATGTGTGTGGTTGAGCTAGCACATTTACATGTTAGGACATTGTCACCATGTTTGTATAGTCATTTTTACCAGTAAGTATGATCCATTTTTCTTCCATATTGATGATTCTTTTCAATTAAAATTTTTTCTTTACCTTATCTTCTAGAGTAAATCTGCTAGAGATACATTCTCTTAGCTTTGCATGTCTGGGAACATGCTTACCCATTCTTCACTTGTACAGGATATTTTTGCTAGGTGCCATACTTTGTGGAAATTTATATTTGTTATCTTCAGAACTATACAGATCTCATTCCATGTCCTCCTGGCCTGTGTGGACTATACTAAGAAGTCACTTTTTAGGGAACAAGGGACATATTTATGTGTTTTTTCCTTGCAGACTTGAGAGTCTTCCATATATTCCTATACACTTTGCTTGTGAGATCTTGATCATAAGGCAGCTACTGTAGCTGTCATTGTGAAAGTTCTATTAAGCTTTGATCTCCCTAACCATGGATATTTGTACTTTTGTGTACCTTAAGATAGGAACCCATAGAATATTCCTCAATATAATAACCTCAATATAATAAGGGCTGTATATTACAAACCAACATCCAGCTTTATATTTAATTGGGAAAAGTTAAAGCCATTCCCTCCAAATTCAGGAATGAGACAAGGATGCCCACTCTCCTTTCCTCTTCAACATTGGGCTGGAATTTCTAGCAAGAGTAATAAAGCAAAAGAGAAGTACATGGGGATACAAATAAGACAAAATAAGTAAAGCCATCCCTCTTTGCATATGACATGATCCTCTATTGAGTTGATTTGAAACTTGGGCAAAGTAGTGGATATAAAATCAACCCACAAAAATCATTAGTCTTCCTGTATGCCAAAAATGAAAAGAGCAACGCTGAAATCAGGAAAGCAACTCCATGTGCCATAGCCTCAAAGAATTAAAATACCTAGGAATTAACTTAACCTAAGGTGTGAAGGACCTCTATTGGGAAAACTTTAAACCTCTGTAAAAAGAAATTGAAGCAGACTTAAGGAAATGGAAAAACTTATTGTGCTACTGTTTGGGGAGAACTAACATAGTAAAACTGACAGTTCTGCCCAGAGCAATGTACAATTTCAAGGTAGTACTCATCAAAATCCCAGCGTTTCTTCAAAGAAATAGAAAAATCAATAAAAATTGATATTGGACAATAAAAGACCCAGGATAGCATGAACAATCCTTAGGAAGAAGAAAAGTGCTGGAGAAATGTCAAAACCAAACTTCAAGTTTTACTACAAAGTCATAGTAATAAGGCATCTTAGTATTGGCACAAGAATAGGCCTGAGGATTAATCGAATAGAATAGAAACCCAGAAATAAGCCCACAAACATACAGCCACCAAAAACATGAGTTGGAGGAAAGACAGCCTCTTCAATAAATGGTGCTTGCAAAAATTGACTATCTACATGCAGAAAACTGCAGCTAGATACTCATATATTACCCTGTACTAGAATCAACTCTAAATGGATGAAAGATCATGTAAGGAGAGATACTGTGAAAATATTATAGGAAGTGGTGTGGGAAACTCTAGGCCTCCTAGGCAAGACTCAAAATTTCCTAAATAAAGATCCAGAATGAAACAAATCAAAGAAAGGCTGGATAAATTGGATAGTATTAACTGAAGACATTCTGTGTGGCAAAGGACATAGCTAGCAAGCTAAATAGAAGCCTACAGTATGGGAGAGCTTTACTAGCTATGCATCAGACAAGGGCCTCATATCCAAAATATACTTAGAGCTCAAATACTAAACCCCCACCTCCCAAAAAACCCTTGAAAACTCAACAACCCAATCAATGAATGGGCTAAAGACTCAAAGATGTGTCCAAAAGGGAACTTTATTACACTCTTGGTGGTAATGTAAACTTGTTCAAGCACACTGGAAAGAACTATGGAGGTCCTTAAAAGAGTCAACATTGATCTCTATGAGCCTGCAGTCCCACTCCTGGGCATTTATCCTATGGACTACAAACAAGACTACACTAAAGCCACCAGCTCAACTATGTTCATTGCAGCATTGTTTATGAAAACCAAGATATGCAATCAACCTAGCTGTCCCTCATTGGATGAATGGATCAACAAATTGTGGTATATATATACAATGGAATTCTACTCATCCATCAGAAAGAATGATATTGCCCAATTTCTAAGGAAATGGAAAGTCTTGAAAAACATTGTATTAAGTGAAATTATCCAGATTCAAAGAAACATAGGCTGCATGATTTCCCTCATTTGTGGTAACTAGAATGTGCCTATGAATCTACAAGTAAACAAAGTGAATCATTTAAGAATACACACACATATATGCACATATACTGGGAAATGATAAATTATATAGGACTCTACACATTCACACAATGAGACCAAAAGAGTTTATGCATAGGAGTGTTTGAGAAAGGCTCAATAACTATATGCACCTGATCATATAAAGTAATATTCTATGAAATGAACTCCAAGAACGGAAACAAGAGATACTTTTTACTTCCCATTGTTGCTGTTTTTCTTTTCTTTTCTTTTTGTGTTGTTTGTTTGTATTTTGGAGGATAGAGAAGGGCACATAGAAGGTGGAACAAGGGTGAATAAATACAATAGTGGTACTCACTACACAGTATGTGGAAAATGAACTTTGTCTTATCACTGGGGACAGGCAGAAAAAATCAGGAGAGAACAATGGAAGGGGAGACATGGTTCAAAAAGAATTGTACTCATGAAAAGCCCAGTCTGACTGATTGTGCAGCTGTCTCCTTCTTGAGCCTTGGTGCTCCCGCATGGCATGACCCACAGTGAAGGAGGAGGGAGAGGAAGCCAAGGAGCAACAGTGATTCTCTTACCAGCACAGGCTAAAGGCTGTAGTTCACTATACAGTTGGTTGCCTTTGCAAAGAAGTTGAATTGGACAAAGAGATGCCGTTTGGCAAACAGACCATTGCAACAATCTTGGATCTGACTTTTCAGCAATGCAATAATTTTGCCAAAGACCTTGAGATGTTTGTCAGACACGCGAAAAGAAGCACAATTAACACTGATAACATGAATCTCTTAGTGAGAAGAACCAGAAGATTGCTCAATTTACTCTAGAATGAAAAACAAAAAGAAAAAGAAATTGGAGGATGGAAACAAAAACCCCAGGGAGCACACAGACGATGAGATGGTAGAATAAGAGTGAATTTTTTTCTCTGCTCTGGAATAAGGCAGCTTTCAGCAGGTAGAGCAGGGTTGAGACCCTGAGTAATGTAGTCAAGGGAATCCTTTCTTCCTTTTTTTCCCAGGAGTAGCAAAGCTTTATTTGAACATGGCTAAAGGCCACATAGGCAGCCTCACCACAGAGGCAGAAGCTGCTGCTGCTGTGCTGGTGTGGGCTTGGAGACAGATTTTAATGGTGTTACTTGAGATTCTTCTGATTGGCGGCTGCTTGTCCATAGGCCTTGTTGATTGGTTGTTTCTCTCTCTGAACATGGTTTTAACTTTCTTGGTATTTTGTTCCTGCCATGACTCCTTCTGTAAGGGGAACTTTACTCCACATTCCCTCCCCCCTGCCACCACCAAGACAACAAATTCAGCTCTGATTTAAGTGGCGGATTCATCTTGGAATTGCTTAGAGATGGGTAGAGTTATAATGAGGTCCCTGCCTGCCACAAAGTGAATTCTTACAAGATAGAGATGCTTTCAAAGAAAAAAAATGGTGAGGTGGCTTTTGTGCTGTATTTTGTAAGCCATTAACTTCAAAAGCTAGTTTAAAAGAGAGCTGGGGATCCTAGCAAAATATCTCCATGTCTTCTTCAAGCCTGTGAAAAAGGCATGTGTGTGAACGCTATGTTCCATGACGTCATGGTAAAAATGTTAGCAATTAAACATGATGAATTTTTTTCACAAAAAAAGAATTGTACTCATTACTCATTATCTGATTCATGTAACTATAAGCCTTCTTTTTATCAACTCTACAATAATAAAAAAGTTTAATTCTGTTGTTTTTTGCTTAAAAAGAATTTTACCTTATACATCCATTTATTAAACCCCAAACAAGCAGTGACATTTAGTTTTTTTTTTTAATTTACCAATTTCTAACGAATATTTTTCACATCTACAATTCTTTCTTTGGTTAAGTTTCCACATGCGTATTTTCAATCTTTTTAGATTTTCTTCAGGCTCACTATTTTCTTCTGTTTTACTGTTTTAAAATGAATTTCTTACTGTTATTATAAAGGTGATTACAGAGGGGTTGATTTTCAAAAGCCACGTACATTTCTTCTTGGATAATCTCATCCTTTCCTTCACTCTTACACAGTTTTAAATTTTTATTTTGAGTTAGCATACATCAGTGACAAGAAGGACTTCCATTTTGATCATTACATACATTCATATAGGAAATATTGGACAAGTCCACTCATTTGTTTTAACATTCTACTTCTATCATTTCGTTTTTTAAAATAGTGTGTGGAGTTTCATTATGTTGTCATTTATATATATGACAGAGGGGGGAGAAAGGGAGAAAGAGTGACAGAGTGAGTGGACTTTGAGCCTCTTTACTCCCTGTATCATTTCCTTTTCAGTATCTCAATGTACATATTTTGCCAAGCAAGTAATGCATTTCCCAGATCACCATGGGAGATCACCATGGGAGATTTGGAACAGGGATTTCAGCATAAGGCTTCATTTCATGACAATTCTCTCCCCATCTCCCACCTTGGAGGCTCCTTTCTTCATGAATAGTTTCTTGAAATTTAGTGAAGTGAGTTAACATGGGAAATTACTTTCTGTTGCATTTTTAAAGCATCTTACTTGCTCTGTTATATAAATCAGACCTAAGATCTATCCCTTGATATTTGAATTTTTTGTTCTTGTAGCTACTGCAAAAAGAGCTGTTGAAAGTGGTGGATCTCTGGGAGAACTGTAGGATCTTCCTCAAATGAGACCATCACCTGCCATGTAACCATGTAACATAAACTGGGTGGTTGATAAACAAAGATTTGTTTACATACCCATAGAGCGTTTCCCCAAGATCAAGCAGATGATATTTTGTGTCTCATGAGAGATTATTCCTTGCTTTATGGAAACCAAACTTTTTGGTGTATTGCATATGAGAGAGAAATCACCCTCTCTGAACATTCATGTGGACACTACATTACCAATGCATCCTGAAGAGTGTACTATTTCAATATATTCATTTTGCAAAGAAACAAACATTTAATTCATCAGAGTCATTGCATTCACTTGAAGATATATTTTGAATAACTCTTGATAAATTTCTGATGTCTACATTGCAGGTTTATCTTGAAGAACTACCAGTTTGTTCTGGCCTTGGCTTTTGCTGTTGAGGAAATCAACAAGAACCCTGATCTTTTACCTAACATGACTCTGGGTTTTGATATCTATAATGTGGATTCCAGAGCTCAGTCAACGCTTGAGAATCCCTTTACTTGGCTCTCTGGGCATTACAATATCCCTAATTATACCTGCATGAGAGAAAGTAACTCTGTAGTAGTACTCACAGGAATATCAGGAATAATATCTGCCCAGATTGGGACACTTCTAGAACTCTATAAGTTTCCACAGGTGAGGATGGGAGGGATGCAGATGTGAAAAGTTGTCTACTTTGGTGCTTTTTTATGATGATAGGAAGATATAAGATATAAAAACCTATCTAATTTAATTATATCAAAGGCTAAATACACAAACAGTGGGAAATTCATGTTTCCATTATTTAAGAGAGGATAGGGAAGTTGGAGCAGAAGAGGGAATGACCTGGGGCTGAGAGCCTATTGAATAATTTTGTAGAAAGCAACCAGAATTGGGAAATACTTTAAAAATATGAAATTAGCCTCTACCCACTGAGCTATATCACTCACTCCCACTTTAATCATGTTACCCAATAAAATTTGCATTATGTCTAATAAAAATGTGAAATTAAAAAAAATAAACATGTGAAATTAGACAGATGCTGGTGGGTCATGCTTGTATTCCTAGCTAACTCAAGGTGGATGGGGTATAAAGATAGTGGTTGAAGCAGCATTGGCAGGCAAAGACATGAGGCATTTATCTCCAAAGAACCAGCCAAAAAGCTGGAGGTGAGTCAGGCATCCATGGCTCACATTTGTAATACTAGCAACTCAGGAGGTTGAGATCTGAGAATCGTAATTTGAAGCCAACACAGGCAGTGAGACTCATCTCCATATAAGCAGAAAACCTTTTGCAATTTGGCTCAAAGTGATTGAGTGGTAGCCTTGAGCGAAAAAGCTCAGGTGCAGTGTCCCACAAGAAAGAAAGAAAGGAAGAAAGAAAGAAAGAAAGAAAGAAAGGAAGGAAGGAAGGAAGGAAGGAAGGAAGAAAGAAAGGAAGAAAGAAAGAAAGAAAGAAAAAAAGAAAGAAAGAAAGAAAGGAAGAAAGAAAGAAAGGAAGAAAGGAAGAAAGGAAGGAGAAAGGAAGATTGAAGAAAGGAAGGAAGGAAGAAAGGAAGAAGAAAGAAAGGAAGGAGAAAGAAAGAAAGATTGAAGAAAGCTGGAAGTGCTATGGCTCCAAGTGGTAGAGTGCTAGCGTTTAGCACTAAAGCTCAGGGACCAGAGTTCAAGTCCTATGACCTACAAAAAATACACAACACAAAAAAGAATAAAACAAAACTGAAGTTATTTAGTCAGGCTAAGACAAAATGGGCAGGTTTTCTCTCATATATGAAAGTTGAAAATATAAACCTGAAATAAGAAAATGCATACATGGCCATAGGCAAATATACATGATAAAACTGACTGAAGAATGGTGTACAAAATGGTGGATTTCCATGGTATAATTGTTCTGAAAAATGAGCAGAGGAAGTTGAAATATGTTATACCTAATAATAGAGGTAAGTTTAAAGGGAATGATGTGGAGAACAGAGGAATCAAGAGATGAGTGATGGCAAATATAGTTATAATATTCAAGTATATATATAAAAATGAGTGGGGTTGGTATAGATGGGGGAGGAGAATAGAAACAGTGACACTGATCATCAAGCATTACACAAAGAAACTGACATGCTCAGATGAAAGATCTTTGTATAGCTATTTAAAAACAATTTAAAATTTGTTTTCTAAAACTATAAAAGATTTCCTTCCTTTCAATCATTTAATCCTTTCTTACTATAAGTCAAGACTGAGATTGTAAAGGATGGCAATCCTTTTATAGACTCTTTAATTTTCTTTCCTTTTAGCTTACCTATGGACCTTTAGATCCTGTCTTGAGTGACAAAAGCAAGTTTCCTTCTCTCTATCAGATGGCCCCAAAGGACACATCACTAGCCATTGCCATGGTCTCCTTGATGGTTCATTTCAACTGGAACTGGGTGGGGCTGTTGATCTCACTAGATGAAAGTGGTTTGTCGATAATTCCAGAATTGAGGGAAGAGATGGCCAAGAACAGAGTCTGTGTAGCCTTTGAGCATGTGATTCCAAGCACTATCCTGACACAAGTATTAAACATAATGACAATCCATCGCAAGATTAGTAAATCATCAGCAAATGTGTTTATAATTTATGGTGATAATGAATACCTACTAGATTTAATGACTTATTTTGGGAAGATTTTAATGTCAGGCAAAGTTTGGCTTATGACTTCACAGAGTGATTTATCCATGAGTAGAAGATATTTCATCTTAGGCTCATTCCATGTTCCTCTCATGTTTTCACACCACCATTCAGACATTTCTGGGTTTAAGAATTATGTCAGGGAAGTCAATCCTTCCAAATACCCAGAAGACTTTTACCTTGCTAGGCTGTGGGTTCTCTCTTTCAATTGCTCATATTCTGAGTCTGACTGTGTAACATGGGAGAACTGTCCCCAGGATGCCTCCTTGGAATGGCTGCCTGGACACATTTTTGACATGGCCATGTTTGAAGAGAGTTATAATATATACAATGCTGTGTATGCTGTGGCCCATGCCCTTCACAAGATGCTTCTTCATCAAACAGAGATGCCACTGAAGGGAAATGGGAAAGGGATGGTGCCTTCCCCTGCACAGGTAAGGTCTTATTTGTTAGATCTGACACACCAAAAATTAAGTGAATCTAAATATGTTGAAGCTTTTACAAATCCCAAGAGAAACTTTGTTTAACTGTTTCTGAAGTTTCTTCACACCTGAAAGGAGGAAATGCATTTCATGCTTCCAATAGAATTTTTGTGTTACAAATGACCTCAGTAAACTCACGGCTAATGTTTTCAAACTTGTAAATCTAGCTTTTCCTATGAGTTTCTTAAATACCAAAGGATTATCAACTATTTATGTAATTAAGTACTTAAATGATGATGCTTTCAGAAAGTAGCTGGAGGGATAAGTAGAGCAGGAAAGATGGAGGAGAATAATGTAATAGGTGACACTGATTAAGATGTATTCATAAACTGACTCATTGAATTGAAACCCCTTTTTGTAATACTTAAAGATAATAATAAAAAATTTAAAAATCAATGTACCACTTCCAAGTGTAAAATATTAATAAACAAAAAATATTTAAAAAGTAAATGAGCTTGTTGAATTCCACTTTAGGTACTATTAATTTAGCTAATTGCTACTCCCTGGATATTCACAAATGAGCAGTTCTGCTAACCTTTAACTATGAAACTCGGACCTGTCTCATTCACGACTATTTATGTGGAGGTGGTTTATCTTGAAAAGAGGCCTTGGGATCCTTTCCTTGAGTGACTAGCATTCAGAAACATTATTTCAGTCCTCTATACACCTTTGTTTTGTTCTACTGCATGTGGTGTATATCTTAATCTAGAAGGGTACTAAAGACAATGAGAGGCATTGTAGAATTTAGGCTTTCTCTCTTCACTCTTGGATTCACTTCAACATAAGATGTATCTCTTTTAGCTTCACCCTTTTCTGAAGAAGATTCAATTTTATAATTCTGCTGGAGACAAAGTGATTTTGGGTGAGAAAGAAAAAATAGAAGCGGAGTATGACATTGTGAACATTTGGAATTTTCCAGAAGGTCTTGAAGTTAAGGTGAAAGTAGGACTATTTTCTCCATATGCTCCACATGGTCATCAACTGTCAATAGCTGAAGATATGATAGAGTGGACCATAGGAACTACTGAGGTGAGTAAGACCTGACCACAATGACTAGAACTACATAAAAGAAAATAATCCCTAGATTTCATGCCCACCTGTTCTTACTAGTTATACAACATTGTAAATTTAATAACTTTCAGCTTAATTAACTTACTTATTTGATGATTCTTTGTTGAAAAAGGAACATACTAATTCTATATGTGTAAATGTTAGTTTATTTATTATCAGAAAAACCTAAATGACATGTTATAACAATTTTCTAATGTGGTGACAAAACACCTGAGGAATCAGCTTATAAAGTAGAAAGGTTCATTTTGCTCCCACTGGGGTTATTTCTGTAATTGACCTGTAATTTATGCAGTAAGGGTGACAGGAATTATCTAACAAGACTGTACCAGAAGAAGATTTTCACTTCCTTACAACTGGTCATCAGAGAGGAAGAGATGATGAGCCTGGAGTTCACATGATCCAATATAGGGGATGTCTTGTTTTCATGTTTAAGAAATCAGTAGGAGAGAAACAATAATGAATTTACCAGGCTCCTGTGACTCCTAGCTGCCTCCTAGGAGGCTGAGATCTGAGCATTGAGATTGGAAGTCAGCCTGGGCTAGAAAATCTGTGAGACTCTTATCTCCAATTAGCCACAAAAAGCTGGAAATTGAGCTGTGGCCCCAATTTTTCTGGGAAAAATAGCTCAGGGAAAGTGCCCAGAGTTCCAGCTCCAGAATCAACACACACACACACACACACACACACACACACACACACACACACGCATGCACACACATACACACACAAATTTAAGAAGTTCCTTAAGGTTTGCCATCAATGACTATTTTAGGATTAGGTTTTACCTCTTAAAGGTTCAGTACTTCCCAATAGGACACTGGGCTACAGATCAAGATTAGCTTTAAGCATATAGAAATTATGTTTAATGGTCCAGTTGTTAAGAACACTTAACTGTTTAGTGTGGTAGGTAAAAGTCTGAACACTTATCAACACGTATCTGATTTTCCTCAGACTCCTCACTCCATTTGCAGTGAGAGTTGTGGTCCTGGATTCAGGAAATCCCCTCAGGAGGAAAAGGCTGCCTGTTGCTTTGATTGTATCCCTTGCCTACAGGATGAGATTTCTAATGGGACAGGTAAGTCCATGACTAAGTAGAAATTCTCCCTAATGTTTTCTGATTAATTCAATAGAAATCAAGAAACCAAAGCTTCCCTTCCTTCAGTTACTAAGTTGATTGTATTGCTCCTTAAATTTACACAAATCATCCATTTGAATTACATCTAGCATTATTTTTTCTCTAGCCCAATGTATGTATGGGTATTTCAAGAAAACTCACTTGTTGATACTCTTTAATGCAAGTTTAACTTCTAATCTTAATATAAAGTCATGTTAAGGACAGGCTCTCCATGTTTTTCCAGATTGCCTTTACAAAACAAGGAAAACATAGATCATGTACACAGTGCTCTTGCCACAGAGCAAGTGCTTAAAAGCTTGGTTTGATTTAAGAAACAAACAACTGTTGTGCATAGGATGATGTTAGAGCTTCAAAGAGTGGTTTGATTCTCTGTTCCCCACTGCTTCACAGGTGAAGAGTAGAGACAAATACAATGTCATGAATTCAAGGACATGACACAGGGCTTTATTAACATTTCATATATACATACATGTTAGCCATATTATCCACAAATTTAAATGGACTTAGGAAGTTGTGCAGAATGATAAGAATTAATATTATAGCAGCATAAAATAGTGTAGAAAATCATTTTAGGATATTAAAATTGACAATATGGTACATTATCAATATGTTTGATAGCCAATGAAGGTTAAGGTTGAATCTGATTTTTAAAAAAGCATAAAAGAAATACAAATCAGGAGTGGAAACAATGCTTGATAGGAAATATATTTATTATCTTACTCATGTAACTGTCAGCCCTCTGTATAGTATCCTTACAATACAAACATATATTTAATAAAAAAGAAATGCAAATCAAAACAACATTGAGATTCTACCTCACCCCAGTTAGAATGGCTATAATCAAGAACTCTAATAACAACAGATGCTGGAGAGGATGTGGCCAGAGGAAACTCTACTGCATTGTTGGTGGGAGTGTAACCTTGTTCAACCACTTTGGAAAGCAGTATGGAGGTTCCTCAAAAGACTCCACATAGAGCTCCCCTATAATCCAGAAATCCCACTTCTGGGCATTTACCCAAATAATCACAAACAAGGCCATACTAGAGCTACCAGCATAACTATGTTTATTGCAGCATTATTCACCATAGCTAAGATACAGAACCAACCTAGATGCCCCTCAGTAGATGAATGGATCAAAAAATGTGATAAATCACACACACACACACACACACACACACACACACACAAACTGGAATCCTATACTTCCATCAGGAGGAAATGGAAATGGAAATGTTAGGAAATGGAAAGACTTGGAAAAAATCATATTAAGTGAAGTAAGCCAGACTCAGAACTATAGGTACCATGGTACCATACTTAACATAACTAGTACACATCTAAGGTAATCTTACCAGACAAGCAGAAAAGGTCAAAAGCTATGCATATATGATCATATAAGATGAAGCTAAGTGAAATGAACCCCAAGATAGGGACACAAGAGCTTTTATTTTTGTTGCTGTTGTTTTTAATGTATTTAAATTTTACTCTGCGATTTTTTTGTTTCTTTTTTATGTTCATCCCCCATGGTATAACCCTGTTTTCACTGTATTTGTTTCCAGTGCCCTGATTCTTGTATATTCGTTTTTCTAATTTGAGGAGGGGAAGGGAAACAACAAAATGCTGAAACAAGGATACAGGTTGACCCATTGTAACAATGAGATGTACAAGACAGTTAGGGAGGTGGAGAGAGAAGGGATGGTAGGGGAAAAGCAAAGGTGGGGGTAATAATGCTCTATAGGAAATGTACTCATTATTTTCCTCATGTAATTGTAACCTCTCTGTACAGTATATTTACAATAAAATATATATTTAAAAAACCAGTGTGGGAGTGAGGTTGAAATTATGGTTTAGAGAACAGAAAAAAAATTTTATACTACTTGGTAATACATTTATGATCACAAATACTGACCTGTTAGTTTTTTAAAATAATTTTTATTGTGATTAAATGATTACATAAATTTCACAAATTTTACAGTATTGTGAAATAGTGATACTTAAAGTCACAAATACATTTTATCTTTCATGAGCCAAATTGTCATTATTGTGGTCTATAAAGTTTGTGAATTCTATGAGCTTTGACAATACAGCTATTTCTTCCACATCGAGTGGTATGTACACTTCTTTCATTTAGCTTAGTGTTGGCTGTTCCCTCTATCCCTCTCATTCCCTCCCTTCCATTGTTGCCCTTGAGTTGCTCAGTTCATTTACATCAATGTCCAGTGCAGCTGATGGAACCCCTCTGTTGTATGTTTTCCCCTGTCTCCCTGTGATTCTGTGTCCTCCTCCTAGTTTCCCTTAGATGTAGCATATATACATCAACAGCATGGGGTCATTTAGTAATGATATGACAAGATGAGTGGAGGTCCTTTGTTTCTCAAGTCCTGTTTTGTTTTTGTTTTTGTTTTATCAGTTGTGGGGCCTTACCTCTGGGCCTGGGCTCTGTCCCTGAGCTCTTCAGCTCAAGGCTAGAGGTCTACCACTTGAGCCACAGTGCCACTTCCGGCTTTTTCTCCTTATGTGATGCTGAGGAATCAAACCCAGGGCCTCATGCATGCAAGGCAAGCACTCTACCACTGAGTTACCTTCCCAGCCCTCAAATCCTTTGTCATATCTCCTTACATTCTATATGTAACATCTACATATAAGGGATACCATGTGCCATTGTCTCTCTACTCTTGGCTTACCTCACTCAAAATGATTTGTTCTAGTTCCAACCATTTCCCTGTGAATGCCCTTATTTTGTCATTTCTAATGGCTGCATAATATTCCATTGTATATAGGTATCACAATTTTTGGATCCATTCACCTATAGTGGGGCATCTGGGTTGTTTCCATATCTTAGTTATTGTGAATAGTGCTGCAACATGGAGGTGCAGGTGTCTTTGTATCCTGGTTCTTGTTTCTCAGGGTAGATGCCTAGGAGTGGTATAGCCGAGTCATACAGGAGATCTATATTCAGCTTTCTGGGTATCTCCAGACTGCTTTTCAAACAGGTTGTATTAGGGTACATTCCCACAAGCAGTGCAATAAGGTTCCTCTTTCTCCATATCCCCTCCAGAATTTGTTGTTGCCTGAATTTAGTTTGTGGGCCATTCTGACTGGGTTAAGGTGGTATCTCAGAGTTATTTTTATTTGCATTTCTTTTACAGCCAGTAATGATGAACATTTCCTCATGTGTTTACCATTTTTATCTCTTCTTCTGAGAAGTATCTCTTTAGTTCCCTTGCCCATTTAGTAATTGTTTTGTTAGGATTGGGAAGAATTACTTTCTTGAGTTCCTTGTATATAATGGATATTAGTCCCTTGTTTGATATTTTGCTGGTAAATGTTTTTTTTTCTGACATGTTAGTTTCATCTCTAAGCAGGGAGTTTAATTTCCATTAAAGAAAGTGCATTATTTAAATGGGACTAATGGTTATTTATCTTCCTCGCCAGATATGGAGCAGTGTGTGAAGTGTTCAGAACATCTGTATGCCAACTCAGAGAGAAACCAGTGCCTCTTGAGGGCTGAAAGTTTCCTGGCCCATGGAGAACCCTTGGGCATGGTCTTGGCCTGCATGGCTCTCTGCTTCTCCACACTCACTGCTGTGGTACTAGGGGTTTTTGTGAAATACCAAGACACTCCCATTGTCAAGGCCAATAACCGGGCTCTCAGCTACATTCTGCTCACCTCCCTCATCTTTTGTTTCCTCTGTTCCTTGCTTTTTATTGGTCGTCCTGCCACAGTCACCTGCATCCTGCAGCAGGTCACATTTGGGGTTGTGTTCACTGTGGCCATTTCTACTGTCTTGGCCAAAACAGTGACTGTGGTTCTGGCCTTCAAGGCCACTTCCCCAGGGAGCAGAATGAGATGGCTGCTGGTATCAGGGGCTCCTAACTTCATCATCCCCATCTGCACCCTCATCCAGGTGACTCTCTGTGGCCTCTGGCTGCGAATCTCTCCTCCCTTTGTGGACACAGATGCACACTCTGAACATGGCCACATCATCATCCTGTGCAACAAGGGCTCCCTCACTGCCTTCTACTGTGTCCTGGGATACCTGGGTGCCCTGGCCATGGCCAGCTTCATGGTGGCTTTTCTGGTCAGAAACCTGCCTGACACCTTCAATGAAGCCAAGTTCCTGACCTTCAGCATGCTGCTGTTCTGCAGTGTGTGGCTCACCTTCCTGCCTGTCTACCACAGTGCCAAGGGAAAGCTCATGGTGGCTGTGGAGGTCTTCTCTATCTGGTCTTCCAGTGCAGGGCTCTTGGGCTGCATTTTTGCTCCCAAGTGCTACATTATCTTGTTAAAGTCAGATAGAAACTCTCTGCATGGCTTCAGGGATAAACAAATACATGGAAAAGTAAGATTTAAGAATAACCCTATGTGTTTGATCAATATATAGAAGTTCTGAATTAAATTGACACCATTTTTCCATTAAGCTATTAGTTCATACTATGGGACTTACTGCAACGTGAAAATAGCCCTTAGTCATTTGTCAACTTGTAACCATTAGTACCTCAATGTAATTTGATTCTCTCTCTCTCTCTCACACTTGCTCTCACTCTCTCATTCTCTCGCTCTCCTCTCTTCTCTCTCCTTTCTCTCTCTCTCTCTCATTCCTCCAATCAAATATGAATTTAACACTACCATTCCCAATTAGTATATTACCCCTGTTTTCTTTCTTTTTTTCCAGTCCTGGGCCTGGCTGCTGTCCCTCAGCTCTTCAGCTCAATGCTAGTGCTCTATCACTTGAGCCACAGCACCACTTCTGGCTTTTTCTGCTTATGTAGTGCTGAGGAATCAAACCCAGGCCTCATGCATGCAAGGCAAGCACTCTACCACTGAGCCACTTTCCCAGCCCCTGACTTACCCTTGATTTCTTAGTTAATTTCAAACTATTACAACAAAACACATCTTCTTTATATCATATTTATTAGATATTTCCACAAATATTTTCATTTTAACATAATTCCATCTTGTAATATGCTCATTAGAGTATACTGAATTCAGTTAGTTATGTATTACCTTTCACACATTTGCCTTTTGAAAGGCTGCTTAAATTTTACACAAATACATTTTAACCTTGTTTCACAATATATTGAGTTTATGAACTATTATTTGATGAAAGTTGTTGAGGCAAAATAGGAACAGTTGACTGAACTATGTTGGATATATTAGTAAATTTATCCTTACTTAGTTACTGTATATTATGATACTGTAAATATATATATATTAAATACTCATTTACTATATTTTTGTTGTCATATTACCAATAGATGTCTTAGGATATATTAATAATCTGAAGAGGTTGCTCATAATGTTGATCATATTATAAATTATGCATTCATAAATAATGACATAATAAATTAATATGTCACATCATGTCAGTCCTTCCTGCTCTCTTCCATTGTTTATCATCTCTTTCTTCTTCATTTTCATTTTGCTAATATGATTATTGTTTGTAGAGCTATAAGTTTATATTACTTTTCTTTTTGTAGGAAATATTATAACATATTGATGAGAAATATCTGAATGTCACTTTTATTTTTTAAATACGTTTTTTATTTTAAAAATAGTGTACAGAGGGGTTGCAGTTACATGAGTAAGGTAATGAGTATATTTCCTTTCAAGTATTGTTACCTTCTCCTTTGTTTTCCCCTACCATCCCTTCCCACCCCACCTCCCCAACTCCCCCCCCCCATAAGTTGTAAAGTTCGTTTTCAACATGGTGTCTTGAACAACTCATTGTTACAATGGGTCAAACTATATCCCTATTTAAGCATTTTGTTTTTCCCTTCCCTCCCCAAATTAGAAAAGTATATATACAAGATGGAGGGCACCAGAATCAAATACAGTGAATACAGGTGTTGTACCATGGGAGCAAAACATATAAGGTGCAGGGCACCAACATCGAATACATTAAAAATAGGGGTTATACCATGGGGGAAGAACATACAAAAGAAACAAAAATATCACATAGTACATTATAATTGTTAAAAACAATAGCAAGAAAGAAAAAAAACCACTTGTGTCCCTATTTTGGCATTCATTTCACTTAACATCTTTTTTATTGTTTTTAATATTTTTTATTGTGAAAATGCTGTACAGAGGGGTTACAATTACATGGGCAAGATAATGAGTACATTTCTTATTAAGCATTGTAGCTTCCTCCTTTGTTTCCCCTTCCCATCCTTTCCCATAAAGAACACTTCACGAATTTGTGTGTCATCCTTGCACAGGGTCCATACTAATCTTCTCTGTATCATTCCAATTTTAGTATATGTGCTGCCAAAGTGATGGTCACATGTACATAGTTTTGTTTTGTTTTGTTTTGTACCTTTTCTGCTTGTCCTAGACATACACTAATTATTGCAGATAAGGGAAACCATGGGACTTATGTTTCTTTGGGCCTACATTACTTCACTTAATATCATTTTTTCCAAGTCTTTCCATTTCCTAATAAATGGGGCAATGTCATTCTTTCTGATGGAGGCATAGAATTCCATTGTATATAGATGAATGGATATGAATGTCACTTTTTGAGGCAATCTTTTTCATTAAGGGCAGCAGTAAAATGTTTGATTATAAGCAATCAAAATTACTCTTGAAAATTTCTTAAACCATCCAAAAACACATAATGCACAATTTGTATATACAATCATGTACAAAAATATTTATTGGAGGGCTGGGGATGTATTCCCATGTGTCCCCTCATCCAGGTGACCCTCTGTGGACTCTGACTGGGGACTTTTTCTTCCCCTTATTGACACAGATGCACACTCTGAACGTGGCCATGGCATCATTCTGTGTAACAAGGGCTCCCTCACTGCCTTCTACTGTGTTTTTTGTTTGTTTGTTTGTTTTGTTTTTTGGAGGTTTGGGAGGGGGTCAGTCATGGGGTCTAAATTCTGGGCCTGGATGCTGTCCCACAGTGCCACTTCCAGCTTTTTCTGCTTATGTGGGGCTGAGGAATCAATCCCAGGGCCTCCTGGATGCACGGCAATCACTCTACCACTGAACCACCTTCCCAGTCCTAATACCTGATTTTCTTGGCCCTGGCCAGCGTCACTGTGTCTTTTCTGGCCAAGGACCTCCCTAACTCCTTCAAGGAAGCCAAGCTCCTAACCTTCAGCACTCTGATGTTCTATCGTATCTGGCTTATTTTGTACATGTCTACCACAGTGCCAAGGGGAAGGTAATGGTGGCTGTGTAGGCCTTCTCCATCTTGGCCTCCAATGAGGGGCTCTTGGGATGCATCTTTGCTCCCAAGTGCTACATCATCTTGTTAACACCAGAGTGAATTTTTCTTTTTTTTTAATTTAATTTTATTTTATTTGTGAACATACTGTACAGACGGGTTACAATTACATGGGCAGGATAATGCGTATATTTCTTACCAAGCATTGCAGCCTCCTCCTTTGTTTACCCTTCACATCCCTTCCCAGCCTCCCACCTTCCCCCCAATCCCAATCCTTC
>NW_012267387.1:2242874-2312345 GCF_000151885.1 Dipodomys ordii | reverse complement strand
GATCTGCTTTGAGAATCACAAAAGAGTGGGATGCAGTGGTGAGGCTAGGTTCTGGGTAGAGTTGAGGCCTTTCAACAATCAGTAGCTTTTCCCTGGGGCTATTTTGTGAAAAAAACTCACAGAGCCCAGCCTGGAGCCATTCTCAGGGTTTCTGTTTTTCAATTGATTGTTGAGGCTGCTAGAGGGAGGGGCAGCCTCTGGCTCTGGTTACTCAGTGAGGAAAGCCACTCCAATGGCTGGCGCCTGAGCTGGGTGACTTTTCCCTGGATGGAGCTGAATCTGGCAGGTCACTTCGCCGTTAAGTTCTTATGACCTGCTAAATGACTCGTTTTATTCTAAGGCCTGAGTTGGAGCTGGCAGCTCCTCTGAGCTTTGCCGGTATCTAAGATGGAGATCACCAGTGCTGGGCGGGGAGGGGTGGCCTTCCCTCCTCTGCTCCCTGAGAAGGAGTGAGGATGTTGGGCTTCTACTCACGCCGAGTCTTGGATCCTGGGTCGTCTTTGGTCTGCAAACTATAGGATGAAGATGTCCGCTCCTTGTCGGTTCTTGCTGGTGTTGAGTAGAATCCACTTGCCCACTGCGTCTGGCTCCTTCGTCCCAGACTCCCTGTGTGAGCGCTCAGGTATGGCCCTGGCTGCAGTCTCCGCCACGACCCTGCCGCCGCTGCGGTGGCTGCTGGCAAGCGCTCAGATATGTCTTCTTGCCTTGGCTTTCCCTCTCTTGTCTAACTCTCTGTCCTGTGATGGCACACTTGGTATGATTCTCTGGCTTAGGACTGTTCACTGGAACTCTAAAACTGCTTTCTATGCGAGAGCTTGTTCAGATTCCAGCGTCTCCTCTGCCATCTTCCAGGAACCCAGAGTGAATTTTTCTGCGTGGCTTCTGGGACAAACACATACTGTGAGAGAGAAAAACAAAACCTCTTAAGATGAAACTTACATGTTTGAGCAACTGTTCAGGAGAACGTTTAGACTAAATCTAAATTCCTTTTTCCTGTTAGATACTAACTTACATAGTGGGAATCACTTCAATGACTAAGTGACTCTTACTCATTTTTTCTTGTAATGGTACAGTCACAAGTTGTAGCCAAAGCCAGGTAAATTTGAATTTTATTCTGTATATGTCTGGTTCTTCCTATTTACTCTATACATAATCCAATCATCTCTGCTAGTATATTTTCACTGTTGACCTGTTTTCTCTTTGAGGGCCTCTGATACCAGGCCATGAGACCGGAAAGCATTAAAGAGCTTGGAATGCCTGCTCAAAGTGCCCTTGGAATGCTGAGAGCTGAGCTCAAGTAAGGTCAAGAGATTGAGGCTGACAGAGGTCAAAGATACTATCCTGTGTGTTTAAATTAAAGTTGTTTGGACACTAAGAGCTTAAGGCCTTGGAGGTAGGATGGAGGTCTCTTTTACAGATGGAATATTTCATGGTTCCCTTCTGATCCCTAATGATAAGGGACTCAATGTGTAGAGCACTCACAACTTGGGGGCCTTAAAACAACTGAGTGCTCTATCTTGTCATTTGCATCCTGAGCTCCAGAACACTTGTTAGCTTTCCAAGGATTCATGGAGGGGGGGGGACCAGATCTGTGGATGTGGACAGCAGGAAGAGAGGGGACAGCCTAGATGCTAGGATGAATACAGGAGCTGCTTCTGAAGAAAGAAGCTGTACATTTATCTCTGTTGGCTTATCTGCCCTTTTAGGAATGAGTAGAGCACTCAGAATTTGGGGCTTTAAAAGACTTGCTTTTATGCCCCAATGTTTTAAGGCCCCCAAGTTCCGAGTGCTCTATCTTGTCATTTGCATCCTGAGTTCCAAAACACTTATTAGCTTTCCAAGAATTCCAGGGGAAAAATGAGATCTGTGGATGTGGACAGTGAGGGGAGTGGGGACAGCTCTAGATGTTAAGATGAACCCAGGATGACTTCTGACAGAAAGAAGCTGTACATTTATCTTTGTTGGCTTGTCTGTCCTTTGGGAATGAGTAGAATACTCAGAACTTGGGGGGGGTCTTAAAACAAATATTATACCTCATATTAATGGTTATAACCACAAGACAGACTGATTCCCTAGTCTCTGCACTTATCTGTAGTCACTACTCCCTCTGTACCGAACTCAGTAAAAACACTTGTTAATAAGGAAAGGGGAATCTGAAGCCAAGTGAACTTTTCTGTTCTCTGGTCCCCCAAAGTATGGATTCTCCTGCCTGTTCCCCCCTATTGTCTTGTCTCTGGTCGCAGAGGTCATTGGCATTCTAATTTTGCTTTCTTATTTATTGTTTAAAATGTTTTGGGGATTTTTTTTTGGTGAGAGTCATAATTTTAATCTAAAGCCTGGGTTCTATATCTGAGTCATTTTGCTCAAGGCTAGCGCATTACCACTTGAACCACAGCTCCAGTTTTGGCTCTTTGGTAGTTAGTTGGAGATAAGATTCTCATGGACTTCCCTCCCCCTTTAAACTATGATCCCCAGATCTCTACTTCCTGACTAATTCAGATTATGGGTATTTTTCTATATTTTAAAGTACATTAACTTCCAGCCTGCTCATCATTATGCTGCTTAATCACAAATACATTTCATTAATATTTGCCTCTTAATAAAGTTTCATGTTTTCATATACTCATTAGTGTTTTAATAGTTGTATATTTCTTTTCACAATCTACCTTTTGCAATATTACTCAATTTGTTTCATTAGGCCAATCTCCCTACATGCTTTCCCTTTCCCTTACATCTTTGCTTTCCTTTCATCTTCTTTCTTCTTCCTCCTCCTCCTCCCTCTCTGCTTTCTCTATATGGTTTTAGAATTTCAATAATGGGTTGCATATGCTAAAAAATATACTTCAGTTGTACATCACAATGTATTGGATTTATGGAGTAATAGTTGAAGAAGGTATAGGTATAATAGTTTGATCATCCATGGCTAGATAAACTTTACAACTTAATCTTGTTTAATCACTTTAAAAATATGCATACAAAAATCTATGTTATATATATAATTTTTATATTAATTGATGTAACGTCTGGTATTATATGAAAATGTTACATTTCCAATATTTTAATCATATAAGAAATATATTATTCATTATTTTAAATACACTGAATTACTGGATTCTACATTATTTTTAAAGAAACACACGGCTATTTAAGACATGTGGTTGCATAATGGCAGACCTTCCTGCTCTCTTCTATTGGTCATTGCATCTTTCTTTTGAGATTTGTATTTTTTATGTTTTTTATTGTAAAAAAACCTATACAGAAGTGTAACAGTTACATGAGTAAGGTAATGAGTACATTTTTTCCTATCGATCATTGTTACCTCCTCTTTTGTTTTCTCCCTACTATCTCTTCCCTCCCTACCTCCCGAACTCTTCCCTCCCCACCCCAAGTTGTAAAAACATAGTGTCTTGTACATCCCACTGTTACAATTCAGCTTTTTGTTATTTTTTGTCCCCTCCCCAAATTAGAAAAATGTATATACAAGATGTAGGACACCAACATCAAATACAGTGAAAACAGGGGTTATACTGTGCAGGAAGAATATACAAGAGAAACAAAAAAAATCACATAATCCATTATAAATACGTTAAAAACAATAGCAAGAAAGAAAAAAACCACTTGTGTCCCTATCTTGAGGTTCATTTCACTTAACATAATCTTATATGATCAGATGTACATAGCTTTTAGCCTTTTCTGCTTGTCCTAGACTTTTACTAGTTATTGCAAATAAGGGAAACCATGGGACCTATATTTCTTTGGGTCTGGCTTACTTCACTTAATATAATTTTTTGAGATTTTTATTTCTAATAGATGAGTGATTAAACACTGATAATGGACTTCTATCACTTTTGTTTTAAATTGGAAATATAATAGTGCTTTGGCAAAAAAAAACCCATTTCCTTGTAAATGACAGAATTTTTTCCTTTCTAAATGGCGGAGTAAAATTGCAGTATATATAGGTACTACATTTTTTGGATTCACTCATCTACTGTGGGGCATCAGGGCTGTTTCCATACCTTGGCTATTGTTAATATTGTGGCATTGAAAATGGAGGTGCAGGTGTCCTTGTATCCTGATTCCTGTTGCTCAGGGCCTAGGAGTGGCATGGCTGGCTTGTAGGGAAGATCTATGTTTAGTTTTCGGAGAAACCTCTAGACTGCTGTCTTTTCAGTAAGATTTCCTTCAGGCTACTAATAATTTATTTCTTTGTGGGGGCAGTTCAAGGACTTTAACTCAGGGCCACACGCTGTTGCTTTGCTTTTCCATTGAAGGCTGGCATTCTACCATTTGAGCCAAACCTCTTCTTGCTTAAAAATATTCAATTATGTTACATCAATAACATAAAGAATTTTCATACATGCACATCTTGTGGGTAGGGATGGGAGGGAAATATTGGGAGAGAGCAAGGGAAGGGGAGGCATGGTTCTAAAAGAACTGTACTCATTATGTGACTCATATAACTACAATAAAATATTAAAAATCATGTCAATTACATTGAAAAATACTGAAATACTTTATTTGGAAAGTAATAAATTTAAAATTATAAATCTAATTTGTGGTCATTTAGGTAAATGCACAGAAGTGGGATTTCTGGGTCATAGGGGAGTTCTATGTGTAGTCTTTTTTTTAAAAAAAACATAAGGTATTTTTATTGAGATTAAGTGATTACATAAATTTTTACACATTTCACAGTATTGTGGGATAGTGATACTTAAATTCACAAACACATTTTAACATTCACAAGGGAAATTGTCATTATCATTGTCTGTATAGTCTGTGAAATCTATGAGCTTTGACAATACAACCATTTCTTCCACATTGAGTGATGTGTACATTTATTTCCTTTTGCTTAGTGTAAACTGTTCCCTCTTTCCCTGTCATTCCCTCCCTCCCATAACTGCCCTTGATTTGCTTAGTTTGTTTTCATCTATGTCCAGTGCAGCTGATGGCTCCTCTGTTGTGTATTTTGCCATTTCCCTCTGATTCTGTGCCTTCCTCCTAGCTTCCCTCAGCGGTCTCACACACACACACACACACACATACACACACACACACTCACACGATACATGTGGTTAAGAACCTAGAGTCATTTAGAAATGATATGACAAATTAAGTAGAGGTCCTTTGTTCTTGAGTTCTGTTTACTTTGTCACATCTCCCTGCATTTTGAATTTAATATCCACATATCAGGGAGACCATGTGCCATTTGTCTCTCTGCTCTTGGCTTACCTTGATCAAAATGATTTGTTCTAGTTCCATTTCCCTGTGAATGCCTTATATTGTCCTTTCTAATGGTGGCATAATATTCCATTGTATATTGGTACCACAATTTTTGGATCCATTCCTGTAGTAAGGTATCTCGGTTGTTTCTATTTCCTGGCTATTGTGAACAGTGCTGCAATGAACATGGAGGTACATGTGTCCTTGTATCCTGGTTCCTGTTGCTCAGGGTAGATGCCCAGGAGTGGTATGGCTGGGTTGTAGGGGAGGTCTATATTTAGCTTTCTGAGGTACCTCCAGATTGCTTTCCAAAGTGGTGCATTAGTGTACATTCCCACAAGTAGTGCAATAAGATTCCTCTTTCTCCACATCTCCACCCACATTTGTTGTTGGCTGAATTTAGGTTATGGGCCATTCTAACTGGGTTAAGGTGGTATCTCAGGGTTGTTTTTATTTGCATTTCCTTTACAGCCAGTAATGATGAACATTTCCTCATGTGTTTTTTTGCCATTTTTATCTCTTCTTCTGAGAAGTCTCTCTTTAGTTCCCTTGCCCATTTAATGATTGGTTTGTTAGATTTGGGAGGGATTAGTTTCTTGAGTTCTCTGTATATAATGGACATTAGGCCTTTGTCTGATATATTGATGGCAAATATTTTTTCCAAATTGGTTGGTTGTCTTTCTAGTTTGGTAGCTATGTCTTTTGTTGTGCAGAAACTTTTTATTTTAAGGTAGTCTCATTTGTTGAGTCTCTCTCCAATTTGTTGTGACCCTGGGACTCTGTTCAGGAAGTTCCTGCCTGTGCCTATATGTTCAAGTGTCTCTCCTACTCTATCCTATAGTAGTTTCAGAGTTCCTGGTTTGATGTTAAGGTCTTTAATCCACTTTGATGTTAGTGCATGATGACAGGCTGGGGTCCACTTTTAATTTTCTGCATGTGGCTACCCAGTTTTCCCAGCACCAATAGTTGTAGATGTTATGTTTCTTCTGTGGTATGTCTTTGGCTCCTTTATCAAATGTCAGCTGACTATAGGTATGTGATTTTATTTCTGGATCTTCTAATCTGTTCCACTGGCATTTGGGTCTGCTTTTGTGTCAATACCAAGCTGCCTTTGTTATTATGGCTGTATTGGAGAGCTTGAAATTTGGTATCATAATCCTTTGAAGAACCTCCATACTGCTTTCCAGAGTGGTTGAAATAGTTTACACTCCCACCAACAGTGCAGTAGGGTTCCCTTTTGGTCACATCCCCTCCAGCATTTGTTGCTATTAGATTTCTTGATTATAGCCATTCTAATTGGGGTCAGGTGGAATCTCAATGTAGTCTATGCTCCATTTGTAAGGAAATGGAAGGACTTGGACAAAATCATAGTAAGTGAAGTAAGCCAGGCCCAAAGAAACATAGGTCCCATGATATCCCTTACTTGTAATAATTAATATAAATCTAGGATAATAGTAGCAGATGAGCAAAATAGCTCAATAGCTATGTGCTATAAGATGATGCTAAGGAAAATGAACCCCAAGACACAAGAGGTTTTTCTTTTTTGTTGTTCTCAATGTACTACACAATTCCTTTTTTCTTTTATGTTTTCCCCCCTACGGTTTATCCTCTGTTGTCACCACATTCGATTTTGGTGCCCTGGTTATTGTATATATGTTTATTTGAACTAGGGAAGCGAAGAGGAACAACAAAATGGTGAGACAAAAGACAAAAGGGGAACCTATGCAACAACGCTACTTATAATATGTTGGAAATAATCTGTACAACCCAGGGATGGGATTGGGAGGGAGGGAAAGAGGGAGAAAAATGAAGGAAGGGGCAACAAGTTAGACCAGAAATGAAACCACAACCTTATTTATGTAACTGTAACCCCTCTATACATCATCTTAACAATACAATTTAAAAATAAAATTATAAATCTAACATGCTTACTAATAATAATTAGTAAAATTTCCAGTTATTATTTGGTACATCAGGTGTCCAACCTTGATCTCTGTCATCACATAGAGCTAAACTGTAGGCTTGGACCAACATGCTAAGCAAATTTAGAATTTTTAATTAACCTTTTGGAGCTAAGATCAGTTCTTTGGTTTGTGTCTAGACTATTAACAAGAAAAAAACTATATAGTTCAAAAAGTTGCTTTTTTATAATGGTAAAATGTGACAAATTGTTTCTAAAAATATTGAATTTGTTAAACAAAACCTTAATAGTTCAGAAATGTAGAGCTAGCATTGACAAATGGGTTTATATCATACTACAAATTTTTGGCACAGGAAAGTAAAGCAGTCAGTAGACTATTATAAATAGATGGCCTGCTGAAATTGCCAGCTAAATATCTGGCCAGTGATTCATAAACACAATATACAGGAAGCTCAAAAACTAAATTCCTAAAGAATCAACAAGCCAATCAGCAGATTGTCAAATGAAGTTAAAGATGCTATGCAAAGCAAGAACAAATGGCAGGAAGAGATGCTTAATTTCCCCGGCCAAACCAATTGCAGTGCCAAATATCATTGAATTTAATTTCACTCTAGTCACAAGATCTATCATCAAGATCATGACAACAAATTCTGGTGAGGATTCCCATTATGCATGGGAATGTAATTTCATGAAACCGCAATGGAAATCAGCACTTAGATTCCTTAAGAAACTATGGATTTATGCATCAGTGCACTCAGCAGACACCAGGTTGAAAATGAACTATACTAATTATGGGCTGGAATGGGAGGGAAAAAACTGGGAGAGAGGGAGGAGGGGTGATATTCTTCAAAAAGAAATGTACTGTTCATCTGACTTACATAACTGTAACCCTAGTGTACATCACCTTTATAATGATAATAACATTTTTTAAAAAAGAAACTATAGATTTATGATATTATCCAGTGTTACCACCTTGTGATTCTGAATGGGAATCATTGAATTTACATATGCACATGTCTAAAGCCCCTTGTGTACTTAACATATACTACTAAAATTTTAAATGATAAGGGATAAAGTCCCATATATTGCAAATGTACAAGTACAAGAGACCTGTGGCATTTTTGCACCTGTGTTTACCATACCTAAGATATGGAATCAACCTAGATGTCCCTCAGTGGATAAATGGATCAAGAATACACACACACACACACACACACACACACACACACACACACACTGACACACACATACACAATAGAATTCTATTTATCCATCAGAAAGAATGATATTGTACCATTTGTAAGGAAATGGAAACACTTGAAAAACCTTATATTAAGTGAAATAAACCACTCCCAAAGAAACATAGGCTGCATGTTTTCCCTTATTTGTGGTAACTAGAATGTGTCTATGAATCTATAAATAAACATACTTGAATGACATATATATACATATAATGCATATAATATATGTAATAGAATATATGTAATAGAATACATATAATGTGTATTATATAATGTTATATACTATGAAGTTCCACTTCTGGAACTTCATAATTATGTGGGACCTGATTACAAACATACAGAGGCCAAAGGAGGATATGCATAGGAATTGTGGACAAAGGCTCAATAGCTAAGTATGAATGATTATATAAAATAACATTCTATGAAATGAACTCCAAGAACAGGAATGAGGGACATTCTTTAGTTGCCATTGTTGCTGTTTTTGTTTTCTTTTCCTTTTGTCTTGTTCATTAGTTTGTTCATATTTGGGAGGGTAATGGAGGGCACATAAAAGGTGGAACAAGGATGAACAATTACAACAGTGACATTCACTAGACACTATTTGAAAAATGACCTGCATATGTTGTGGGTTGGGATGGTAGGGAAAAATTGAGAGAAAGCGATGGAAGGAGAGCTATGGTTCAAAAAAGAATTGTACTCATTACTCATTACCTGATTCCTGTAACTGTAACCCCTTTGTAGATCAACTCTATTATAACAATAGAAAAGAGAGCCCTATGAACGTTAAAAAATATTTACTTTTCAATTGAAAAGGTAATGAGCAGGGGCTTACAGTTACATAAGTTATAGGTATGCCTACTTAATAACTTACAGAATAAGGAAAATATGGATCATGCACATCTATGTTTTCCAGTGCCCACAACTGTTTTTCTCACAGAGAAAGTGATTAGAAACGTGAGTTTGATATGCAAAACAGGCACAATATCCGTTAGTACTTCAAAAGTAGTTCCATTCTGTGTTCCTCTCTGTTTCATAAGTGATGAAAGACAAATATGAGATGGATTCAAGGCTGGGCCACAAGGCTTCCTCTAACATTTCACACAGACATAGAGGGAAATGTAAGCTATATTATCCACAATTTTGAACAGAGATTGGAGAGTTGTGTACACCTCGCTAACAACTAATAGCAGCATGAATAAGTGCAGAAAGGTGTTCTTAGGATATTAAAAATGTGAAAAATGACCCATTTCAAATATGTGTAATAGTCATTGAAGTTAAGATGTTACCATTAGACTAGACAAAAGAGAATGCCAAATTCTGGGGGAAGGAAGATATAAAAATCCATTCTGGGGCTGGGAAGGTGGCTCAGTGATAGAGTGCTTGCCTTGCATGCATGAGGCCCTGGTTTCAATTCCTCAGCACCACATAAGCAAAAAGAAAAAAGCCAGAAATGGTACTGTGGCTCAAGTGGTAGAGCGTTAGCCTTGAGCTGAAGAGCTGAGGGACAGTGCCCAGGCCCAGAGTTCTGGCCTCACAACCGGACCCCCCAAAAAAAATTAATTCTGAACATTTTTAGTACTACTTGGTAATGCATTTGTGTTTATAAATTTCACAAATTAGTTTTATCTCTAAGTGGGCATTTTCAAATGTTCATTGAAGAAAGGCAGTATTGGAAAGATACTGATGCTAGTCCATACTTCTTACCAGATATGGAGCTGTGTGAAATGTCCAGATCATCAGTACCCCAACACAGAAAGAAACCAGTGCTTCCCAAAAGCTGTAAGTTTCCTGGCTCATGAAGAACCCTTGGGGATGGTGTTGGACTGCATGGCTCTCTGCTTCTCCATTCTCACTGCACTTGTTCTTGGGGTGTTTGTGAAACTCCAAGACACTCCCATTGTCAAGGCCAATAACCAAGCTCTTAGCTACAACCTGCTCATTTCTCTCACCTTCTGTTTCTTCTGTTCCTTGCTCCCTATTGGGCATCCCAATACAATCGCCTGCATTCTGCAGCAGGTCATATTTGGAATTGTGTTTGCCATAGCTTTTCCACAGTATTGGCCAAAACTGTGACTGTGGTTCTCTGGCCTTCAGACCACTTCTCTTGGGAGAAGAATGAGGTGGTTGCTAGCATCAGGGGTTCCTAACTTCATCATTTTGTCTGCACTCTGATACAGGTGATGTTCTGTGGTCTCTGGACAACTCTCAACCCTTTGTGGACACAGATACACAATCTGAACATAGCCACATTATGATCTTGTGAAACAAGGGCTCCCCCACTACCTTCTACTGTGTCTTGGGATACATGGGTTCCCTAGACCTGGCCAGCTTCACTGTGGCTTTTCTGACCAGAAACCTGCCTGAAACCTTCCTGACTTTCAGCATGATGGTGTTCTACAGTGTCTAGATCACCTTCATGCCTATCATAGCATAAGAGGAAGGTCATGGTGTCTGTGGAAGTCTTCTCTATATTGGCCTTCAGTGAAAGGCTCCTGGCCTGCATTTTTATTCCTAAGTGCTACATTATCTTGATAAGGCCAATAGATATTCTCTGAGTGGTTTCAGTGATAAAATCCACACACAAGGAGAAATAAACCTTAAGATGAGCACATATATTGTCATGTAATAAAAGGTAAATCCCTAGTCCTTCCCGAGTTTTGTATTATTTTATCTAGTTAGAATTACTTCAGTGAGCTGGGTGCTGGTGGTTCACGCCTGTAATCCTAGCTACTCAGGACGCTGAGATCTGAGGATCATGGTTCAAAGCCAGCACGGGCAGGAGAGACCGTGAGACTCCTATCTCCAATAAACCACCAGAAAACTGGAAGTGGCGCTGTAGCTCAAGTGGTAGAGTGCTTGCCTTGAGCTGAAGAGCTGAGGGACAGCGCCCAGGCCCAGAGTTCAAGCCCCACGACCGACAAAAAAAAAAAAAAAAAAAGAATTACTTCAGTGATTATGTCACTCTTAATCTTTTCTCTAATAGTGGTACAGTCACAACTTGTAGCCATAGGTGGATAAATTTTATTTTTATTAACTTTAGATTTAGTTCTTCCTACATAATCTGCATTTCATCTTAACATTCCCACTCTTTAGTTTTTTTATTCTTATCTCCTCATCTTTGTTTTCTCAATCACTTTTCTAAAAATTTTTTTAAAGGTCATAATTCTACCATCTATTGGAGAATAGAAAATAAAACATAAAAAATTGTGATAGGAAGAAGGATGAGGTAGTTTAGCATATAGCAATGTTCTTTCTCTATGAAATCAGTAAAAACAAAGCAGAATTTATCAAATAAAAAAAAATTCTCAAGTAGGAAATAGAGTACCCAAGAATATATTTCCAGATATAAAAATTCAGTTAAGCAATCAGTAACATTCAAAATTATTTATATGTTTAAAATTATAAACATGGACTCATGCACTAACAAACTGTTTGAAAACTCATTGTATTAGTAGGTACCCAAATTCATTACAAGTTTTTCATAATGATGTTGGAGGTGGAATGTAAAGCCATGGGCATGTTAAGCAAGTGCTCTGCTCTTGAGTCATACCCTCTGCTCTCACCATAAGGTTCCCCAAGTTTCCCTTATTTGCAATAACTAGTATATGTCTGAGACAAGCAGAAAAGTTCGGCTAAGTTGATGTTAGGTGAAACAAACCCCAAGATAAGCACATATTCAAATGTTTTTTCTTTCATGCGATTGTTTCTAACATTTATAAGATGATTTCTTTGTATATGCCTCTCCCCACGGTATAACCCTTGATTTCACTGTATTTGATGTTGGTATAATTTGTGGAGAGGAAGGGAAAAAACAAATTGTTTAAATAAGGATACAGGTGGACCCATTGCAACAATGAGATGTACAAGTCATTATGTCGAAAAATGAACTTTACAACTTTGGGGGGAGGGGGGAGGAATTGGGAGTGTCGGGGGGTGGGAAGGGATAAGAAAGGGAAACAAAGGAGGAGGCCACAATACTTGATAAGAAATGTACTCATTGTCTTGCCCACGTAATTGTAACTCTTCTGTTTGGTATTTTCACAATAATAAAAAAAAAGGTTCCCAAAGTACCTGCAATGACACACATGACCATAATCATGCAGTGTGCAACAGAAAATACAAATCTAAAGGTTAAGTCAAGGACTAAACAGCATAATGATGTTGGATCATACATGGTGCTATATGCCACACTAATGCAACCTATTATTAGTACAGGAAATGTAAAGATGAGGAATGTGACATTTAAAAGAACTGCTTTTTCTTCATCCTGATCTAAAACTAATATGACTCTAAAAGACAGTGCAGTGCTTGCAAGAAAATCACAATCCTAATCAGGCCACCACTAATCTCATATCATTTTGAATATTTGATTATATAGTCTTTCATTACTAATATTTCTTCATTTTGAATAGCATGAATTAGTTGTGCCAGAGTGGTTATTTGGACATTCCAGGTACTCATGAAATGTGCCCTGATCAGATTCACAGCTTCCATCTACTTTTACTGCTTCTTAAAACAATTTCAGCATCTTTCATTACTCCATGTTCATACACATTCATTAAGTAGTTTGACCATGCCCAGCCACTAGTATCTGTCCCTTACATTTAGAGCCCACAACTGGATAAGATCTCAATTACACTCTTGTCATTCATATTAATGAATGATCATTCAATGAGATGTCACAGATATTGGGGTATACCAATACTGTGACCAGTTCTACTTGATTTCTACAGAATAGGAAGTCAGTATTTTATTCAGTAATAATAATTCAACTATATCAATGGAATTACAATAAAGGTGTAAAAAGCAATGATTTCAATAAAAGTGAGATCTACATTGATCTTATCTTCAGAAACATATTGAGAAACTTAGATATATTCAATAAACATTCTAACCTCAAAAAGGAACAATTAAACAATTTTTTCACCAACACATTATTTGTTGCTATTTCCAACAAAAATAAAAGTAATAGAAATTCATCTTCAGTTACATAATCACTAATCTATCATTTATATAAATATCAAAAAAAGGTACAATGAACAAGAGTAGAGAGGACAAAGGCTTTCATTGTGTGATCATAAGTTTTAAATTGTCATATAATTCTGTAAACATAGTACACAACTCATAAAATTGGTCTGTGCGGTACAATAAATAATACTTTTCCTTATTAAATTAAAAGGTATAAATATGAAAGATAAATATTTTCATGTAATCAACAGATTGTAAACTTAGATAATATAACATCAATACATTTAATTGATACAGATTTATATATATATATATATATCATATTCAGATCAAGTCATTAAATAAGGGTATATTGGTAAGGATATCTTCCCATGCGTCAACAAACTTTTAGACATCTACAAATTTTATTGACTTATTAATTCACAAATTAAGTAGATTGTGGGAAAAAAATTGAGGTACATTTTTATACAATATGCCAGCCATTTCTAGAATTCTCAAGGTATCTAAGGAAAGCAGAGAAGGAGGCAGAAGAAGGAAAAAGGAGATAGAGGAAGAGGGAAAGGGGGAAAGAGAGATCCAAAATCACAGACAAAAAATTATTCCTAAAGGCAGATGTTTGACTAGAAATGCATAATTATTGAACAAATCATGCTCCAATGAGAGTACTAACACCAAGAACTTTGTTAACAGGAAAATTTAATGGAAAGAGTTGGACCACTAAGCAACACTGATGTACAGGTATCAGATTAGGATACTTAAAACTTTAGGAAAGGGACTAACAAAGAAAAGTTAGACTGGATAACAGTGAAAATGAAACAAAAAATGGAGATCATGGGATTGAGTGTAGAGTAAATAAAAAACATAAACACACACAATTTAAACAGCAATGGTGACAAATATAACTATATCAATAATCTAAAAATGAGTAAGTCATTTATTCATGGAATTATTATAAAATGATATAAGACTAGGAAATGAGTGTAGATTTATTTTACAACTTCTATCAAATATGTACCCATCTTAAGACAGCTTGTGGCTCATAATATGTATATTGTCCCTGAAGGTACGCAGAGAATTTCTTTCTGGCCTTAACAAGATGATATAACACTTGGGGGCAAAAATGCAGCCTAGGAGCCCTGCACCAGAGGCTAGGATGGAGAAGACCTCCACAGCCACCATGAGCTTTCCTTTGGCGCTGTGGTAGACAGGCAGGAAGGTGAGCCACACACTGCAGAACAGCAGCATGCTGAAGGTCAGGAACTTGGCTTCATTGAAGGTATCAGGCAGGTTCCTGGCCAGAAAAGCTACAGTGAAGCTAGCCAGAGCTAATGAGCTCATGTATCCAAGGACACAGTAGAAGCCCATGAGGGAGCCCTTGTTGCACAGGATGATGATGTGGCCATGTTCAGAGTGTGCATCAATGTCAATGAAAGGAGGAGAGATTCCCAGCCAGAGTGCACAGAGAATCACCTGGATGAGGGTGCAGATGGGGATGATGAAGTTAGGAGCCCCTGATACCAGCAGCCATCTCATCCTTCTCCCTAGAAAAGTGGTCTTGAAGGCCAGAACCACAGTCACAGTTTTGGCCAACACTGTGGAAACAGCCACAGTAAAGACAACTCCAAATGTGGTCTGCTGCAGGATACAACTGGGAGTATTGGGACGGCCAATAAAAAGCAAGGAACAGAGGAAACAGAAGATGAGGGAGATGAGCAGGATGTAGCTGAGAGCCCTGTTGTTAGCCTTGACAATGGGAGTGTCTTGGTTCTTCACAAAAACCCCAAGAACAACAGCAGTGAGTGTAGACAAGCAGAGAGCCATGCAGACCAGGGCAATTCCCAAGGGATCTCCATAAGCCAGGAAACTTGCAGCTCTTAAGAGGCACTGATTTTTCTCTGTGTTGGCATACTGACGATCAGGACATTTTACACACTGTTCTACATCTGGTAAGAAGATCAAACATTAGCTTTTTTTCAGTATTGTCCATTATTCAAAGGAGATTAGAAAATCCCCTAGTGATGTAATTCTATCATATAAGTATTTTTTACCACAAATGTAAATATTACCAGAAATTTCAATGTTCTTTTTGTTTCATTTCTATACAGAAACACTACTCTCATTCCCAAATTCAGTATTTTCTGGCTAATTGAAACATTCCCTTCAGAGACAATCACATTTGATAATGTGTCATTATTGCCATAATACCCTAACATCAATTTTCTACACCATTTCTCTTTGCTACATGTGCACAATGCCATAAACTTCACACAAAATTGTGGAAGATATAGCTTGCAATTTCCTACATGTCTCTATTAAACATAAATAGATCTGTTGCACTGTCTTGAATTTGTCTCTTTATATTTATCCTAATTCCTTAATGTGATGCAGTGGGGAAAAGAGAATTAAACCATTCTTTGGAGCTCTAAGTTATGCTATGCACAATATTTGTGCCTCCATCTTAAACCATACACAAGTTTATGAGCACTTGCTTTGTGACAAAAGGAAATATGTGGACAATGTAGTTTAATGATGTGTACACCCTAATTTTATTGTTAAGCAAATAAAGATTGCAGGAACACGAAGACTATTTCATAAAGCTTTTGTTTATTTTAGCAAACTTAACTGGGATTGATAAAAGGAGTTTCTTTGAGATAACCATACCTACAATGGAATAGAAAATATGAATTCCATATGCAATTCAAGACTATGATTTGTATAATGTCTGGGAGAAACATCAATTGTTATTACTAATTGAAGGAAGGAACTTGAGCTCTACAATCTTAGTACACAAGTTTCACATTGACTTGGATGGATTGGGGAATATTAGGAGTGATGGCAAATTTCTCCTTCAGTCATGACCTTACCTGTCCCATTAGCAATTTCATTCTCTGAGCAAGGGGTACAATCAAAGCAACAGGCAGCCTTTCCCTCCTGAAGGGACTTCCTGAATCCAGTACCACAACTCTCACTGCACACAGAGTGAGGAGTCTGAGGGCAGTGAGATAATGTTAGAAACTGTTTATATTTTTACCTAACACATGAAAAATCCATACAATTTCCATACATCTTAATCCAATCAGTTTTTCAGGATGCTGTTATAGATTTTACATCACATGAAAAATAATCTATATGTGTTGTCTTGATCATCAGCTTGTTAGCTATGTTTCCTGACTAGTGAGAAACTAAATTTTGAGGCAAATGCTATGAAACAACCCTGAATTCACATCATTATGTGTTGTTTCTTTTGCTTATCTGAGAAATAGTGTGAAGGAAGAAACCTTTTTGAAGCTTTAAAAACATGCTATAAAATAAATCATAGGCTTCCCTTCTGTGGGGTTGTGTTATTTGCACGTCCATAATACCTTCCTCTTTGTTTTCCAGTAACATGAGATAGGATGCTCTTCCAAAACAGGCTACTTACATGATTCCCCTCATCAAAAATACCCAAGGAAGAGGCCAACTAATCATTGAATCACCAGCATAAGGAGTATGAAAAATAATCAATTCAATAAATTGTATGTTGATTCTTATTAATTATGAGATTCTTATAAATTGATTATTACATATTCTTAGAAATTTATTATTGAGATTTTTGTCAGAATGGTAGAAAATTTCTAAGATGTCATTTATATTTGATTACGTGAAATAGATGTCTATTTACAAATATACTGTGAAGTCCATGCTTTTCTTTCCCTTTCAGGACTCAGTATATATAAAATCCCATTGAAATAATTATACAATGTCAGGCTATTCATGAGCAGGAGTATAAATTCTAGATTTTTGCTTGTTTCTAATTAGTTCAAATCATTATGGTTAGATCCAACCCACCTTGGTAGTTCTTAGGCCCCATTCTATCATATTTTCAGACACAGACAATTGATGACCATGTGGAGCATATGGACTGAATTTTCCTATTTTTGCCTTAAATTCAAGACCTTCTGGAAGACTCCAAATGTTTACAATGTCATACTCTGCCTCCACCTTCCTTTTGTCATCCAAAACCACTTGGGCTCCAACAGGATTGTGAAATTGTATGTTCTTCAGAAAAGGATGCAGCTAAATAAAACACAACATCTTCTTTTTAATAAGTTTTTAATTGTGAAAATACTGCACAGAGGGGTTAGTTACATGAGCAAGGTAATGAGTACATTTCTTATCAAGCATTGTTGCCTCCTCCTTTGTTTTACCCTACCATCCCTTCCCTCCAACGGCACAAATACACTCCCCCCTGCCTAAATTATGAAGTTTTTTTTCCAACATAGTGTCTTCTACATCTCATTGTTGCAATGGATATACCTGTATTCCTATTTAAACATTTTGTTTTTTCCCTTCGCCTCCCCAAATTATACCAACATCAAATACAGTGAAAACAGGGGTTATACCATAGCGGGGGACATACAAAGCAACAAAAAAATCACATGGTACCTTATAAATATGTTAGAAACAATAACAAGAAAGAAAAAAAAACACTTCTGTCCCTATCTTGGCATTCATTTCGCTTAACTTCACCTTATCTGGTCATATGGAAATATAACATCTTATGGTGAAGTGAATCCAAGAGTTAAGACAGAAAATCTGAATTAAGAAAAGGTCCCCATTGTCTTTAATCCCTGCCTTATAATTCAAGATTAACAAAAATACAAATTACAGTAATACCTAAGAAAGACCAACATCTTCTTTCAATAGAAACAAATTCTAGGTAAGTACTCATAAATGAGATACTTCTCAGTTGCCTATAATCAATAATTTCAGGAATCTCTATGAAATTTTTGTTAACTAAATTCATAGTAATTGAGTTTGAAATGTGAACATTTATGAAATGTGTAGTTAATACTAGATAATAATTCTGAGTGATAAGAAAATCTGGGTGTACAATTTTGAAACCATTGACAATGAGCAAGTTGAAGTCATTTGTAAAACAAATCATTGATGGAAAGATAAAACCCAATACTTTTTTCCAATTGTTTATTTTTCTTTAAAAACATATAAAGAATGGTTTAAAGGCAACCACACAGACATCGAATTCAGTATTACTTTTTCTTGGTTTTGAAAAGTATCTGAAAGATTTAATTTCATACTATATGATACCCCATTAGGAAGTGACTTTGCTAATGGTGTGTACCATCTGACACAGAAGGCATTACCTGTGCAGGAGAAGGCACTGTCCCTATTCTATTTTCCATTGTTTGTTCTTCTGTTTGATCAAGGAGCACCTCATGGAGAGCCTGGGCCACAGCATACACAGCATTGTATATATTATAACTCTCTTCAGACATGGTCATGTCAAAAACCTGCCCAGGCAACCATTCCAAGGAGGCATCATATGGACAGTTCACCCAGGTTACACACTCAGATTCATTCTGTGAGCAGTTAAAAGAGAGAAACCAAAATCTAGCAAGGTAAAAGTCCTCTGGGTATTTGGAAGGGTTAACTGCCCTTATAAAATCCGTGAACCCAGCAATGTCTGCAAAGTGGTGTGAAAATATGAGAGGTACATGGAATGAGCCAAGTATGAAGTATCTGCTTCTCATAGTTAAATCCCACGAGGAGTTTATGATACAAACTTTTCCTGTAATTAAAAATTGCTCAAAATACAACATTAACTCAAGTAGGAATTCATTATCACCATAAATGATGGAAACATTTGCTGATGACTTATTAATCTCATAATATATTACCATCAATCTCGATATCTCTGACAGGGTGCGAACTGGCACCACTTCCTCAAAGGCTATGCAGACTCTGTTCTTGGACATCTCTTCTCTCAATTCTGGAAGAATCCACAAACCATTCTCATCTTGTGAGATCAGCAGCCCCACCCAGTTCCAGCTGAAATGAAGCAGTAAGGACACTATGGCAATGGCTAGAGTTGTGTCCTTTGGGGCCATCTGATAGAGAGAAGGAAATTTGCTGGCATCACTCAGGATAAGATCAAAAGGTCCAAAGGTAAGCTAAAGGGATGAGAAAATTGAGGGCTCTGTGAATAAGAAGACAGCCATCCATCACAATCTCAGTCTTAAAGTATATTAAACAAAGCTGCATGTGGGAGGAAGAAAGGTAATTTTCTTTTTTTTAAACTGTTATGGCTAGATGCTGGGAGCTTATGCTTATAGGCCTAACTATTCAAGTAGTTGAGATCTGAGGATCACAGTTAAAGCCAGACTGGGTAGAAAGTACATGAGGCTCTTACTTCTACTTAAGCACCAAAAAGCCAGAAGTGGAGCTCTGGCTAAAGTGGTACAGCACAGGTCTTGAGCCAAAAAGCTCAGGGACAATGCCTAAACCCTGAGTCCAATCCCTAGGACTGGCACAAAAACAAACTAGCATTTGGTAGCATAAAATTTGATTGGCTCAAAAATCTCTTTCTTCACACCAAAGTAGACATGTTTTCACATTTCCTCATTCCTCCCACATTCACCTGTGGAAATCTGTAGAGTTCCAGCAGTGTCCCTACTGTGGCCGATGTTGTTCCTGATATTCCTGTAAGTACTGCCACAGACTTTCTTTCTCTCATACAGGTGTAGTTTGGGATCTTGTACTGCCCAGATTGCCAAAGAAAAGTCTTCTCAAATACAAATGAACTTTTGAAATCAACATCATAGATTTCAAATCCTAGTGTCAGGTTGTGTAAAAAATCAGGGTTCTTGTTGATTTCCTCAACAGCAAAAGCCAAGGCAAGAATAAACTGGTAGTTCTTGAAAGTAAACCTGCATTTTGGGCATAAAATTTTAGGAAGAGTATTTTAGAACCTAGTCTTCAAATATAATGCAATGCCTTTGAGGTATTGAATGTTTATTCCTCTGCACAATTAATGTATTGAAACATTACCCTCTATTGGGTTGGATGAGAATGTGGATTCATGTGCACATATTTACAAATACAAATAGAATTATTTGGAATGAGATCAGATCTTTATGCAAGCCCAGAAAGAGTTGTTTTGTCTGTCTGCTACATAAAACACCAAACAACTGTACTCCATTAAATTTAGGATAGGTCCTTGTGAGACTCCAAATGGTCTACTGTCTTAACTTTAGGTTAACTAGGTCCATATGTATGAAAATAAAATTTTAAGATACATAGTTTGTGTTATATGGCTATGTCAGGCTACTCTGACTAATGGAACATCTGAAGTAAACGAGTTCCTTCAGAAGCACTATGCATCATTCAGAAAGTATTTTACAATTCAATCCTTATATTCAATTTCAAATAACACATTAGATACAAACAAAGCATCATATTGTGACTAAGGATCAAACTGTAACTAGCTTATGTTGAAATCCCACTTCCATGGCTACCATAATGAAATGCACTCTTCTGAAACACCTTCAGGAACACTCTGCTTGTCTAAGTATATTTAGATGTAAATACTGAAATGGAATATATAATCTGTCTATATATAATTATATATACACATAGAGATAATTTTACTAATAAGGCATGTAATTCAAAGAACTGAGAAAACAAGGAAAGAGGTGACATTCTTCAAAATGAAATGTACTGTATCCCTATTTAAACAATTTGTTTTTTCCCTTCCCCTCCACAAATTATACCAACATCAAATACAGTGAAAACAGGTTATACCTGTGGGGAGGGACATGCAAAGCAACAAATAAATATCTAATAAATATGTTAGAAACAATAGCAAGAAAGAAAAAAACATTTGAGTCCTTATCTTGGGGTTCATTTCCCACAATAAAAAATGAAATGTACTCATTAACTGACTTATGTAACTTATGTAATATAGGTACATCATGTCTTTACAATAAAAATAAATAAATGAGATTGAAAATTTAATTAATTAAAAAGAAATGTACTTATTACCTTCTTATATTACCTATATTACTTATGTAAATGCAACTGCTCTGTACATCACTTTTAATATAACAATAAAAAGAAATTAGAATGTTCTAATGCAGCAAATATATCAGTCAAACCATAAAAGTATTTTTATAATCATGGAAATTATTTCAATAATAATTTTGCAGCATTCATTATAGGACAATATAAACTTGAATAACTAACATGTGAAATGATGTGAGAAATACAGTGCCATTATAGATTTTTCCTTAGTGTGCATTAACTATTTTAGTTGTATGGAGATATTTCATTATGACATTTCTCAACCTTCACTTATGGACTTTGATCATATTTAGACCTGTATTTCATGTGAGTGTATTTTTTATTCTTTACTTTTCTTCTCATCTTTTATTATTGTGGCTTTTTGTGATCATCCAAAGTAGGTTGCTGTAAGCAAATATATTTTAATCTTCTTATGACCATAAGTGAAAACCTACAATTGACAAATAAAAAGTAACAAACCAGAAATCAAAACACACAACCTGTCAACTCACTTGTTAATCACTTTTAGAAATCTCTGAAAGAAGGAAAGAGAAAATGGAAGAAGCTTCAATAAAACTGGAGAACAAGGACAGCCTGACAGTAATCTGGAGGAAAATCTACATTGTCATCCTCACCACCCCCTACATGGAGAAAGTGGATGGAACTCCTGCTTGACTCCATCACTGCAACTGTTTCCCAGTGGAAGGCTGCTTTGATTGTTAAAACTAAGACTATGACTGTGGGACATTCTTTTGTGTGACACAGATTTGTGAATCTTACCCCACTGGGACCTGGGAGAGGCTGGTTATGTTGGTATGCTAATAAGACAAGTGTAGGCCAAAAGGCCTTCCTTATAAACTTTGGTTAAAGTAACTTGGTTAAATGAGCCCAATCTATTTCTCATTGAAAAAATATTTTTTAATGTGCAGAAGAGCAGTGGAGGGTGGGGGCTGGGAAGTTGGTTTCAGTGGTAGAATGTTTGCCTCATATGCATGAGGTCCTGGTTTCAATTCCTTATCACCACATAAGCAGAAAAAAGCCAGAAGTTGTGCAGTGGTTCAAGTGGTATGGCGCTAGCCTTGAGCTGAAGAGCTGAGGGACAGCACGCAGGCCCAGAGTTCTGCCCCCATGACTGAACAAAAATAAATCATAAAAAAAGATCAGTGGAGGGTGGAATGAGGATGATTTGATTTCACGTACATAAAGAGCAGGGTGGAACGTAGTGGAGAAACTGAGTCACAACCATCCTTGTGCCTGGCCAGGTGCTGGGGCTGTTGATTTCACAGACATCCTGAAGCCTAGCCAGGAGATGTGGGTCTGTCCACCCAGCCCCAAGGCCTATAAGCCATCCTTTGAATTGTGGACTTCAGACTCAGTAGGTAGAGCCAGGAGGACCCTGCCTTGGGGAACTATAGATACATCATGTTGTTTAGCTCCAGGGGAGCTCTGCTCCTTGTGCTGTGTTTATGTATGATACTTTGCTGAGGTTGGGTCTCCACACAACATGTGATCTTTGTCTTTAAAAGCTAGGTGCAAGCTCTGTTTGGGGCTGTAGGTCTTTGTAATTGGCCTTCTGCAGTCCACTAGTGTTAGAATAAAGACTCCAAAATTTGAAGAAAAAACAAACAACAAAACACCTGGAGAACAAGTTACATCGTAACAGTAATGAAAACTGATCTGTCAAGAAAAGTGATCTGTCAAGAATTGCTGTGAACACAAATGCCTGAAAATCTGCAATTGAAACACATGATGTGGCTGAATTAGTAAAAATCAATTAAAAAATTCATGGCCAAACTTTATGTTGATTCCAAGAAATTCAGTTCATCCTCAAGGACACATAAAATTCAAAGGAAGGAGTAGAGTTTGTAACAATTAGTATATGTCTAGGATAATTCCAGCAGATGAGAAGAAAAGCTCAATAACTATGACCCTATGACCATATAAGATGATGCTAAGCTAAATGAACTCCAAAACATGGAAACACAAGGTTTTGTTGTTGTTGTTCTTAATGTACTGTGATTTTTTTCTTTGTTTTGTGTTTTTTTTCTTTTTCCTGTGGTTTATCTCCTATTGTTGCTGTACTTGATTTTGGTGCCCTGGGTCTTGTATATACATTTGTCTGAATAACGAAAGGGAAAGGGAACAACACAATGGTGAGACAAAGGACAAATGGTGAGCCAATGAAACAATGATTCCCATAAGACAACATGTTGGAAATGAACTGTACAACATGCGGGGCACTGGGGTGAGGAGGGGTTTGCAAGGAGGGAAAGTGGGAAAAAAATGAGGGAGGGGACAACAAGTTTGACAAGGAGAATACTCACTACCTTCCTATGTAACTGTAACTCCTCTGTACATCACCTTGACAATTTTTCTAAAAAAAAAAAAAAGAAGCAAAGGAAGGAGTAGAATAAAGCAGTCCATGCAAATAGAGCCAAAAAAAAGCTGGAATATCCATAAAACTTTAAATTATATGGACTTCAATCAAAGCAATGAAGAGAGACATATTCATATTACAATAATGAAGGAGTCAGATCAGCAAGGTGAAATTATAACTCATCATAAATATTTACCCACTAACCAAGCAATTAATTATACAAAGGCAATCAAAGCAGTCTTTGAGATAGAATAAGTCCCTAATACGATAATAGCTACAGATTTATCACAGCACATTTAGCACTGGAGAGAACATCCCAACAAAATAAAAGTAGTGGCAAAAGAGTTACATTTCGCCCTACATCACATACATCTACAGAACATCCCACCCAATTTGTCAATGAAGCATCTCTCACCAACATGCAGCATAGGGAAAAATCCCAAAGTCAAAGTTAAAAATATTGTAATATAACCCCACATTCAGACCACAAAATATTAAGGGTAGACATGAACAAAAATTAAAGTAACTTAGAAAACATAAAATACATGAAAATTAAAATATTTTCAACCAATGAATGAAGACAAGATCTAGAAATAAACTTGAAATAAATGAAAATAATGAATATCAAAATTTATGGATATGGAAAATAAAAGACTGAAAGTGTTAAATTATTTTAGACTTTGCCAGAAAACCACACAGACATCCAGGTACAGAGAACAAAGAAAGGTTTATTGCCAGGAAAAGGGGCCAGCAAGACCCCTTCTCACAAAGGAGAAGTGAGAAGAAACGCTGGCTATTGCCTGCGGTAATCTATATAACCTAGGGGGCTTAGGAGGGGCTTGAAGGGGCTAGGAGGCAGAGACCTTGGTATGGACGTATGGGACAAGTGCTTCCTCATGGCAGACTAGGATGTATGGCTGCTGCCCAAACAGTAGATAAGGGGTCCTGCAACTGCCCAGACCTGAAGATCACTCTAAAGAGCTCTTGTTGCCTTCTATGGTGGTAGTTTCCCCAGAGAAGTGCCATCCCAAGGTAAAGAAGGTTGGAGGCTGATTATTTACTGCCTTTACTAAATGATCCTAATGTTGCTTGGGAAGGAAGCATGCTAAGCTGTGGAAACAGGAAGGAGTGTACTAAGCTATGGGAAGGGAGCTCATTTCGCTAACAGAAAGGAAACCACTGAATATTGCTGAAATCAGAAGACTAAAACCATGCACTAAACAACGTACATCTCAAAGAACTAGAAGGACAACTATTAAACTCAAACTTAGTAGAAAGAAATAATAGTAGAAATGGTGGGGTAAGGGGGGGAGATGAGAAGGGATAGTAAGGGGAAACAAAGAAGGAGACAACAATGCTTGATAAGAAATGCACTCATTACCTTGCCCATGTAATTGTAACCCCTCTGTACGGTATTTTCACAATTTAAAAAAAAAAGAAATAGAGGATAAAATAGCAATACCAATTATCAATAAAGAAGAGGTTTGTCAAAAACAAGAGAGAGCCACATGTTCTTTTAGTATCAAGGAGAAGCAGAAACACACTAAAATATGCACAGTTAAAAAAAAAAAAAACAGCAATTACCTGCATGCTAGTTAGTGCCTCACACATGGAATCCTAGCTACAGAGGAGGCTGAAATCTCAGAAATGAGTTTTGATACAGCGCCATTAGCCTTATCTGGAAGATTCTTTTCTTTCTTTTTTGGGGGGGATCCAGTCATGGGGCCTGAACTCTGGGCCTGGGCACTGTCCCTCAGCTCTTCAGCTCAAGGCTAGCTCTCTACCACTTGAGCCACAGTGCCACTTCTGGCTTTTTTCTTTTTGATTATGGGGTGCTGAGGAATTGAACCCAGGGCCTCATGCATGCAAGGCAAGCGCTCTACTACTGAGCAACCTTCCCAGCCCCTGAAAGATTCTTATCTGTAATTAATCAGCAACAAGCCAGAAGTTGAGGTGTAACCCAAGTGGTAGGCACAAGTAAATTTCTTACTAAGTCTTAAATAATCAGCAAGCCATAACATGAATGGCAATTTAGATTTGGCTCAATGTTGGAATCTTTCATTTCATTTCCAGAAACTTGAATCCACCATAATGTAAGTTACAACAGTATCCAACTTAAAAGCTTCGGCACAACACAATAAACAATTCTCAGAATGAAGAGACAGACAAAGGAATGGCAGAAAACCTTTGCTAGCTGTTTGTCTGACAGGGAGTTAATGTGATAGGATAAAACAATTCTAAAGTGTAAACACCAGTTTAAAAGATAATCTGATCAGGGAATAAGCAAATCAAATAAACTTTTTTGAAACAAAAATGTACTAATGTTAATATAAAATGTGAAAATGTTCTGGCATTTTAACAATGAGGAACACATCAACCAAAGTTTGTTGATCAGTCCAGAATGGCTGTCATCGGGAACAGAGAAATTGCAAATTTGGGTGAGGAGGTTGAGAAAGGTTTATCAATGGAGGTATCTAAAGAAATTAAAAATAAGCCAGGGGCTTAATGCATGTAATTCTAGCTACTCTAGAGGCAGATATCTGAGGATTGTGGTTCAAAGACAGCCACAGCCTGGGCAGGAAAGTCTGTGAGACATTTATCTCAAAAATAGGAAGTGCTAGAGTTGCATCCTTTAGCAAAAGGGCTCAGGAACAGTGCCAAGGCCCTGAGTTCAAGCCCCATGACCAACAAAAAAGAAATTATAAATAATGCCAACGTTTGATACAGCTATACCAGTTGTTGATATATATATATATATAATAACAAATATGCATACACATGGATTTGTATAGAAACCTGAGTTTGATACTTAGGGATGTATTATATATATATATATATATATATATATATATATATAGTTGTATATATATATGTATAAGTATATATACATATATATAATTATAACCAATACTAGCCAACTTACATAAACAGCCAAGATGTATGAGACATATGAATGGACAAGGAAAAGAGAGTTCAGTTTTTAGAGATAAGCATGAAATCACATCATTGGCAAGAATATGCATGAAACTAGCCATCATCATGATAAGCAAATTAATCAAGTATTCTGAATACAAGTACCACTTTTTCTCTCCTAAATGTAGGAGAAAATAGATTAAAATACACTGAGGAAATTAGGGATGTTAGAGATGGAAAGAATGTGAGAGGAGGAGTAAGTGTATATAAATAGAGTTGGTAACTATGACCAAATTATGTGACAAGTAAAATGCAAATACAGTATTAAACCAGATACCAGGCACAGTATTTTATTGTAATAAAAATTGAAAAATATTGCCACAATCCGTGTGGGTGTAGATTGAGGCAAATCTATCTGACCCCCTGACATGTAATTGTAGTAGTGCATTTACCTGTGGCAAAGACTTGATGCATAAAATATTAATGTATTTATCCTGTACCATGCTACCAGAAGAAAATCCTGATGAAATGATTGCTTATGGTGAATGTGTGTAACCTTCTGAAGCTTATGGTGAATGTGTGTAACCTTCTGAAGCAATCCTGGAATGACAGGAATAAGTGCTTGAAGTACTTTATCAAGTTTTTCCTGTTATCCTGTTATCTCCCTCATGCACGTGTCCTTTTGATCTGTTCCTTTAAGATGGTCACTGGACAAACTGACTCTAAAAGTGAAGGCTGATTTTCACCATGGCTGTTCATTGAACTCATTCCTCACCCCATGGTGAATTTGGAAAATTAAGTGTTTACCATTAAAATATTAAGTAGGAGATATCTCTGCATGGGTATTTCTTTATCTGTTGTCCTGATAACTGCTGGAGGAACTGGGAACTAAACCAAGTGAACAGACATTAATTAAGTCAGGACATCCTGAACTATAGCCAACAATGCTTCAGATCTATAAATAGCTAAGAAATACACAGCTACCATAACAGAGAGATTCAATGATTGTATATTCAATGTTTGTTAGTGCACTAACAAAAATATTCTAGTATGTTTTCAGAAATTATTAGGTGAACAGGAGAAAATAATGGAGGAAAAAATGACAAGCAGGCAAACATGTAGCTTTAACATAAAGGTACACATCTCTTCAATCAGAAGGAAGAAAGTAATTTCTATCCCTGCCTTCTCTCTTCCCAAGTGCATATAGCTCCTTCTGATTATATTTTTCACACCAGCACTTCAAAAAGATGGAAGCCATTGATAGAAAAAATGGCACTTCTCATTCAATAAGAATCAAACAGGGTGCTAGAAAATTTTTCAACTTCCTCATTAACCGTGCATTAATGAGACACTCTGCTACAGATCAAAACTTCAGTATGTGCATGTGCACAGTAAAACACAACTCAATTGGGGCAAATTACATTCCCCCATGAGTTTCCTTGGAATGCAGGCTGGCAGCTCCTGGGTCATGAAGCATATCTGACATAAAATAATGAAATAGTGCTTAGTATAAAACACTGGGTGTCTACATAAGAATATTTTTACTCCTTGTTATCAAGATATAGGTGAAAACTGGGTGTAGGTGGCTCACTCCTGGAATCCTAGTTACTCAGGAGACTGTGGTCTGAGGATCATTGTTCAAAGCCAGCCCAGGCAGGAAAGTCTGTGAGACTCTTATCTCTACTAAAAACTACCAAAGAACCAGAAGTGGAGCTATTGCTCAAGTAGTAAGGTGCTAGCTTTGAGCAAAAAGAAGCTTAGTGTCCCTTAGAGCTCTAGGTCAAAGCCCCAGGACCAGTACAACCCTCCCCCTCCAAAAAAACAGATATAGGTGATCTCATGCTTACTAAAGTAAAATTTTCAAACTACTGGCCTATGTTGAAAGAAATATATCAGCAGCCTCTTAGTTACAGAATTCATGCCACTGATTCAGGCTGTTTGTCAAAACATCAGTTCATCTTTTGCAGTGACAGCTAGGATGAAAGAGATAGAGTGATGATGGAGTAAACTGGAGAGCTCTCAGGCCTAGAAATAAGCTACATGGAAGGAAATAAGAGTTCTACTCTGCTAGCAGGCAGAACATCACTCTAAAGTAGAGACAAGATAAAATAATAAATCTAGCTGTTTCTGGTGCAGTAGAAGATAGGAAATCAAGGTCGAGGAAACAGAGAACATTGAAGTGAGCACCCAGAATTCCCTCAGGCATTGCCATTTGAGAACAAAACTGCAAACAGAAATAAATGATGAATCACTTACAGCATGCTGTCTTTATGGTTGGTAGTAGCATCACTGTTACTGGGATCTGCTCCTAAAGTGTAGAGAGGGAAAAACCCAGCTATCATCACATCTCCATCCATGTGTGCCTTCTGTTTCATTCTGGAAAAGCAGCTAGTGCCACCCAAGGACTTGACAAGGAGTGGAAGCTGGAGAAAAATAAGTGTGAAAATGAAAGGGAACATCACGGAAGCCTCTGCCAACCTGGAATTCTGGCTGGAAGTGAAGCCTGTGGGATAAATATACTATAAACATATATATTATATTTGTTTATATATGCAGATGTATCTTTTTAATGACAGGGAAGTCAACTGTAAGCCGGTTTCTCTCATGCAGCCTCCTCTAGTCTCCTTTAGGAATGGGGAAATCTCTCAGCCCTGAGGCTTGGCACCTGAGGTCCAGAAGAAAAACACAAACTGAAAAACATGTTTGTGAGACTATTAACCTACCTCAATGCATCATGATTTCATCCAACATAGTAAGACCCCAGTGATGAACTTCTCTTTATTACATCTTGTCCCAAGACTGATAAAAGAACGTAGCTGAATGAAAGCCATTTGGGATGATGCACCTGGATTGCATCAGAAGATGCCATGCCAGGTGAAAAGATGAAATGGTCAGAAAGGTCCCTGCCAATAAGAAGTCAACCAACATAATTAAGGCACTGCACTCTCCAAACTTAAAGACAGGCAGGGTCCAACCTCACAAAATCAGTATCCATCACAGCCACAGAACATGGCTGGTTGCCCAGGGCAGGTTTGTGAGTTACAGGTGCAGAAACCTCAACTAGTGCACCCACTTACTGCTGCCTGGGAAAGCAATGCTCATAGTGAAGTCATCAATTACACATGGGTATCTCAAGATGAATGCAGTAGTTGCCATGCAAATTTGCATTCTGGTTATTGACCTTCTTCTCAGTGTAAATTTTACCAGACATGCTAAATACTTTTATCAATATTGTTATATTGATATATTCTCAGTGATGCACTGATACAGTCAACGCATTGGATTTTTCTGATAAAGGTGTTCTGAAAACTTGCAGCTATATAGGAAATCCTTCTCTCTCTTTACAAACTTAAGAAAATTCTGTGTAAAATATACTCCATACTTCCTTCCCATCACTATGTATGACACTCATATTCTATGCAAAGACCTCCTGAGCCATTTAGAAGAGAGACATTTTAGGGCAGTGAACTTACTCTGCACAAGGTACAGATTACAGTAAATCACAGTGTGCATTAAGGATTAAACAAGACCATGACAGGTCCTTGTGTACCATTGCAACACTGGTGTAATCTGTTATTAATGGGAGAAACAGTGAAGGTAAGGGCACGTGGCTCATAGAACTTTCTGTTCTTTCTGTTCAATTGTTGTTTAAAGCTAATGTAACTCTGAGAAATTGATCATAATAGTCGTTAGAAAAATATCTAAACAGGTCAGTGATCTTACCATTTTAGTACAGTTTTTATATTCCTAAATAGCATATACTAGTTGTTAAGAAGGTTTTGTTTGGAAATTTTCATGTGTGCATGAAATGGTCTTAACACTCTCATCCACATCCCTTCTTCTTGAAAAGTTTCACCAGAAACCCTCTGTACAGTACTTTCACAATAAGAAAAAAAGAAAAGTTTCACCAGTGTCATGGCTCCTTTTCTGTACAGGGATATTAAGTTCATTGATCTTTACAATACCTCTTTACAATATTCATTAACCTTTCCCCTTCCATTGCCCAACATGGACAGCAACTCAATTATACTCCTATTTTATCATTTTAAATGTATAATAACTATCCATAAGGTTTCACTGTGATATTATCTTGAAATGAACTCTACATTTGAAGAAAACCTGCCCACATTAAGACTTAGAGAAAGATTCATTTGTTTAGTATGTTGAATGAGTTTTCAGAATTTCACAAAAGTGTGTGCTTATGTGTGGAACCATGCACACACACGTGTGTGTGTGTGCCAGTGCTGGTTTTTGAACTCAGTGGCTGGCTCTTATCCTAATACATTTTGCTCAAGCTGGCACTCAACCACTTGAAGCACACCTACATTTCTGGCTTTTTGCAGGTTAATTGGAGATTGAGAGTGGTTTTTTTACTGCCTAGGCTGACTTTGAGCACTGATCCTCAGATCTCAGCCTCCTGAGTAGTTAGGTTTACAGATGTAAGGCATTGGTGTCCAGCATTTAGCAGTTTCTAATGATCACAAGTGGAATGGTAAGGTATTTAAGTTAAGGAGAGTTGAACCAATGGAAGTGGAAAGCAGGGTATAAGGCTTCCCAGAGATAAATCTTTCAGTAGTTGCTTTGAGTGATTATCACTAGACACTGATCCACTGCAGGGCATCCTTTCAAGAATCAATGTGGGGGTAAAACCCCATTATGTCAACTACTTAAAATAAACGTTAAAACTTAAAAGAGTCTATGTTGTTCTCACGCTTGCGAATATGTTCAAACTTGTAATTGTGGGTTTTCCTTGTGAATTTATGCACAGACAACTTTGTTTATGAGCTGGTTCAAAGGTTGCTTTTCCATCCACTTAAATTGGTTGTACAGTCATTATTGCTCTCTTGTCTGCATTCATTGGATTTTGTAGGTTTGTTGTTAGTTTCTTGTAAAAATAGATTGAGGCATAAGGTATGTGGAAAAAAATAGGATTTAGCCTCATTACAATCGCTTGAGACTGGCTTTGGGGTTCAGACTCCCTCCACTGAATATATGGGTTTTCTCTACAGACAGTGGATATAGAATTTACTGAGAACCCTTGTGGCAAAATCTGCATAAGGAAGAAGCAGAAAGAGCCCCCTGCATACAGGAAAGAATGGGCATCTTGCTATGGAAAGACAGGCACAAATGCCTGGGAATCACAATTCCTCCCTAGGCAAAGCCAAGGAGGAAGGGAAGGGCTTTTCTTGGCATCTGTTATTTAGGACCTACTTAGCCTGAATGAGAAATGTTTGCTTATCATTCAGATTAATTCCTGAATGGGAGAGGGGCCCGTATCAGTAACCAATCAGGACCGCGGTCTCTGGGCTCTGAAGCTGACCAATGAAAAGGAGCGCCAATGGTAGGAGGGGCCACCAGGTACTGCGCAGCAGCTTCTTGTCTGGCACTGCCATGTTTCCAGCCTTTTTGGGGGGTGGAGGGCTCCTTGAGGCCATGGTTGCGCAGCTTAGTGACTGTTGCTGTGGCTGATTTGGGAGCCATAGAAGAGCCATCTGACATGCCAGAGGAAGTAAATGGTGAGTGAGGAAGGGAAGCTATGGGAACCTGAAGTAGCAATGGCATCCCATTGTCATGAGGCAGCTGTGTTGTCCTTGGGACTAGACTTTAGTTGTCCCAGCGGGCGCTGTGTCCCCTCTGGCCTGCAGGGCAGGGTAGTCTTGCAGCCTATAACCTGTTCCCTGGAAGCCAGCTCCCAGCAGCTCCCCGGAGTAGCTCTATGCCCACCAGGCATGTCTCTTCAGAGCAGTAACCGTGGCTGCGATGGCCGCTTGCTCAAAGAGAAAACTGTGCTTGTGTGCAGAGTTGGTGCAAGAAAGGAGTTTTGGGACTCAGTGTCCCCTCCTCTTCTCTCTTTTGTGGGATCCCTTTTCCTCTAAGGCTTTTAGCTTCTCCCCTCTGGCCATTGCTTAGACTTGCCCATAAATCCCGGATTCCATGTATCCCTTACATGGCCCAACTTCTGGAAAGTGGGGATCCACGTGTACTCATAGTGGGTTTGGAGTAAGAAGGGAGACACTGATTTTGACGACCTATTACAGTTCTCAGACTTTCTAGGCTCGTTTTGTTGTTACTGGTGGTGGTGTTGTTTTGGTAGAACTTTATTATTTGTATGTGTGTGTTCAAGTCCTGTGGCTTAAACTCAGGGTGGAGGGGCTGTCCCTCAGCTTTATCCTCAACACTAGAGCTTTCTCTCTTGAGTCATAACTCCACTTCTGGAATTCTGGTGGTTTACTGGAGATAAGAGTCTCACAAACTTTCCTGCATAAGCTGGTTTCAAAGCTTGATCCTCAGATCTCAGCCTTCTGAGTTAAGCTTGGTTTTATAAACAAAGTTTGTCTTACTGTATTACTGTCTGGTGTAGAGTATGGCGAAATCAGCTTCCAGCCACAAGATTCTTTGTTGCTATGATCCTCTTGTTCTTATGGTGACAGTAAAGGAAGAGTTTGATGGTTTAGGCTTTAAAAAGTTAGCTTCCTAACTCATTAGTTTAAGCCTATCATCTTAAGACAAAACTTGGAAATTTACAAATTTCATTGGGTTCAAAGATGGGAAGCTTCATGTAACCGTATTGGAAGTTTGTTTGCATATGCCATGACACTTCTCAGCAGAAAGGTCTGGAGGTCAAAGTCATGTAATCACAGCGAATTACAACACTTTGGAAAAGCATTTCACTGTTTTCTTTTGCCTTCAGTGGTTGGTATAGACAGTACAATTTGTTCCAATTGTGAAAGGCTGGGAAAGGAGACAGTCTGAAAGGTATCTTTGGTCTCTGCCTGTAGGACAAAAAAGGTTTTGTGTATTTGAGAGCTGATGTGTAATGTGATTTTTTTATTTAAATTTTATTGTACAGGTTATATACAGAAAGGTTACAGTTACATAAGTTAGGTAATGTGTACATTACTTTTTGAACAGTGTTACCTCCTCTCTCATTTTCTCCCACTTCCTCCCCACTCCCCCAGTTGTAAAGTTCATTTCCAGCATAGTGTCTAGTGAGCATCACTGTTGAATTGGTTCACTCTTTGTCCCACTATTTCTGTGATTTGTATTCCCTCCCCCAAATCAATAAACTTATATACAAGACAAAGGGTACAGAAATCAAAAACAGTGACAACAGTTTGTTGCTGTTTGACAATACCACTTTGTTTATTCCAAATTCAAAAATATTGGCATGTTAAGTTTATGTCTCAATGAAAGTGTATTATTTTTCTGAGTAATTAATGATGATTCCTTAGGAGGTTTCCTTTGTAAATCCACTGGTATAATTACAATATTACGAGATTATCATATTTTCCATAGTTGGAGGCTGACCTCACTCCTGTTTATTGTTTTAGCCTAAAATTTGTTTCCTTTTATTTCCATAATCTCTGATGGGTTTTGCTGTGGCTTCAGCTTATATTCCAATGAGACATAAAAGGAATGCACATGAAACACATTTCATGTGTTCTTAAATTTCATTTCTCCAAAAACATAACTAAAAATAACAGAATCTGTGAAGCTATGTTGATATATCTATGTTGATATAGAGAGAGAGTTATATCCATGCTGATACATAACATAAAGATCAACATTCAGGTGTGGCAGCACATGCATACAATCACAATATTCAGGAGGTGGAAGCAAGAGGATCCATAGTTCAAAGTCAGCTTGGTGTACATAGCAAGACCCATTTCTGAGAACTCGCTCCTTAACTCCTTTGTGTAGTGTAATTTTTCAAAACAAATCTTTATGTCAGGTTCTGGTATGTCCTCAGCAATAGGAGTGTCTTTACTGTTCATAATCCTTTTCCAGACAAGGTGAGGATAATTGGTGTAAATGAGGTGACTCGGGGTGCCAGCCTCTGTCACTTCAGGGACTAGACTGGTGACCAGACGGAGCACTGGCAGTGTGGTGGGACTGAGCCCTGATATTGTATGAATTGTGCTAAATCTCAGGGATGTTAGAACTTACTTGAAGGACACCTAGTTGTTGTTGAGAATTGACTCTTGTCAATAAGCACCACATATTTGATATCTCGAGGTGTTAGAAAAAAATCCACTACATATCATCACTTTCAGTGTCTTCTAGGGAGTGTTGAGCACCTTGATCTGTTGAAGAAATTGCCAGGGGATTAGTTGTACATTCTTTATAGGTTTACCATCTGTTTACTAAATAATAACTTTTTTATGGTTTTACCTATCTTTGATTTTGGCTGAGTTTTTATTCACAATTATCTAATAATCTGAAAACAGTCTTTCTTTTGGTGATTCCTCTGTAATAATATTTGCAAATATGGTGAAAGTGAAAAGCTGTACTTCAATGCATTCCTTCCATCCTTTGTCTGCCTGTACTTTGTTTCTATTTTGGTTTTCTTTCATTGTTATTGCCTATGTTAGGATTTTTGTCCTAGGTGCCTTTTCATAATGAATTATATTTTTGGTGTATATACATAATGGATAATTCAAATTTAGGAAGAAATTTTGTTTTCAAATGCGTTTTTCATTAGACTTGTGTCTGTGTGCACATGCATATGCAAATGCTCACTAGTACTGGGGCTTGCAATGCTTCCCACTCAGCCTTTTTTGCTCGTCTGGCATTCTACCACTTAAGACACGACTCTTCTTTTACCTTTCTGATAGTTAATTGGAAATAAGAGTCTCTCAGCTTGGTCTCTCCAATATGCCTTCAAACTGCAATCCTGAGATCTCAGCCTTCCTCAGTACCTAGAGGTATAGGGATAATCCATTGACATCCAGCTCATCAGACTTTTATTGATGTTTGACTCCACCTAATTTCCTATGTGGACTTTCATGTTCTTTGTGTGTACCTTTCTCTTTCCTCTCTTCTCTCTTTCTGTCTCTACATGCCTACCACCATTCCTCCACTAATTGCATTTCCTGTTTATCCTATGTATATTATATTCTTTTTTTACTTTCAAGTCCACTTGCTTACAGTGAATATAGCCAAATAATGCCTTTTGTGTATCATTCAAGTGTTGTATGATATTTCTACAATCTTCTAGGAGTGCTTAGTTGTTTCTTTTGGGATTAGCTATTTAGACAATGATGTTATATGTGAACAAAGACCCTCTTCTCAAAATGTACATTTGTTTTCACATGCTTGAAACTTTTTGTGGTGCTTGGGTTGGCTCTATAGTCTTATACATAGGAAGTACTAGATGGGAATGAAAGGATTTAGTACATATTAAATAGAAAAATATACATAATAAAATAGTTATGACTGTACCAGTACTATATAATGAGTAAAAGTCATTTGAAATAATTCCAACAATTTAAACAAAAAGATCATTGAAACAAAAGGTATAGACGTAGCTTAGTGCTTCATTCAACAAAATACAAGTTGAATCTTAAGAAGACTTATTTCTTCACATTTGCTTTATTTTTAAAGCTATGCAAAGAATTTCTGTCTGGCCTTAACAAGATGCTATAGCACTTGGGGAAAAAGATGCAGACCAGGAGCCCTGCACTGGAGGCCAAGATGGAAAACACTTCCACAGCCACCATGACCTTCCCCTTGGCACTGTGGTAGGCAGGAAGGAAGGTGAGCCACACACTGCAGAACACCAGCATGCTGAAGGTCAGGAACTTGGCTTCATTGAAGGTGTCAGGCAGGTTCCTGGCCAGAAAAGCCACAGTGAAGCTGGCCAAGGCCAGGGAAGCCAGGTATCCCAGGACACAGTAGAAGGCAGTGAGGGAGCCCTTGTTGCAAAGGATGATGATTTGACCATGTTCCAAGTGTGTATCTATGTCAATAAAAGGAGGGTTGATTCCTAGCCAGAGTCCACAGAGGGTCATCTGGATGAGGGTGCAGATGGGGATGATGAAGTTAGGAGCCCCTGATACCAGCAGCCACCTCATTGTTCTTCCTGGAGAAGTGGCCTTGAAGGCCAGAACCACGGTCACTGTTTTGGCCAAGACAGTAGAAATGGCCACAGTGAACACAATTCCAAATGCGGTTTGCTGTAGGATACAGGTGACTGGATTGGGACGACCAATAAAAAGGAAAGAGCAAAGGAAACAGGAGATGAGGGATATGAGCAGGATGTAGCTGAGAGTCCTGTTATTGGCTTTGACAGTGGGAGTGTCTTTGTACTTCACAAAAACCCCAAGAACAACAGCAGTGATCATAGAGAAGCAAAGAGCCATGCATGCCAGGATCATCCCCAAGGCATCTCCAAAAGCCAGGAAACTTTCAGCTCTTATGAGGCACTGGTTTCTCTCCGTGTTGGCATACTGATGATCTGGACACTTTACACACTGGTTCCTTTCTAGTAAGAAGCGTGAATTACCATTAGTCCCTTCTGAGAAAATCCCCACTTAGAGTTAATTCTAAGGAGTCACTATTTATTACCATAAAAGTAAATATCATTATTACTAGAAATCTTTAGTGTTGCTATTTGTCACTTCTTTACCTCATATTCCCACCTCATTTCCACCTTATGTTTTTCCCTATGATTGAAAAATTATTACTTTCAGTAACTTTTCCATATATTCAAAATGGACACTTTTTAACCACATGTTTTTCCTGTGCTATATGATATGACGTGTCAAATTGTAGATTATACTTCCTAAATGTCTTTGTGAATATGATAATAGAAATGTCTTTTTAATCCATCTCATTATATTTGTCTCACCCACGTGCCTGAGAAGCAGGGCAAACAAAGAATCAAACAACTCTTGGAAGTTCCAAAGTTATGCTATGTATAATGCTTGTGCCTACATCTTAACCTGAAAGCAATTTTCTGAGCATTTGCTCTGTGGCAAGAACAGTTATGAATACTAGGAAATAAAGACTGCAATATCTATGATGTTAATTGTCTTAGTGTACTTTAGAAGAGGATGAATGTTATCCTTAATCAAGATTGTATCTACTTCCATGGTAAAGTTACTTGTTAGTGAGTGATATAATGAGTTTTCTTCAGATAATATTGAATATAACTGAACAAAAATCAGTACATAATTCAGAGCCAGGATTTGTGTCATTTCAAGGAGTAATATCAATTGCTACATTAAAATACTAGTCAGGTGCTAGTGGCTATCACATATAATCCTAACTACTCAGGAATCTGAGATCTGAGGATCAGAGTTTGAAACCAGTCAATGCAGGAAAGTCTATGAGACTCTTACCACAAGTTAACAGCAAAAAGCTCTAAGGTGAGCTATAGCTCAAGCAATTATGTGCTAACCTGTGCACAAAATCTCATACCCAGAATTCAGGCCTCTGGACCAGAAAAAAACTGAAGAAAGGAAGACTTTGTCTCTGTAATCCTAAAACACAACTTTTGGTTCGCTTGGGGAAAACTAGGAAGAGATGAATTTCTTCATAAGTCAAGGATTTACCTGTCCCATTAGCAATTTCATTCTCTGGGCAAGAGATGCAATCAAAGCAACAGGCAGCCTTTCCCTCCTGAGGGGATTTTCTGAATCCAGGCCCACAACTCTCACTGCAAACAGAGTGAAGTGTCTGAGGAAAATGAGATACACATTGAAACTGTTCACATTTTACCTAGCACTTCCAAAAGTTCATAATCAGATAACTAAGTTAAAAAATGTCTATTTTGTCTCTATATATTCTTATTTTTTAATTATCCTGAATATTTTTGCAAAGAGGTTTCAACATATCAAATGCTGTGTTCATTATATCTTGATCAGTGTCACCTTTCCCATTATTTTCTCCTCACCTTGCCCTTGTGAACTTTCTGTGTACAGCTATATTGTAACGGTGATAGAAACCTGATTTTTAAAAAAATGGGTGCCATTAATAATTTGATATGTAATATCAGAATATTTAGAAACTCTGGTAAGTTAGTATATTCTGTTTCCATCTAAAATTGAACCAATAAGAAATTTCTTTATGTTGGAACTTGTTAAATATATATTACTGGTGTCTTATAAAGCACAAAATCTGGGGGAACATTATATCGAGCATGTCCAAAGATCCAACTCACTGCTGTAGTTCCTATGGTCCACTCTATCATATCTTCAGATAAAAACAATTGTTGACCATGTGGAGAAAACATTCCAACTTTCACCTTAAGGTCAAGACCTTTTGGAATGTTCCAAATATTCACAATGTCATACTCTGCTTCCGGTTTCCTTTTTTCATCCATAATCACTTGCTCTCCAGCAGGATTGTTAAACTCAATGTGTTTCAGAAAGGGGTGCAACTACAAGAAATACATAGTTCTAAGGTGAAAGGCATTGCAGAATTCAGACAGAAAACCTGAATTAAACTGTGTCTAATTGATACTTCATAGTTGAAGTATAACACAGATATCTAATCAAATAAATAAAAGAAAGACTTAAAGGACTACAATATCATAATGTGTCTAAACCCTAGTCAGTCAGGATAAGATCATAAAGATGCTGTTAAAAGAAAACACATTCATCTACATAGTCATGAATGAGACTGCTCTAAGTTGCCTAGCAACAGCTTGACACAAGATTTGGGTAAATGTTCACAAAGTTTCGTTTTCTTAAACTGGTAATACCTTAAGTGTTTTAAACAAGATTGTGTGTGTAACATATGGTAATTGTGTTCTGCAGGACTTAAACTTAAGTACAAAGGGAGCATAATATCCTCTGCTATTATTTAAGAATCTCATAGGGAAAAGCTGAATTTATACTATTAAAATTCTCTGTGTAAGCATAGTAAGGTGATTGCCACATAAAACATTGTTGGGAATGTGAAACATATTTCTTCCTTCTCACTGGCATGTTTTCTTTAAGAACACACAAACACAGATACATCTCATATTCGCTTAAATAACTATACTTTCTCTTGAACTCTCATAAAAAGATCTGAAAACACTTAGCTTAAACCTCTGTAAAAGTCCTTTAGAAAACCACTTTGCTCATAGTGTGTGCTTTATAACATCAAAGGCATTACCTGTGCAGGGGAAGACACCATCCCTTTCCTATTTCTCAATGGTGGCTCTTCTGTATGATGAAAAAGCATTTCATGGAGGGCCTGTGCCACAGCATACACAGCATTGTATATATTGTAACTCTCTTCAGACATGGCCATGTCAAAAACCTGCCCAGGCAACCATTCCAAGGAAGCATTCTGTGGACAGTTCTCCCATGTTAAGCAATCAATCTCAGAATCTGAGCAATTAAAATGAAGGAGCCACAACCTAGCAAGAAAATAGTCACCTGGGTATTTGGAAGGGTTAACTGTCCTTAAAAAATCTTGGAATCCAGAAATATCTGAATGGTGGTGTGAAAAAATGAGAGGCACATGGAATGAGCCTAACACGAAATCTCTCTTTCTGGTTAAATCCCACTGTGAATTCATGATACAAACTTTGCCTTTTATTAAAAGTGGTACAGAATACATCAAGTCTGCAATGGTTTCAGTGTCACCAAAAATAATGAAGACGTTTGCTGATGATGTATTAATTTGGTTGTATATTCCTATGATTTTTGACATTTCTGTAAAGACACTGCCTGGGATCATTTCCTCAAAGGCTACACAGACTTCATTCTTGGACATCTCATCCCTCAGTTGTGGAAGGATCCATAAACCCTTCTCATCCATTGAGATCAATAATCCCACCCAGTTCCAGCTGAAATGAAGCATCAAGGAGACTGTGGCAATGGCTAGAGATGTGTCCTTTGGTGCCATCTGATAGAGAGAAGGAAACTGGCTGTGGTCACTAAGGATAGGATCAAAAGGCCCAAAGGTGACCTAAAAGGAAAAGAAAATTGTAGGCTATGTGAATAAAACAATAACCAAAAGTCACAATTTGAGTCCTAATCTGTATTAATAAATAACAGTCAAAAGTGGTAGGAATTTTAAAGTCATTCACCAAATCCTGAGCAGTTTCTAGAAAATTATTGATGAGCTCAGTGCTCCAGGTAATTCCTTTGTCTGATCCAACCTCCTCCAAAGAGTAGAATGTAAATACCCTTACCGCCACCAAGCTTGGCCCATTAATCCAACCTTTTCCTATCACTCTCTTCACACACCTGAAAATAACACCAAAGACACTTGAGTGATTGATTGATTGATTGTCAGTTGTGGGGCTTGAACTCTGGGCCTGGGTACTGTCCTTGTGCCCTTCAGCTTAAGGCAATTGCACTATCACTTAAGCTACAGAGCCACTTCTAATTTTCTGGTGGTTTATTGGAGATAAGACTCTCATGGCCTTTCCTACCCAGGATGGCTTTGAACTGTGATCCTCAGATCTCAGTCTCCAGAGCAGTTAGGATTACAGGCGTGAGCCACTGCCACCCAGCTATATTTTTTAATCTTTCTTACCGTCACCTGTGGAAATTTGTAGAGTTCCAACAGTTGCCCAATCTGGGCAGATGTTGTTCCTGATGTTCTTGTAAGTACTGCTACAGATTTACTTTCTCTCAAACAGGAGTAGTTTGGGATGTTGTACTGTCCAGAAAGCCAAATAAAGGGGTTTTCAAATGCTGACCAAGCTCTGAAATCCATATTATAGATGTCAAATCCAAGAGTCATGTTGTCTAAAACATCAGAGTTCTTGTTGATTTCTTCAATAGCAAATGCCAAGGCCAGAACCATTTGGTAGTTCTTGAAGATAAACCTGAGCAAGTAACATAGGAACTAAGGAAGCACAGTTCAAAATTGTTTTGACAATATAGTTGTTTATTCTGATTTAAACTAATGAATGAAAGGGTATTTGTTATGAATAACGTTCTTATCCCAGATCACTCTCATTTTTTCTCTTTGTCAAGTGCAACACACCAAAAAATAGTATCTGTGAACAGGAAATATGCCTGCATTTTGTCATAGATGAAATACCAACTATCTCTTCTCTTGATCCACATGTGTGAAAAGTAAATTTTTCTGTTTAAAGTCACCCAGTTTATCTCATGTGGTTGTATAAATGTCTCAAAGAAGAACTTCCAGAAGTAAGGCAAAGTGTGGCAAGCTTCTCTCACATAATAAACTGCTCTTCCTGTAACCTCTATCAGAACTAAAGTACAATGAGAACTATGAGACATAGTTCTGATTTTTGTAACAAAACAAAAAAGATGTCATATAAGTGCACTACAAAGTAGTTTTCCAGCTTATTCTGCCCAACACTGTTAACCCATCTGTAGAGAGGAGCTCCCAAATTTGAAGTAATGGAGAGACTGCATTCAAGCAGTACCAAAGCAAATATGTTGGAATTCAGTGATGGAAATGCACTAGTCTCACAATATAATTAAATTGAGATTGTGAAAAGGAAAGGATCCTGAGTAATGAAGCGATCTAAATACCATCTCTCTATCTTCTCTCTATCTCTGTATATGTGTATACATACATATATATGAAAATAGCATAACAATTTGCAACAGACTGGAAAAGCAGATGAATGGATTGGGGAATACAAATATAAATAAGAGAATGTACTTGTTACGCAGGCACAATGTACATATATGGAATTATAACTTGTTCCACAGGCAATGAACATGTATGGGACTCCTTTATATTACTGAGGTAACATAGTTCAATATTTTGAGAAAAGAGAGGTATGGCTTAAGCAGTAGAATGCCAATGATGAGTGAAAACGCCAAGCAACAGCCTGATGCACTGAGTTCAAGTTATAGGACTGCCCTCACAAAGAACTAAATTATTAATAGCCTGAAGGAAATATCCCTGAAAATAACACAGGACAGTAGTCTGCAATTTCCTCCAAAAATAAAACATAGATCTTTACTACAAGCCAGCCATATCACTCCTGGGCATCTACCCAGAACATCACAAGCCAGGATACCAGAAAGACTTATGATGTTCATTGCTGTACTATTCACAATAGCTAAATTATAAAAACAAGTCCAGATGCCCTACAAAAAATGAGTGGATCAAAACTGTGGTGCCTATACACAATGGAATTTTACGTAGCCATTAGAGAGAATAATATGCCATTTGCTGGAAATGGATGTACTTAGAACAAACCATGTTAAGTGAGATAAGCCAAGTTCAGAGACACAATGCTGCATATTTTTGCTCATATGCAGGAGCTAGTTCTAAAATACAATTGGGTATAAAAAATTATACAGGACTCTGTGCATTCATACACAGTGAGACCAAAGGAGGATGAGCATAGGGGAGGAGAACAAAAGCACAATGCCAGAGTGCCTCTAACCATATAAAATAATATTTATTGAAATGAACTCCAGAAAATAGAAATGAAGGTTTTTGTTTTTGCTTTCTGTCTTGTTTGTTTATATATCTTTGAGAGGGAAAACAGAAATGGAGGGAGAAAAGACTAACAAAAGACTAAGAAAAGACTAGGCACCATGCTGAAAATGAACTATACAATTTGTGGGTGAGGATTGGAGGGAAAAATAATTGACAATAATTTGACAGTAATTGACAATAATTTTATGGGTAAAATACTACTATCTTTAAGCCATGCCATACACAAAATTTGGTTACAATATGATAAAATTCAAGACAACAATAACATGCTGGTGAAGATGTGATCAAAAGGGAACTCCAATACACTGTTGGTGGAAATGTAAACTTGTTCAAACATTCTGGAAAGTAGTTTGGAGATTCCTCAAAACAAACTAAATATATACCTACTTTATGATGTAGCAATTCCACTCCTGACCATTTATCTTAAGCTCCAGTATATTGTAAGGCCAAGAGCACACATGTTCATTGCAGAACTATTCACCATAGCTAAGGTATGAAATCAGCTCAAACGGCCCTCAAAGGATGAATTATTACAAAAACATGGGATATATACATTACCATATCATTTACAAAGAAATGGAAGGACCTGGAAAAATTATGTTGTGAAGTAACTCAGGCCAAGCAAGACAAAGATTACAGGTTTTAATTCATCCAAAAATCATACACCACGATCAAACAGGATTCATTTCAGGGATGCAAAGCTGGTTCATTATACACAAATCTATTAATATAATTCATCACATCAACAAGAACAAGGATAAGAACCACATGGTTAATTTGATAGATAAAGAAAAAACATTTCATAAGATCCAACACCCCTCTATGATGAAGGCTCTGTAAAAATTAGGAATCCATGGAACATTCCTCAATACAACAAAGGCTGTACATGACAAACCTACAGCCAGCATTATACTTAATAGTGAAAAACAAAAGCCATTTCCTCTTAACTCAGGAATGAGACAAGGATGTCCACTCTCTCCTCTTCTCTTCAATCTAGTATCAGAATGCCTAGCTACAGCAATAAGACAAGATGCAAACATAAAAAGGATCCAAATAGGAAAAGATGAAGTAAAACTCTCCCTCTTTGCAGATGACATGATCTTGTATTTAAAGAATCCCACAGACTCCATTCCCAAATTACTCAAGCTGTTTCAAAATTTGGCAAAGTAGCAGAGTATAAAATTAACCCTCAAAATCAATGGCTTTTCTGTATGCCAACAATGAGAAAAGTGTGGCTGAAATTAGGAAAGCAACTCCATTTGCAATCACCCCACAAAAAATAAAATACCTAGGATTTAACTTAGCCAAAGCAGTGAAGGACCTCTATGATAAAAACTTTAAAATCTTGAAAAAGGAAATCAAAACAGAACTTAGAAAGTGGCAAAACCTCCCATGCTCCTGGATTGGAAAGATTAACATCATGAAAATGGCAATACTTTCCAAAGCTATCTACAAATTCAATGCAATACCTATCAATATTCCAACCTCATTCTTCAAGCAAATAGAAGAGGCAATCCAAAAATTCATATGGAACAATAAAAGACCCAAATAGCAAAAACAATCCTTAACAGAAAGAACAGTGCTGGAGGAATATCAATACCAAATTTGAAACTACTACAAAGCCATAGTAATCAAAACAGCTTGGTACTGGCACAAGAACAGACCTCAGGACCAATGGAATAGAATTGAAAACCCAGAAATGAACCTAAAGACCTATAGCCATCTAATCTTCTATAAGGGAGCTAAAAAATTAGAATGGAAGAAAGACAGCCTTTCAAATAAATGGTGCTGGCAAAATTGGTTAAACACATCCTTATATATCATCCTGCACCAGAATCAACTCCAAATTGATCAAAGACGTAGGAGTCAAAGCAGACACTCTGAAAACATTACAGGAAGGAATAGGAGAAACCCTAGGTCTCTTTCTCACAGGCCGAAATTTTCTTAATAGACACCAAGAAACACAAATCAAAGAAAGGTTGGACAAATGGGATTGCCTGAAATTGCAGAGCTTCTGCATAGCAAAGGACATAGTTAGCAAGATCAATAGAAAGCCCACGGATTGGGAGAAGATCTTCACTAGCCATACAATGAACAATAGTCTCATATCTAAAATATAGATGTAACTCAAAAAATTAAATCCCCCAACAACAAATCTTCAAAGAAACAAACTAAAGACTTAAAGAGAAATTTCTCTGAAAAGTAAAGAAGGATGGCCAATGGACACATGAAGAAATGCTCAACTCCCTAGTCATAAAAGAAATGCAAATCAAAACAACATTGAGATACCACCTCACCCCAGTTAGAATGGCTATAATCAAGAACTCTAATAACAACAGATGCTGGAGGGGATGTCGATAGAAGGGAACCCTACTGCGTTTTTGTGAGAATGTGAACTTCCTCAACCACTTTGCAAAGTAGTCTGGAGGTTCCGCAAAAGACTCTACATAGAGCTCCCCTATGACCCAGCAATCCCACTGTTGGGCATTTACCCAAATGATCACAAACAAGACCATAATAAAGCTACCAGCACAACTATGTTTATTGCAGCATTATATACCATAGCTAAGATATGGAACCAACCCAGATGCCCCTCAGTAGATGAATGGATCAAGAAAATGTGGTATATATACACAATGGAATTCTGTGCCTCCATCAGAAAGAATGACATTGCCCAATTTGTTAGGAAATGGAAAGAAGTGAAATAAGCCAGGCCCCTAAAAAATAGGTCCCATGGTTTCCCTTATTTGGAATAACTAGTATATGTCTGAGACAAGCAGATATGGTCAGATAAGTTGATGTTAGGCGAAATGAACCCCAAGATAAAGATTCAATTTTTTTTCTTTCTTGCGATTGTTTCTAACATATTTATAAGATTATTTCTTTGTTGCTTTCTATGTCCCTCCCCCACTGTATAAAACCCTGTTTTCACTGTATTTGATGTTGGTATAATTTGTGGAGGGGAAGGAAAAAACAAATCATTTAAATAGGGATGCAAGTGGACCCATTGCAACAATCAGATGTACAAGTCATTATATCAAAAAATGAATTTTATAACCTTGGCGAGGGTGGGGGGTTTTGGAAAGGGGAGGAATGGGAAAGGATGGGAAGGGGAAACAAAGGAGGAGGCAACAATGTTTGATAAGAAATATACTCAATACCTTGCCCATGTAATTGTAACCCCTCTGTACGGTATTTTCACAATTTTCAAAAAAAGTTTTCATGTTTTCCCTCAAATGTGATGCAAGAATTCATTTGTAAACATATAAGTAAAAATGTTGAATGGTATGCAAGTGTATACAAATGAACTAACTGAAATACAATAGATTCGATAGATTTCAAATAACTCTGCAAAGGCAGAGTTCAACAAAATAAACACCAGGAACTGACTACTTGAAAGGGATGGGGTGAGGTCAAGAGTAAAAGAAAAGTGGGGAAGAATATAGTCAAGAATTCAATATCTCCTACAGAATTTAAAATTTTTTAATATATGTTTTTATTGTAAAGATACTTTTAAAGGGATTACAGTTACCATTAGTAAGGTAATGAGTACATTTTCTCTTGATCAGTTACCCCCTCTTTTGTTTTACCCCAACTCCGCAACTCCTTCCCCCACCCTTCCCCACCTCCATGTCAATTGTAAAGTTCATTTTTAACATAGTGTCTTGTACATCTCCTTGTTACACTGGGTCAACCTGTATCCTTATTTCAGCATTTTGTTATTTCCCTTCCACTCCCCAAAATATAAAAATGTATATACAATATGCAGGGCACCAGAATCAAATACAGTAAAAACAGAGGTTATACCATGGGGGAAGAACATAGGAAAGAAACAAAAGAAATCACATAGTACATTTTAAGTACATTAAAACAATAGCAACAAAGATAAAACCTCTTGTGTCCCTATCTTGAGGTTCATAGCATCATTTTATATGGTCATATGTGCATAGCTTTTGCCCTTTACTACTTGTCAGTTAAGATTATCCTAGACGTATATTCCCTTAATGCAAATAAGGAAAACTATGGGACCTTTATTTCTTTGGTTCTGGATTACTTCACTTAGTATAATTTTTTCCAAGTCTTTCCATTTCCAAACAAATGGAGCAGTGTCATTCTTCATGGAGGCATAGAATTCATATCTATATCTATATATAGATATAGATATCCCATTTTCTTGATCCTTTCATCTACTGAGAGACATCTATGCACTGTATTCATAAACTGCTTTGATAAATGGCAACGCCTCATACAACTTCAAGATGATAAAATTTTTAAAAAGCTCAAATTAAGATCAGATTTTTCCAGACTACCACATCCAGACCTTAAGTACTGCTAAACAACATTAGCTATTTAAAAGTATCCACCAGCAGTAACTTTGATACTCAATATGTCTATTTTAGCCCAGAAAATAAAAATATTTAAATATATCTTGGGAAGTTAAGAGAATGAAAATCCAATAACTGTGAGAAAATAGTGGAGAATAAGAAAGATAAGCACACATAAGATATATATAGATATATAGATATTCTCTACTGCTAAGTGTGGGCAGCCACCTCAGCTTATACTTGTCACACCAGCACTTAAAAACAGAGACAATGGGGCAATGTCATTCTTTCTGATGGAGGCATAGAATTCCATTATATATATATACATATGTGTGTGTGTGTGCGTGAGTGAGTGTGTGTACCACATTTTGAAATGGAAAGACTTGGAAAAAATTATATTAAGTGAAGTAAGCCAGGCCCAAAGAAACATAGGTCCCATGGTTTCCCTTATTTGCAATAACTAGTACATGTGTAGGACAAGCAGAAAACGTCAAAAGCTATGTACATATGACCATATAAGATGATGTAAAGCAATATGAATTCCAAGATATGGACACAAATATCTTTTTTTCTTTCTTGCTATTGTTTCTAACGTTTATAATGTACCATGTGATTTTTTTGTTGTTTTGTATGTTCCTCCCCCATGGCTTATCCCCTATTTTCACTGTATTTGATGTCGGTGCCCTGCATCTTGTATATACACTTCTCTAATTCAGGTAGGGGAAGGGAATAAAACAAAATGCTTAAATAAGGATATAGGTTGTAACAATGAGATATACAAAACACAATGTTGAAAACAAACTTTACAGCTTTGGTGGGGGGCAGGGGGGCGGGCTAAGTTATAGAATTGGGAGGGAAGGAATGGTAGGGGAAAAACAAAGGAGGAGGCAACAATGCTCAATAGGAAATATTCTCAATACCTTGCTCATGTAACTGTAACCCCTCTGTACAGCATTTTTACAATAACAAATACAAAAAAAGAGACAATCACATTTTCTCTTGCCATAGGAATCAAACAGGCTGCTAGAACTTCTTGAAATTCCTCCTTAGCCATTTATTAATGAGACTTTTTGTGGCAGAAAAAACCTGAGGGGGTGAATGTGCACAAGCAATGCAGTATTCATTTTAGGCAAATATCTCATAAGGAAGGTGTGGTTACTGGCTTACCTGGCTTCATGCAGTAAATCTGACATAAAATAATGACTCATTCCTATTATCCTAGCTATACAGGAGGCTTATATCTGAGCATCACAGTTCAAATCTAGCCCAGACAAGAAAGTTTGTGACTTATCTCCAATTAACCATCAGAAAAAAATGGCTCAAAAAGTGGTAGAGTGCTAGCCTTTAGTAAAAGTGCTCAGGGAGTGTGCCCAGTCACTGAGTTCAGGCCCCACAACTGACAATAATAATAATAATACATTGCCCAATTTGCATCTCTACAGTACAAATTTTTTTCTACTAAGATTGACAAAATATAGGTCACATAATAAACATTAAGGAAAACTTCAGACTACTAGCCTGTAGGAATGAAACATGTCTAGGATAATCCTAGCAGATGAACAGAATATCTCAATAGATATGATCATATAAGATGATGCTAAAAGAAATGAACTCCAAGATATGGAAACAAGAAGTTTTTATTTGTTGTTCTTGTTTTTAATGTACTATGTGATTTCTTTTTTCATTTGTTCCCCTATAGTTTATCCCCTGTTGTCACCGTATTTGATTTTGGTAACCTGGGTATTGTATATACATTTATCTGAATAAGGGAAGGGAAGTGAACAACAAAATAGTGAGACAAAGGATAAAGGGAGAAACCATGCAACAGTTATACTCACAAGACAATATGTTGGAAGTGAACTGCATAGCTTGGAGGATTGAGGGGAGGGACCATGGGAGAAAAATGAAGGAGGAGTAACAAGCTCGACAAGGAATGTACTCACTACCTTACTTATGTAACTAACCCCTCTCTTCATCACCTTGACAATAAAATTAAATTTTAAAAAAGGGAAAGGAAATGTGTCTGCAGAACTGCAGAACTCACTGACTCAAGTTTTAAATCACCACTTCATCCTTGCTAACAACAACCAGGATGGAGGAGATACACTGCTGGAGTAAAGTGAAGGGTTCACAGACCTGGAAAGAATTTACAAGGAAGAAACCCAGAGTGATCTCATTTACCATGAAAGCATAAAAACACTCAACAATAGACATAAAGTTAAGTGAGGGCTGTGTCTGGTGGAGTAGAGGTTGGGAGGTCAGAGTAGAGGATAGGGAGCATTAATGTGCCTACCCAGCATCCCTTTAGTCATTGCCAATCCTAAGAAACAAACAGTAAGTGGAAATGAAAAGAGGAAGTACTTACAGCGTGTTCTCTTCATGGATAGAAAGATCGCTGTTTCTGTGATCTGTTCCCAAAGTGTAGAGAGGGAAAAACCCAGCAATCATCACATGTCCATCCATGTATGCTTTCTGTTTCATTCTAGAAAAGCAGGTGGTAGTGCCAGCAAAGGACCTGACAAGGAGGGAGAACTCGAGAAAAAAGGGAGCGAAAATCAAAGGGAACAGCCCTGAAGCCTTGGCCAAGGTGGGATTTTGGTTGGGAGTGAAGCCCATACTTTCAGGCAGGTATGTACATATATCTCCTATTTGTGTGTTTGTGCATATGTCTTTTTGTTGATAGAGACGACCACTCTAATCCAGCTTCTCTGATCACAGTCTCCTGCAGTCCCTTGAGGAAATGTGGAAAACTTTCAGCCCTGGGGCTCTACATCTGAGGCTCTGAATCCACGAGAGAAACACAGGTTGGAAAACATGTCTGCAGGACCCAATTTCCACCCCATGTGCTATGATTTCATCTAGGTCCACAGATAGTGAGGCCTGAGGGATGAACTGTTTATGGGATTTAGTCCCAAGTCTGTGTCAAGAAAGTTCTTTCATGGAAACTATCTGGGGTAGGGCAGGAGAGAAGAGAAAGGGTGTAGTTGGATTGCATCAAAATGCAACCTCAAGGGAAAGGTGAAATAATCACAAAAAGATCAAACCATTGAGTTTATCCAGTGTCACAGGATGTCACACCCTCGCAGATAAAACACAGCACACCTCACACTTGCATTGCCTGTAGAAGCCACAGAACATTTCTGATTTTCCCCACAAGTTTCAATAACAATTCCACATGCACAAACCTCCACAAATGCACCCATTTTCTATTGCCTAGGGAAGCATGGTTGTTGCTGAACTCAGCAAATCCATGTCACTAACTCAAGGTCTGTGCAGAAATTGAGCTGCCCATTTGCATTCTGAACTTTGACCTTCTTTGATTCTTGTAATTCTACTAGACATGATGAATATACACATAAATATATTGTCATGATGTATTGATACATTGGGATTTTTTATTTATGTGATACTGATAACAATAGGAAATCCTTCTCTCTCCTCAAAACCTAAGACAGTTGCATAAACACAACTCCATATTTCCTACTACTCCCAATATATTGGGCACAGAATCCATGAGAAGACAGACATGCCCCTGGAAAACAGAGAAATTTCAAGGCAGTGAAATTATTCTGCACAAGGCTATAGTATAAGATGCAGTCTATGATATGCATATCTGTTTTTATGTGTAAATCAAGGACTGGACTGCATAATGCCATGTTGACGTTGTTTCATATACTGTGTCACAGATTATACTAATGTAACATGATAACAGTATAAGTGAGGAGTGTGGGATTCATAGCAACTTTCTGTTCAATTTTTATGTAAAAACAATATGGCTCTGAAAACTGATAGTTGCAAGAAAAACACTTCCTAATGAGCTTACTAGTTGTCTCATAATTTTTTAATATTTATTATTTAAAATTGTATTGGTTACTTTTAGGCATTTTAACAATACGTATTAGTTGTACAAGAATATTTCATTTGGGGATTTCCACATGTGTGTGAATTTTCCCCAGTGAGACTCATACCCTCCCTAAAACTCAGCTACTTGCCCTTATTCTGAAAGCAATTGGCTCTGTTTTCCTCCGTGTGTATTAGATACTTTGACCTTGATCAGCCACCTTCACAATCTACATTCACTATTCCCCCCTCCATTTAGAGCCTATGAGTGGACATCATTTCATTTACACTTCTATCATTCCTGTTAAGTATATAGTAGCTGTCCAAAGATGTCTCCCTGGGATATGTCAGTCATGGATATGTTATACTTTCACTAAACCCATACATTACTCTCTTTCCTTCATCTCCACTATCCTCTATTAAACAATATCCACTGAGTTTAGTTTTGCCATATTCATACACATATGTAATATAATTTGGTATTTTTCACCATTTATAATTCTGATTTCCTCTCACTTTCCAATATCCCCTTGAAATGGTCCCATGATTATAAGCAATTGTGTATGTATTTATGTGTATGCTTCCACAAATTAAGAAAAACATGCCCTTTGTCCTTGTGAGCTTGCTCTCACTGAAAATGAAGATTATCTCAGATCCATTCATTTCTCTGAATATGACAGAATTTCATCCTTCCTGGTGGCTAGATTGCTCTGGCTTTTGGTTGGTTTCTTTTTTGCTAGTTTCTTATTTTTTAATGACTTTTTATTGTGAAAATACTGTACCTAGGGGTTACAATCGCATGAGAAATGTAATGAGTCCATTTCTTATCAAGCATTGTTTCCTCCTCCTTTGTTTTTCTCCTACCATCCTTCTCTCCCATCTCCACAACTACATCCTCCCCCACATCCCCACCCCTGTCTGAATATTAAAGTTCGCTTTTCCACATAGCATCCTGTACATCTCATTGTTGCAATGGGTCCACCTGTATACGTATTTAAACAATTTGTTTTTAACCTTCCATTCCCCAAATTATACCAACATCAACTACAGTGAAAACGGGTTATAGCATAGGGGAAGGAAATACAAAACAACAAAAAAATCAGGTGGTACCTTATAAATAAGTTAGACACAAAGCAAGAAAGAAAAAAAAACACTTGTGTCCTTATCTTGGGGTTCATTTCAGTTAACATCATCTTATCTGGCCTTATCTGCTTTTCTCAGATATATACTAGTTATTGCAAATTAGTGAAAACATAGGACCTATGTTTTTTTGGACCTGGCTTACTTCACTTAACATATGCCACTGTGTATATATACCACATTTTCATTATCCATTTATCTACTGAGGGGTATCTGGGTTTCCATATCTTAGCTATGGTAAATAATGCTGCAGTAAACATAGTCGTGCTGGTAGCTTTAGTATGGTCTTGTTGGTGATCATTCGGGGGTAAATGCCCAAATGTGGGATTGCTGGGTCATAGGGGAGCTTTATGTGGAGTCTTTTGAGGAATCACCATACTACTTTCCAAAGTGGCTGAACAAGTTTACACTCCCACCAACAATGCAGTAGGCTTCCCTTCTGTCCACATCCCCTCCAGCATCAGTTGTTATTAGAGTTCTTGATTATAGCCATTCTAACTGGGGTGAGGTTGTATCTCAATGTTGTTTTAATTTGATTTCTTTTATGGCTAGGGAGGTTGAGCATTTCTTCATATGTTTATTGGCCATCCTTCTTTCCTTTTCAGAGAAGTTTCTCTTTAAGTCTTTAGCCTACATATTTATTGGGCAGTTGTTTTGTTGAGCATTTGTTGTTGGGGGATTTAATTTTTTGAGTTCCAGGTATATTTTAGTTATGAGACCCTTGTCCGTTGTATGGCTAGTGAAGATCTTCTCCCAATCCATGGGCTTTCTATTGATCTTGCCAGCTATGTCCTTTGCCATTCAGAAGCTCTGCAACTTCATGCAATCCCATTTGTCCAACCTTTCTTTGATTTGTTTTATTTCTGGGTCTCTATTAAGACAATTTCAAGCTGTGCCAAGCAGACCTAGGGATTCTCCTATTCCATCCTTTAATGTTTTCAGAATGTCTGCTTTGACTCCGAGGTCTTTGATCCATTCTGAGTTAATTCTGTTGCAGAGTGATATATAGGGATCTGTCTTTAGTTTTGTACAAGTGATCAATGAATTTTGCCAGCATCATTTGTTGAAGAGGCTGTCTTTCTTCAATTCTATTTTTTTTTAGATTCATTATCAAAGATTAGGTGGCTATAGGTCTGTGGGTTGATTTCTTGGTTTCAATTCCACTCCATTGGTCCTGAGATCTGTTTTCGTGTAAATACCAAACTGTTTTGATTACTATGATTTTATAGTAGAATTTGAAATTTGGTATTGATATTCCTCCAGCAGTGTTCTTTCTGTTAAGGGTCTTTTATTGTTCCATATGAATTTTTGGATTGCCTCTTCTATTTCCTTGAAGAATGAGGTTGGAATATTGATAGGTATCGCATTGAATTTCTAGATAGCCTTGGAAAGAATTGCCATTTTCATGATGTTAATCCTTCCAATCCAGGAGCATGGGAGGTTTTGCCATTTTCAAAGTTCTGTTTTGATTTCCTGTTTCATGTTTTTAAAGTTTTCACCATAGAGATCCTTCACAGCTTTAAATAAGTTATTTCTTAAGTATTTTATTTTTTGTGGGACTATCACGAATGAAGTTGCTTTCCTGATTTCAGCCACACTTTTTTCATTGTTGGCATATAGAAAAGTCATTGATTTTTTGAGGGTTAATTTTATACACTGCTATTTTGCCAAAGTTTTGAATCAGCTTGAGTAATTTGGGAGCGAAGTCCATGGGATTCTTTAACTACAACATCAGGTCATCTGCAATTCCCTATTTGGATCCATTTTATGTTTGCATCTTGTCTTATTGCTCTAGCTAGGCATTCTAATACCAAACTGAAGAGAAGTGGAGATAGTGGACATCCTTATCTTGTTCCTGAGTTAAGAGGAAATGGCTTTAGTTTTTCACCATTAAGTGTAATGATGGCTGTAGCTTTGTCATATAGAGACTTTATTATATTTGGGAATGTTCCCTGGATTCCTAATTTTTCCAGAGTCTTCATCATAAAGGGGTGTTGGATCTTGTCAAATGCTTTTTCTGCATCTATTGAGATAACGATGTGGTTCTTATCCTTGTTCTTGTTGATGTGATGAATTATATTAATTGATTTGCATACATTAAACCATCTTTGCATCTCAGAAATGAATCCTGTTTGATGGTGGTGTATGATTTTTTTGATGATTTGTATAAATTTGTATGAATTTTGGATGAATTTGTATGAATTTTTTGGATGAAGAAATGAGTCTATAGTTCTCTTTCTTTGATGAGTCCCTGCCTGGTTTGGGGATGAGGGTTATGAAGCTTCATAGAATGAGATTGGGAGTGAAATTTCTGTTTCAATTTATTGAAGAGTTAAAGGAATATTGGTGTCAGCTCTGCTTTGAAGGCCTTGTAGAATTCCGATGTAAATCCATTAATGTCTGGCTTTTCTTACATGGGATGTCTCTTATTGCTGTTTTTATTTCAGTAGCAAATCATGCATTTCTTCCAGGTTCTCAAACTTATTAGCATAATGGTTTGAGAAGTATTCCCTTATAATGTGCTGGATCTTGGTTGTTTCTGTGATGTTTATATTCTCATCTTTGAGTTTATTTATTTGGGTGTGTTTTCTTCTTTTTCTGATAAGAATTGCTAAGGGTCTGTCAATTTTGTTAATTTTTTTAAGAACCAACTCTTTGTTTTGTTGACTATTTCTATGGTTTTTTTGATTCTATTTCATTAAATTCTGATTTCATATTAATTATTTGTTTCCATCTACTGCATTAAGGTTTAACTTGCTGCTCTTTTTCAAGGAGGTTCATATGTCTCATTAAATTCTTGGTTTCAGATTTCTCCAATTTGTTGAGGTAGGAACTCAGAGCTATAAAATTTCCTCTGAGAACACACCCAAATAAATAAACTCAGATGAGAATGGAAGCATCACCACATTATAAGGGAATACTTCTCAAAACTTTATGCTAATCAGATTAAGAACTTGGCAAAAATGGACCTTGTGCTAACATACATTGACATGCCAAAACTAAACCAAGATGAGTTAAACCATCTTAACAGGCCCATATCAATCATTGAAATAGAAACCGTAATAAAAGACATCCCATCTATGAAAAGCACAGGACCAGATGGTTTTACAGCAGAAGTCTACAAGGCCTTCAAAGCAGAGCTCAAACCAATACTACTCCAACTCTTCAATGAAATTGAAAGAGAAAGTTCACTACCAAACACATTCTCAGAAGCCATCATAACCCTCATACCAAAACCAGGCAGGGACTCATCAAAGAAAGAGAACTATAGACCCATTTCTTTGATGAATATTGATGCAAAACTTCTCAACAAAATTTAGCCATTTGACTTCAACAATTCATCCAAAAAATCATACACCACCATCAAACAGGATTCATTTAAGGGATGCAAAGCTAGTTCAATACACAAATCAATTAATATAATTCATCACATCAACAAGAGCAAGGATAAGAACCACATGGTTATCTCAATAGATGCAGAAAAAGCATTTGACAAGATCCAACACCTCTTTATGATGAAGGTTTTGGAAAAATTAGGAATCCATGGAACATTCCTCAATACAAACCTACAGCCAGCATTATACTTAATGGTGAAATACTAAGCTATTTCCTCTTAACTCAGGAACAAGACAAGCATGTCCACTTTCTCCTCTTCTCTTCAATCTAGTATCAGAATGCCTAGCTACAACAATAAGACAAGATGCAAACATAAAGAGGATCCAAATAAGGAAAGAAAAAGTAAAACTCTCCCTCTTTGCAGATTACATGATTTTGTATTTAAAGAATCCCACAGATTTCACTGCCAAATTACTCAAGCTGATTCAAAACTTTGGCAAAGTAGCAGGGTATAAAATTAACCCTCAAAAATCAATGGCTTTTCTGTATGCCAACAATGAAAAAAGTGTGGCTGAAATTAGAAAAGCAATTCAATTCGTAATAGCCCCACAAAAAATAAAATGCCTATGAATAAACTTAACCAAAGAGATAAAGGACCTCTATGATGAAAACTTTAAATACTTGAAAAAGGAAATCAAAACAGAACTTGGAAAGTGGCAAAACTCCCCTGCTCCTGGATTGGAAGGATTAACATCATGAAAATGGCAATACTTTCCAAGGCTATCTAGAAATTCAATGCGATACCTATCAATATTCCAACTTCATTCTTCAAGGAAATAAAAGAAGCAATCCAAAAATTCATATGGAACAATGAAAGACCCCGAATAGCAAAAATGCTCCTTAACAGAAAGAACAGTGCTGGAGGAATATCAATACCAAATTTCAAACTCTACTATAAAGCCATAGTAATCAAAAGAGCTTGGTACTGGCACAAGAACAGACCTCAAGACCAATGAAATAGAACTGAAAACCCAGAAATGAACCTACAGGCGTATAACCATCTAATCTTTGATAAGGGAGCTAAAAAAATAGAGTGGAAGAAAGACAGCCTCTTCAGTAAATGGTGCTGGCAAAATTGGTAAACTACTTGTAGAAAACTAAAGCTAGATCTTTATATATCACCTGCACCAGAATCAACCCCGAATAGATCAAAGACCTCGGAGTCAAAGCAGACATTCTGAAAACATTAAAGGATGGAATAGGAGAAACCCTAGGTCTGCTTCGCACAGGCCGAAATTTTCTTAATAGAGATCCAGAACACAACAATTCAACACAAGGTTACACAAATGGGATTGCCTGTGATTGCAGAGCTTCTGCATGACAAAGGACATAGCTAGCAAGATCAATAGAAAGCCCACAGATTGGGAGAAGATTTTCACTAGCCATACAACAGACAAGGGTCTCATTTCTAAAATATACCTGGAACTCAAAAAATTAAATCTCCCAACAACAAATCTTCAAAGAAACAACTGCCTAATAAATAAGTGGGCTAAAGACTTAAAGAGAAACCTCTCTGAAGAGGAAAGAAGGATGGCCAATAGACACATGAAGAAATGCTCAAGCTCCCTAGCCATAGCACCTTAACCCAGTTAGAATGGCTAAAATCAAGAACTCTAATAACAACAGATGCTGGAGGGGATGTGGACAGAAGGGAACCTTACTGCATTGTTGGTGGGAGTGTAAACTTGTTCAACCACTTTGGAAAGTAGTATGGAGGTTCCTCAAAAGACTCTACATAGAGCTCCTCTATGACCCAGAAATCCCACTTTTCGGCATTCATCCAAATGATCAGGAACAAGACCACACTAAACTATCAGCACGACTATGTTTATTGCAGCATTATTTACCATAGCTAAGATATGGAACCAACCCAGATGCCCCTCAGTAGATGAATGGATCAAGAAAATGTGGTATATAAACACAATGGAATTTTCTGCCTCCATCAGAAAGAATGACATTACCCCATGTTAGGAAATGGAAAGGCTTGGAAAAAATTATATTAAGTGAAGTAAGCCACGCCCAAAGAAACATAGGTCCCATGGTTTTTCTTATTTGCAAAATCTAGTATATATGTGTCAAGCAGAAAAGGTTAGATAAGTTGATGTTAGGGAAATGAAAGGTTAGATAAGTTGATGTTAGGGAAATGAACCCTAATATATGTATTCAAATGTTTTTTTTTCCTTTCATGCGATTGCTTCTAAAATATTTATAACATTATTTCTTTGTTGATTTGTATGTCCCTCCCCCATGTTATAACCCCTGCTTTCACTGTATTTGATGTGGGTATAATTTGTGGAGGGGAAAGGAAAAAACAAATCGTTTAAATAAGGATACAGGTGGACCCATTGCAACAATGTCGTTATGTGGAGAAACGAACTTTACAACTTTGGTGCGGGAAGGGGGGAAGGATTTAGTGGGGATGGGTGGGTGGAAGATTAGAAGGGATGTGAAGGGGAAACAAAGGAGGAGGTTACAATGTTTGATAAGAAATGTACTCATTATCTTGACCATGTAATGTAACCCCTCTGTATAGTATTAATAAAAGAAAAAAGAAAAAAATTAATAAATTAATATAACAATGAAAATTTGCTGGAGTTTTAGATCAGACCCTCTATATAGAAATCAAACATATGAATTCAATCATAAGAAGGCTCATTTCTTCTACTATGTCTTTTATCCCTAAAGTCATGCAGAGAATTTCTATTTGGCATTAACAAGATGTTGTAACACTTTGGGGAAAAAATGCAGCCTAGTAGCCCTGCACCAGAGGCCAAAATGGAGAAGACTTCCACAGCCACCATGACCTTCCCCTTGGCACTGTGGTAGACAGGCAGGAAAGCGAGCCACACACTGCAGAACACCAGCATGCTGAAAGTCAGGAACTTGGCCTCATTGAAGGTTCCAGGAAGGTTCCTGGCCAGAAAAGCCATGGTGAAGCTGGACAGGGCCAGAAAGCCAAGGTATCCGAGGACACAGTAAAAGGCAGTGAGGGAGCCCTTGTTGCACAGGATGATGATATGACCATGTTCTGAGTGTGCATCGGTGTCCACAAAGGGAGGGGAGGTTCCCAACCAGACTCCACAGAGAGTCACCTGGATGAGGGTGCAGATGGGAATGATGAAGTTAGGAGCCCCTGATACAAGCAGCCACCTCATCTTTCTCCCTGGGGAAGTGGCCTTGAAGGCCAGAACCACAGTCACCGTTTTGGCCAACACTGTGGAAACAGCCATAGTAAACACAATTCCAAAGGCAATTTGCTGCAGGATGCAGGTGACTGTGTTGGGTTGGCCAAGAAACAGCAAGGAACAGAGAAAACAGAGGATGAGGGAGATGAGTAGGATGTAGCTGAGAGCCCTGTTATTGGCCTTGACAATGGCAGTGTCATGGTGTTTCACAAACATTCCAAGAACAACAGCAGTGAGCATAGAGCAGCAAAGAGACATGCAGGCCAGAGCCATGCCCAAGGGTTCTCCAAAAGCCAGGAAACTTGCAGCTCTCAGGAGGCACTGTGTTCTCTCTGTGTTAGCATACTGATGATCTGGGCACTTCACACACTGGTCCATATCTGATAAGAAGTGTAAAGTACCATTACTTCTTGGTTTGAACTTCCTTTTCTTCAAAACTTTTAGCAAATTGTTTACTTAGGTGTAATTCTAACATAATCTACCACAGTGCCAGCACTGACTGTCAAAAACTCATTTTTGCTTCTTTGCTAAACACTAACTTCCTCCCCCTTCCAACCTCTTCAGTATTCAGACTTTTTTGTTCAGCTTTTTTTTCCTTCAAGTATTATCACAAGTATTGATAAGGTGCTATTTGGAATATCCAAATATCCTAATAACAATTTTCTACACTTTTGCTCACACTAACAGAATTGTGCAGATTTCTGTAATCCTATTGAAAATTGTAAATAATGTAGCTTTCAATTCCCTACACATCTCTGTAAAAGATTAATTTAGTTCCTGTGGCACAGTCCTTGAATTCTTTTCATTATATTGCTCTATCCAAATCATCTGTGAATCTGTAGGGACAGAGAAACCAGTCTTGGACAATCTATATTCATGTTCCCTTCTTAAATGGAATCCCCCTTTCTGAGCTCTTGCTACATGTCATAAGCAATTCTGGGTACAGAGAAATGAATCTATGCCTGATCCATGTTTTCTGTGTGGAAAAATTGTAATTTTCAAGATGATCATTCTTCTCAGTAAGACTTGTGTTTAATGTCATTTTAGAGTTTACACTTGTCTTAATTATTAGAAGTAAGATGAATTCCTGGAGAGATGAACAATTTCTTCATAAGTCATGTATTTACCTGTTCCATTAGCAATCTCATTCTCTGGGCAAAGATTACAATCAAAACAACAAGCAGCCTTTTCCTCTTGAGGAGATGTCCTGAATCCAGGACCACAACTCTCACTGCAGGCAGAGTGAGGAGTCTGAGGAAAATCAGGTCTGTGTCAGTAACAAACACTCCAAAAAGTCCATTGTTTTAAAGAATTGTATTAATAAGCATAATGTTTCTATACAGGTAGGTGAAGTTGATTAATTAAATTCTGTTATCAAAACCATATATCATGATTCCAAAAGGCTTTTGTGTTACAACTTTTATTTCTAACCTGTTGAACTATTGAAAAATATGGGATCTTTAAAAGGTGGAAACTAATGGTGAGAAAGTAAGACCCAATGTAGATCCTTGTAGAATTTCCTTGAATTCGTGTCATTAAATGTTGTCTCCTACTCATCTGTGACATGAGGAAGAAAAAGGAGGAGACATCCCTTTTAGAGGGTTTTGTGAACCTGAGGACCATCCAATCTTCCTCTTCATTTTCCAGTGGCCATGAGGACACAATGTACTCACAGGCATATTCAATGATTGCTCTCACTAAAGATGCCCAAGTAGCAAGTCAACTAACAATTGAATGAAATCTCCATCCACCCAAGGGAGCAAAGAAACATCTCAACCACATAAAGTGATTCTTCATGTACTCTATCACAGTGTTAGGAAGAAAGGTAAAGTTTATATTTTATGATAATATGATAAGTCAACATTTAGAAACACATGTAATGTGTTTGGTGCTGATTGCAGGGTTAGAACTCATGGTCAGGGCACTGGCCTTCAGTTTTTTGCACTTCAGTTATCAGCACTCAACTACTTGAGTCATAGCTCCACTTCCAAATTTTTGTGGTTAATTGGAGATAAGCCCAAACTTTCTTGTTTAGACTGATTTTAAACCGTGATATTCACATCTCAGATATCTGATTTGTTAGCATTATGGGAGAAAGCTGGCACTCAACCAGGTATAAATTTCAAGGGTAACTTTTTCTTATATGTATGTCCTTAAAGTCATTATTATTAGATCCAACTCACCTCTGTAGTACCTATGGCCCACTCTACCATATCTTCAGATAAAGACAGTTGATTACCATGCAGAGCATATGGAGAAAACTTTCCTACTTTCACTGTAAGTTGAAGACCTTCTGGAAAATTCCAAATGTTCAGAATATCATACTCTGGCTCTAATTTTCTTTTCTCATCCAAAATCATTTCATCTCCAGCAGGATTATAAAATTGTATGTTCTTTATAAAAAGGTGCAACTAAAAGAGATGCATCATTATATGGTGAAAAAAACTCTTGGTTGCCTTTAATCTCCAATTCTGAATTCTAGAAAAGCACAAACAGCAATAAAGTATTCCAGAAGAAAATCTATGGAGGAATAAAAATAACCTTCCTGAATCCTTGTCACTCAGAAAAGGAGTAGACAGCCTTTTTCTAGAGAAATCAATACCAGGCAAATAGCCATGAATAAGATAATTTTTAGTTACCAACCTCCATTGTTTTTGTGAATTATTGAGCTTGCTAAACTTTTTATGCAAAAATCAAATGAAACTACATAACTTATGAAAATATGGATTAAAAATGCTATTTGGTAGGTCATCCTTTGCAATTACTGAAGTAATTCATGGAAAAGCTGAATTTACACTTTTGGAAAGAGTAGCTATGAGAATGTTAAGGATATTTGTAACTGGATGAATTAATAAGCCATGTGTAGGTGGCTCACACCTGTAATCCTAGCTACTTAGGAAGCTAAGATCCAAGGATCATGATTTGAAACCAGGCCAGAGAAAAAAGTCCATGAGACACTTATCTTCAATAAACCATTCATAAAATGACAGAAGTACTGCTGTGGCTCAAGTGGTAGAACACTATCCTTGAACACAAAAAGACACAGAGACAGCATCCACACCCTAACCTCAAGCTCCAAGACAAGCAAAAATATATCTTACTGGTTTCTAACACTAAACAAGAAATATATGTATGTATGTGTATGTGTTTATGTGTGTATACATACATATATACATACATACATATATATCCATGGTATATATACTATCCTTGTTACTGACCTGGCCTTTTTTTCTTAAGAGCAATGAACACATGTACAGAGTTCCTCACCAAAATTTCACCCATAATTTACTGGGTTTTGAAAAACACCTGAAATATTTAATTTCATACAGTAAGAGACCCTCTAGGAAGTGTCTTTGCACATGGTGTGTGCACTGAAATATAGAAGAAATTACCTGTGCAGGGGAAGGCACTGTTTCTTTACTACTTCCCATTGTTTGAACTTCTGTTTGATGAAGACGCATCTCATGGAGAGCCTGGGCCACAGTATACACAGCATTGTATATATGGTAACTGTCTCCAGATAGAGTCCTGTCAAAAATATGCCCAGGCAACCAATCCAAAGAGGAATCATGAAGACAATTGTCCCATGTTATACAGTCAGACGGGGAATCTGAACAATTAAAAGACACAAACCACAGCCTAGCAAGAACAAAGTCTTCTGGATATTTGGAAGGATTAACTGCCTTGATAAAATCTATGAATCCAGAAACATCTGCATGATGTTGTGAAAAAATGAGAGGTACATGGAATGAGCCTAGCATGAAATAGTTCTTTCTTGTGGTTAAATCCCACTGTGAGTTCATGATGCAAACTTTTCCTTTTATTAAAAGTTGCTCAAAACAAATCATTAAATCTAGTAATGACTCATTATCACCATATATCACGAGGACATTTGCTGAAGATTTATTTATCTGACTATAAATTGTCATGAATTTAAACATCTGTGAAACGGTTTTGCTTGAGATCACTAGCTCATAGGCTATGCAAACTCTGTTCTTGGCCATTTCTTCTTTCAATTTAACAAGAACCAACAAACCATTCTCATCCTCTGAAGTCAACAGTCCCACCCAATTCCAGTTGAAGTGAAGCAATAAGGAGACCATGGCAGTGGCTACTGATGTGTCCTTTGGGGCCATCTGATAGAGAGTAGGAAACTTCTTATGGTCACTCAGGGCATGATCAAAAGGCCCAAAGGTAAACTAAATGCAAAGAAATTGGATGCTCCATGAATGAGAATATTGCCATCCATCACAATCTTAATCTTCAAGTGTGTTAAGAACCAGTTGAAGTAGGTGAAAGGTACATTTTTGTTTTAGTTTTTGAGAAAAAAAATCAATATTTGGAGGAAATATTTGTTTTTGTATGTCTCTTGTTCTTTGTCACCATTTCCATTAACTACTCCCATGTCTATCAGCCCAACCAATTCCCTGATTTTCCTAATTCTATTTTCACATATGTACATTTAATATAATGTTTATCTTCACTCATCCATTCCCTATTGTTCTGACTTTATCCTGTAACAACTAATCCATTCAGAGAAGATATGCTTCAGCTTTCTACTGTTCATATTTTTATATTCAGTAGATCAGAAAGGGTTATTCCATGGAATTATACCCCTACATATGTCATACTTTAGTCCAATTAATCATGTATATATATATATAAATGACTACATACGTGTTCCATATTTATTTCATATGACATGTTAATATTTTAGTTCTAGCTTTCGCATATGAGAGAACACATCTCCCCTTTATCATTTTGAGCCTGACATGACATTCAATATAATATCTTGTCCAGATGCACGTGTGCTTGTGTGTGTGTGTGTGTGTGTGTGTGTGTGTGTGTGTGTGTGTGTGTGTGTACATGCATGCCAGGACAAGGGCATGAACTAAGGCCTCAAGCGCTTCCTTGGCTTTTGCCTTCAATGTTGGTGCTCTACCACTTGAGCCACACATTCATTTACTGGTTTTGCTGGTTAATTGGAGATAAAAGATTCCAGAATAGCTGGGATTACAAGTGTGAGTCACCAGTACCCTGCTCAGCATATTGACAAACTTCAAAATCATTTTGCACTTTCTGAGTTTTTATATTATTGATAAGACTTCAAACAATAAATAATCCATTTGTTTCTGTGACTCTTCCATCCCATTTTCCAAACAGTGGGAATATACATATCCTCCTATCTTTGAGTACTTACTCTTCGATACCACAAAATTTGATAGGTTCATAAATCCAGGCTCTTATCATTCTCTCCTAACACCTGGAATACCACCTAATGAAACAATTTTATATTCCCCCACCATGTCAACCTTCACCTGTGGAAATCTATAGAGTTCCAGCAATGTCCCAATGCAGGCAGATGTTATTCCTAATGGTCCTGTTAGTACTGCTATAGACTTGCTGTCTCTTCTACAGGAGTAGTTTGGAATCTTGTATTTCCCAAAGAGCCAAATGAAGGGATTCTTAAGTACTGCCCAAGGTTCAAAGTAAACATCATAGACATCAAATCCAAGAGTCAAGTTATGTAAAAGTTCAGAGTTTTTGTTGATCTCCTCAATAGCAAAAGACAAGGCCAACACAAGTTGATAGTTCTTGAAGATAAGCCTGCATAATGAACATAGAAATTTACCAGTAATATTTCAAAAGTTATGACTTTGATGGCCCTACCACCGACCAAAATATATATACATATATACATATTTATTTATATATGTACAAAAATGTAGACTCTGTACTTGGCAGATCATAACATCATAAAAGTAGACCTCAACAGCAGAAACCATCACAGAAAATACTTAAATTCATGGAAACAGAATAATTTATTGCTGAGAACCAGTAGGTCATCAAAGAGATAAGAGGTGAAATTTAATCATTTTCAGGATTCAAAGTAAATGAAGACACAAAATACCATATCCTTTGGGAAACAGCAAGACAATACTCAGAGAAAAATTTATGTCTATACATGCTTGCATCAACAAATTAGAAAAATCTCAAATCAATATCCTAATAATGGAATTCAAGCCTCTAGACAAACCAGAGCAAGTCAAACCCCAAGCCAGTAGACAGAAGAAAATAATTAGAGCAGTATTAAATGAATCAGAGACTTAAAAATGCATAGAATCTGCAAAAACAAAAGATGATTATTTGAAAAAAATAACAACATTGACAGGACCCTATCCAAATTAATTAATTAAAAAAGAGAAGCCACCCAAATAAATAATATTAGAGATTACAGGGAAAATCACCACAGATCCAACAAAATTCAGAATATTCTAAGGGAATACTTTATAAGCCTCTATGGCAACAAACATGATAATCGGGCAGAAGTGGACAAATTCCTATATACCCAAACTGAATCAGGAAGACATAAACTGAATAAACAGACACAGCAAAAGCAACGAGATTGAATTGGCAAGAACTGACCTTCCAGGAAAAGCCCAAGACCTGATGGCTTCACAACCAAATTCTGTAAGACTTTTGAAGGAGAATTATCACCAATACTCCTCAAACTCTTCAACGAAATAGTGCGGGAAGGAACACTGCCAAACTCATTCTATGAAGCCATCGTCATACTTATCCCCAAATTAGATAAGGATACATCAAGGAAAGAGAACGTTAGACCTATCTCCTTGATGCACACTGTTGTAAAACTCTTCCACAAAATTTAGAAAATGATCAAGAAGAGCATACATGATGATTGAACGGGATTTATCTCAAGGATGCAAAGCCAGATTAACAGAAATAAGTTATTTAACATATTGCAACAGATCAACAGAAGCAAGGAAAGACAAAAGCCACATGATCATCTCGTTAGATGCAGAAAAAGCCTTTGACAAGATCCAACACCTCATTATGATAAAAGCTCTGGAGAAGCTAGGATCCATGGACCATTCCTCAGTATAAGAAAGGGTGTGTATGAGAAATCTACAGTCAGTGTTATGCTTAATGTGAAAAACTAAAGGTATTTCCCCAAATATCAGAAATAAGAGAAGGTTATACTCTCTCTTTTCCCTTCAAGATAGTACTGAAATTCCTAGCAAGTGAAATAAGCAAGAGAAAACCATGCAGGGAATCCAAATATGGAAGGAAGAAGTCAAACTATCCCTTTTTAAAGATGACATGATCCTGTAGTTGAGGGGCCCCAAAATTTCCTTTCACAGCTTACGGAGTTGATCCAAAACTTTGTCAAAATAGTCAGGTATAAATCAACCCACAAAAATCAATACCATTTTATGACATTATCAAGAAGATCAAGGCTGAAATCAGAAAGCAACTCCATTAGAAATAGAATTAAAAAATATAAAATACTTACTAGTTAACCAAAGAGGTGAAGGACCTCTATAGTGAAAAGTTTAAAATTTTCAAAAACAAAATTGAAGAAGTCTTAAGAGGATGGAAAGATAATCTGCGCTCCTGGATTGGAAGATTTAACATTATGAAAATGACAATACTGCCCAAAGCAAATTACAAATTCAATACAATATCCACTAAAATCCCAACAAATTTCTTTAAAGATATGGAAAGCACAGCCAAAAAATTCAAATAACAAAACACCCTGAAAAAATTATATTAAGTGAAGTAAGCCAGGCCCAAAGAAACTAGGTCCCTTAGTTTCCCTTATTTGAAAGACCTAGTATATGTATGAGACAAGCAGAATCAGTCAGAAAGGTTGATGTTAGGTGAAATGAAGCCCAAGATAAGGACTCAAATGTTTTTTTCTTTCTTGCTATTGTTTCTAACATATATATATATAAGATATTTCTTTGTTGCTTTGTATGTCCCTCCCCCATGATATAACCCCTGTTTTCAATTTTTGGAGGGGAAGGGAAAACACAAAAATAGGGATACAGGTGGACCCATTACAACAATGAGATGTACAAGATGTTATGTCGAAAAACGAACTTTAGCTGCACCGGTGTCTCATACCTGTAATCCTAGCTACTCAGGAGGCTGAGATCTGAGGATCGTGGTTCAAAGCCAGCCCGGGAAGGAAAGTCTGTGAAACTCCTATCTCCAATAACCCACTAGAAAACCGGAAGTGGCACTGTAACTGAAGCAGAGCGCTAGCCTTGAGCTGAAGAGCACAGGGACAGTGCCCAAACCCAGACTTCAAGCCCCAAAAATGAACAAAAAAAAAAAAGGAAAATGAACTTTAGAACTTTGGCCGTAGGGGGAGGCCGCAGAGGGTGAGGGGAGGAAAGTGGGGAAGAAAGGGGGGAGGAGGAAATGGGAAGGGATGGGAAGGAGAAACAAAGGAAGAGGCAATAATGCTTGATAAGAAATGTATTCATTACCTTGCCCATGTAATTGTAACCCCTCTGTATGGTATTTTCACAATAAATAAATAATAAATAAATAAGACTCTGAAGAGCAAGGCAAGTCTTAGAAAGTGGAACATTTTAGGAGGAATAACATTACCAAACTTCAAACTCAATTACAGAACCATGGTAATGAAAACAACTTAGTAGCAGCACAAAATAAGTCAGACGACCAAAGGAACAGACTAGAAGACCCAGAATTGAACACACAGATCTATAGCCATTTAATATTTGATAAAGGATGGGCTGGGAAGGTGGCTCAGTGGTAGAGCACTTGCCTTGCATGCATGAGGTCTTGGGTTCAATTCCTCAGCACCACATAAGCATAAAGAAAAAAGCCGGAAGTGGCGCTGTGGCTCAAGTGGTAGAGCGCTAGCCTTGAGCTGAAGAGCTGATGGATGGCGCCCAGGCCCAGAGTTCAGGCCCATGACTGGACCCAAAAAAAAAAACATTTTTGATAAAGGAGCTAAAATAAAATTTGAAAGAAAAATAGTCTCTTCAACAAATGGTGCAGCAAACTAAATAAAATAAAATTTAAAAATTGTATCAAAATTACTGGTAAAAATGAGTACACAAGTGACCTGAAAATATTCTAACATTGTATGTGTGCTAGACAAAACATACATATAATTCTTCTGAAGTAGGAAAAATTATTGGTGTATCTAGTATTTACTATAGAACAATGTAAAAGTGAATATCCATTCTTATAAATGATGAGAAAACTACAATGCAGTTGCAATTTTCATTTGTATATCTCTAATATTTTACCGTAAGGTATTAAATGAAGAAGTTTTATTAAAACTTAAATGAAAGATTTCATTAAAACATTGCTTAATATCCACTTATGGATTTATCATCTCCCTCTACTTCTTGTGAATTTTCTCTTTTTCTTTCATCCTCATCAGCTGGGATACTTGTCATCATTCAAAAATATCCAGTTGTAATCTTCTTTGAGCTCCTAAGTAGCACAAAATCTATAACAGAAAAATGAAATCTTCTAATCCAGGAATCACAAGTTACTACCAATGAACTCAATAAAGGAGGGAAAATGTGAGAGAAGCTTCAATAAACCTGAAGAAGTTACATAATGGCAGGAATCAGAAGTGATCTGTCAACAATGACTGGGAATGGAAATGCAGGAAATTCTACCAATAAGAGTTAGAAAGGCTGAATGAATAAAAACTCAAGGCCAAACAATAGATTAATTCCAAGAAACTCAATTCCTCATCAATAGCCGTGGGTGACTTAATAAAAGAATATGAGCCAGGCCCAGAGAAATGTAGGTTCCATGATTTCCCTCATTGTAACACCTAGAATGTGCCTATAAATCTACAAGTAAATAAACTAAATGGTGAAAAAAGCAACACTGAGATATGGTAAATGATACTAGTCTCTAAGCATTACACACAGTGAGAACTAAAGAGGATAATCTTTAAAAAACATTTATTTTTGTTATAATTTTAGAGTTTTAACATGTATCAGTGATACAATAAGCATGAAATTGGACTTTTTATTCTATTATCTTTAAATAGTTGCACCTAGAAGTTCCCATTCTACAAAACAATATATGAGTTTTTATACTTTCTTTTTTCTTGTTTTTTGGAGTGCTGTGTAGAACCTAGGGTTTCACATATACTCAGCTGAGTTATACCCCTCAGATCATTTCAACAAATATCTGAATAAACCATCTCTCATCAACATACTGAGTTTTCTCCAGGAGAGATCATAGGCTAAGACAAAAACTAGCCAGATATTTTTTGGTTGGATATGGGGCTTTAATTCTGGGCCTGGACACTGTGCCTCAGCTCTGCAGCTCAAGGCAAGTGCTCTACCTCTTGAGCCACAGCACCACTTCCAGTTTTCTGAGTGGTTTATTGGAGGTAAGAGTCTCATGGACTTTCCTGCCCCTGCTGGCTTTGAACCACGATCCTCAGATTTCATCCTCCCTAGTAGCTAGGATCACAGGTGTGAGACACCGGCATCCAGCTAGCCCCATTTTTTGTGTGTTTTAAATCACTTTATTTTATTACCTTTTTGTATGTTTTTATTGTAAAACTACTGTGTAGAGGGGTTACAATTACATGAGCAAGATAGTGAGTACATGGCCTATCAAGCATTGTTGCCTCCTCCTTTGTTTTTCCCCTACCATCCCTTCCCTCCTACCTCCACAATTACCCCCACCCTACCAAAGTTGTAAAGTTCATTTTCAAGATAGTGTGTTGTACATCTCATTGTTACAATGGGTCAGTCTTATCCCTATTTAAGCATTTTGTTTTTTCCCTTCTCCTCCCCAAATTAGAGAAGTGTATATATATGATGCAGGGCACTGAAATCAAATACAGTGAAAACAGGGGTTATAGTGTGGGGAAGGATCATAAAAAGAAACAAAAAATTCACATGGCACATTATAAATACATTAGAAACAATAGCAAGAAAAAAAAACCACTGTGTCCTTATCTTGAGGTTCATTTCACTTAACATCAACCTATCTGGTCATATGTACAGAGCTTTTGAACCTTTCTGCTTGTCCTAGACATATACTAGTTATTGCAAATAAGGGAAACCATGGGACCTATGTTTCTTTGGGCCTGGCTTACTTCAATTAATATAATTTTTCCAAGTCT
>NW_012267387.1:2225729-2242824 GCF_000151885.1 Dipodomys ordii | reverse complement strand
TAGTTATTGCAAATAAGGGAAACCATGGGACCTATGTTTCTTTGGGCCTGGCTTACTTCAATTAATATAATTTTTCCAAGTCTTTCCATTTCCTACCAAATGGGGCAATGTCATTCTTTGTGACAGAGGCATAGAATTCCATTGTATGTGTGTGTGTGTGTGTGTATGTGTGTGTGTGTGTGTGTGCGCACACACACATTTCCTTGATCCATTCATCTACTGGGGGCATCTGGGTTGGTTCCATATCTTAGCTATGGTAAATAATGCTGTGATAAACATAGTTGTGCTGGTAGCTTTAGTATAGTCTTGTTTGTGATCATTTGGATAAATGTCCAAAAGTGGGATGGAAAAAGCCAATCAAGGAACAAACACAGGAATAGACACTTTAAAAATTAAATTGTCCAAATGGAAAATCAACACAGAAAAAATGTCCAAATATTTGAGCAATGAGGACAATACAAATCACAGCTACATAATTTAACCATCAACCCACACAAAAATTTCAGTTTTGGTTATGGCAACTAAAAATTAAAGATTAGAGATTCTTCAAGGAATCGAAACTACCTGTGCTGGTGGCTCATACCTGGAATGCTAGCTGAACAGGAGGGTGACACCCGAGGATCCTGAGTCAAGGCAACAGAGTCAGAAAATTCCATGATACTCTCTCTCCAGTTAACCAACAAAAGGTTAGAAGTAGAGGCATACCTCCATGAGATAGTAGAGCATCAGCCTTGACAGAAAAAGCCAATCAAAAGTGCAAAGCAAGTGATTCATGCATAAAATTTTACTAATCCCCCAACAAAAATTACTACCCAGACCAGACTTCACTTTGTATCTGTGCTTAGACAGACAATCCCATGAGATTCTGCTCACCTATTAACCACCAGAACATTTGAAATAGAGTTTTTGCTCAAGTAGTAGAGTGCTAGCTTTGAGTGAAAAAAGCTAAGGGACAATGTTCAAGCCCTGAGTTCAAACCCAGGTACTTGCAAAAATAGTAAATAAATGCACTCAGAAGGAAAAATAGAATACAGGCTGACCCATTGTAACACTGGGATGTACAGGACACTATATTGAAAATGAACTTTACAACTTCACTAGGGAGGAGGTGGTATAGAGTTAGAGAGGTGGGGAGGGAAAGAATGGCAGGGGAAAAACAAAGGAGGAGGTAACAGTGCTCAATAGCAAATGTACTCATTGGAGGTGAAAGTCTCACAGATTTTCCTTCCTGGGCTGGCTTCAAACATCCATCCTCAGCTATCAGATCTGTGAGTAGTTAGGATCACAGGCATGAGCCACCTCATACAATAAGAATGTTCATCAATTTCCTCAAAAGGGGGCAAGGAAATGTGGCTACAGTCTTTTATACAGAACAGGTGACAGTATTTCAGGTTGTTTGTAAGGACATCATTTCATCTTCTGCAGTGACCATTGGCATGGAGAAGATAGAAGGATGCTACAATAAAGTTAAGAATTTGACAATCTGGAAAGGAGAAAGTACATGGAAGGAAATAGAGTCCTTTCTTTTTTATTGTGAAAATACCATACAGAAGGGCTACAATTACATGAGCAGGGTAATGAGTACATTTCTTATCAAGCACTGTTGCCTCCTCCTGTTTCTTACTAGCAGGCAGGAAAACACTATTGAGATGCAAGAGAAAATAAAGAAACAGCTGTTCCTGATACAATAGGGATGGAAGGTCAGTGTAGCGAAGACAGAGACCATTGATTATATTCTCAACCATTGCCCATCCTCAGGACATAACAGTAAATGGAAATAAAATGATGAGTTACTTACGGTATGTTCTCTTCTTGCCTAGAAGCTTCACTGTTGCTAAGATCAATTCCCAAAGTGTAGAGAGGGAAAAATCCAGCAATCATCACATCTCCATCCATGTGCACTCCATGCTTCATTGGCGAAAAGCAGCTAGTGCCAGCCAAGGACCTCACAAGGAGGGGAAGTTGGAGAAGAAGGAGTGTGAAAGTCATAAGGTACATCCCTGAAGACTATCCCAAGCAGAAATTCTGGCTGGAAGTGAGACCCACAGTGTCTGATACCTTTATTCATACATATGTGTGCTTATGTGTCTTTTTATTGCCAGAGATCTATGCTGAAACTCATTTTCTATCAAAGTACCTTGAGTCCCCAGAAACCATATCCTGGGGCACTACATCTGTGGCCTTCATCCAGGAGGAAAACATGAGTTGGAAAACATGTTTGTGGATTTGCCGTCTTAGGCCCAGGTTCTATGATTTCATCCAAGACCACAGAAAGTGAAGCCCTAGAGATGAAGTTATGTTGGATATTTTTTTGTCCGACATCTGTGTCAGGAAACCATTTTCATGAAAGCCATTTGAGATGATACAGCTGGATTGTCTCAGAGGATGCCATGTCCTGTGCATGGTGAAATGTCCTGAAGAGTCTATGTCTGTGAGATGTTAACCAAAGTTATGAGAGCATCACACCCAGAGGGTTGATTCACACACACAATGTCTACAACAGCCACAGAACGTTGGTGGTTGATCCAGCCAGGTTTCAATGGGAATTCCATGTGCAGAACCCTACAGAATTGCACCCATTTACTACTGCCTGAGGAAGCAAAGATGCTGCTGAAACCAGCAATTACATGTCAATAACTCAAGGTCAATGCCCAAATTGAGTTCCACTTTTGCCTTCTGAACTGTCAGTTTCAAATAGGTAGTTATTACTAAACATGCTAATCTAGATATTTTTCATGACCCAGAAGTCTGAGGACATATGATAATAGAGGAAATTCTTCTCAATGACAAACCAAAATCAATATCAATACCAACTGTATGATGTTTTCTTGTCAACAAATGTTAAACCCATACAGAGACTTCAGTGGTTCTGGTCTGAGATACCTCAGGCTAGTGAACATACTCTATATAAGGATGTAATGTTCCATGTTTATTATAGTACACTTGCCCATATTCATGCACTGGTATCAGAAAATCTGCATCACATTCGTACTTCAAAAATGCGGGAGGAAAACAAATACCCTTACTCATATCATTGCCACTTGTTTTTTAAACTTGAATATTCATTACATGATATATGAATTTTATCACTTATTAAATTCCTCACAGCATATATTAGCTGGACTTAGGATTTATTTACCTGTGTATATCTATGCATGTAATGGGCCTCAGTCTCAAAAGGTGGTGGCACTGGTCCATATCATAACTCTATAGTTTCATGAGGAGCCTACAAACTGATTTCCTTAGTGGGTGCCTCAAATTATACTCTCATGAATACTGTTTAAGTGTCTCCTTTCCCTATATTCATATATATATATTATATATATATATATGTATCTATACATATATGTATCTGTACATATATGTATATATAATTGTAAAAATGCTGTACAGAGGGGTTACATTTACATGAGTAGGGTAATGTGTACATTTCTTATCTAGCAGTGTTACTTCCTCCTTTGTTTTTCCCTGCCATCCCCTCCCTCCCACCTCCCAAGTCCTCCCTCTCCCCAACCCCGACATTGTAAAGTTCATTTTCAACATGGTGTCCTATATAGCTCATCGTCACAGTGGGTCAAACTACATCCCCATTTAAGCATTCTGCTTTATCCCTTCCCCTTCCCAAATTACAAAAATGTATATATAAGATGCAGAACACCAGAAACAAATACAGTGAAAAAAGGGGTTATACCATGGGGGAAGAACCTACAAAAGAAAAAAAGAATTGCATAGTGCATTGTAAGTACATTAAAAACAAAAGCAAGCAAGAAAAAACCACTTGTGGCCCTGTCTTCAGGTACATTTTGCTTAACATCATGTCATATGGTCATATGTACCTAGCCTTTGAATTTCTCTTCTTGTCCTAGACATGTACTAGTCATTGTAAACAAGGGAAACCATGGGACCTATGTTTCTTTGGATCTGGCTTACTTCACTTAATATATTTTTTTCCAACTCTTTCCATTTCCTAACAAATGGGACAATGTCATTCTTTCTGATGGAGGCATAGAATTCCATATATATGTGTACCACATTTTCTTGATCCATTCATCTACTGAGGGGCATCTGGGTTGGTTCCATATCTTACCTATGGTAAATAATGCTGGGATAAACATAGTTGTGCTGGTAGCTTTGGTATGACCTTGTTTGTGATCCTTTGGGTAAATGCCAAAAGTAGTATAGCTGAGTCATAGATGAGCTCTGTGGAGTCTTCTGAGGAACCTCCATACTACTTTCCAAAGTGGTTAAAAAAGTTTACACTCTGACAAACAATGCAGTAAGGTTCCCTTCTGGCCACATTCCCTCCAGCATCTGTTGTTATTAAATTTCTTGATTATTGACATTCGAACTGGGGTGAGGTGGAATCTCAATGTTGTCTTGATTTGCATTTCTTTTAGAGCTAGAGAATTTGAGCATTTCCTCATGGGTCTATTGGCCACTCTTAGCTCCTCTTCAGAGAAGTCTGTTTAAGTCTTTAGCCCACTTATTAATAGGACTGTTGTTTATTTGAGGATTTGTTGTTGGGGAACTTAATTTTTGGAGTTCTAAGTATATTTTAGATATGAGACCCTTGTCTGTTGTATGGCTAGTAAAGATATTTTCCCAATCCATGGGCTTTCTGTTGATTTTGCTTGCTATGTCCTTTACCATGCAGAAGCTCTGCAGCTTCTTGCAATCCCATTTGTCCAACCTTTCTTTGATTTGTTGTGTTTCTGTGTCTCTACTAAGAAAATTTTGGCCTGTGCCAAGGAGCCCTAGAGTTTCTCCTATTGCTTCATCTAATGTTTTCAGTATGTCTGCTTTTATTTCCATGTCTTTAATCCATTTGGAGTTGATTCTGGTGCAGGGTGCTGTATATGGATCGAGCTTTAGTTTTCTACAAGTGATTAACCATTTTTGCCAGCACCATTTACTGAAAAGGCTCTTTCTTATATTCTACTTCATTCACTCCCGTGTCAGAGATTAGGTGGCTCTAGGTCTGTGGGTTCATTGCTGGGTCTTCAGTCCTATTCCATTGGTCCTCAGGTCTGTTCTTGTGCCAGATCCACACTGTTTTGATTACTATGGCTTTGTAGTAGAGTTTGAACTTTGGTATTGATATTCTTCCAGTGCTGTTCTTTCTACTAAGGATTTTTTTTGCTATTTGGGGTCTTTCATTGTCCCATATGAACTTTTGGATTGCTTCTTCTAGTTCATTGAAGAATGAGGTTGGGATATTGATAAGCATTCCATTGAATTTGTAGATAGCCTTGGGATGGGAAGTATTGCCATTTTCACAATGTTGATCCTTCCAATCCAGGAGTATAGGAGGTGTTTTCTTGCTTAGTTCTGCTTTAATTTCCTTTTTCTGGTTTTTAAAGTTTTCATCATACAGGTCCTTCCTCTTTTGTTAAGTTAACTCCTAAGTATTTTATGTTTTGTGGGGCTATTACAAAAGGGGTTGCTTTTAATTTCAACTGCACTCTTCTCTTTATTGGCATATAGAAAAGCCATTCATTTCTGTAGGTTAATTTTATACTCTGCTACTTGCCAAAGTTTCTGATCAGCTCAAGTAACTTGGGAGTGGAGTCCATGGGGTTCTTTAAATGCAAGATTATGTCATCTGCAAAGAGGAAGAGTTTTACTTCATCTATCCCAATTTGGATCCCCTTTATATTTGCATCTTGTCTTATTGCCCTAGCTCGGCATTCTAATATTTGGTTGAAGAGCAGTGGAGAGAGTAGACATCCTTGTCTCATTCTTGAATTTAAAGGAAATGACTTTAACTTTTCTCCATTAAGTATAATGCTGACTGTCGATTTGTCATATATAGTCTTTATTATAGGGAGGAATGTTCCATGGATTCCTAGTTTTTCCAGAGCTGTCATCATAAAGGGGTGTTGGATCTTGTCATGCTTTTTCTGCATCTATTGAGATAATCATGTGGATCTTATACTTGCTCTTGTTGATGTGATTAATTACATTAATTGGAAATGAATCCTGTTTGATCATGGTGTATGATTTTTTTGGTGAGTTGTTGAAGTCGGTTAGCCAAAATTTTGTTGAGAAGTTGTGTGTCACTGTTCATCAAAGAAATTCATTTCAGTTCTCTTTCTTTGATGAATCCCTGCCTGGTTTGGGGATGAGGGTTATGATGGCTTCATAGAAAGAGTTTGGTAGTGAATTTTGCTTTCAATTTCATTGAAGAGTTGGAGGAATATTGGTGTGAGTTCTGCTTTGAAGGCTTTGTAGAATTCAGCTCTGTATCCATCTTGTCCTGGGCTTTTCTTGGGTGGGAGTTCTCTTAATGCTGTTTCTATTTCAATGCTAGATATGGATCTGTTAAATTGGTTTAAATAATCTTGGTTTATTTGAGCATGTCAATATTTGCTAGAAATTCATCCATATCTTTCAGATTCTCAAATTTATTAGCATAAGGGTTTGAGAAATATCCCTTTATTATGGTCTGAATCTTGAATGTTTCCATTCTTATCTCTGAGTTTGTTTATTTGGGTGTGTTCTCTTTTGTTCTAATTAGATTTGTTAAAGGTCTGTCAATTTTATTAATTTTTTAAGAACCAACTCTTTGTTTTGTTGATTCTTTCTGTAGTGTTTTTTGGATTCTAATTCATTTAATTCTGATTTAACTTGTTTCCATCTACTGGATTTGGGTTTACAAGGGGCTTTGAGTGCCTCATTAAATTGTTGGTTTCAGATCTCTCCAATTTGTTAATGTAGGAACTCAGAAGTATAAACTTGCCTCTGAGTACATATATATATATATATATATATATATATATATATATATATACTTCTCTGATTTTTTATCCACTTATACTACCCTTGAGTGTACATATACCTGAGTAGGTAGGGTTCCTTTGTCAAATTCACTTGAGGTCATCTGATCAGTTTTGTTGGTATCCATGTCTAAATTTGAGCAACTACAATACTGCCCCTGTTTTTAGGATGTGTAGAATAATTTCTGGCTGGTGGTGTAAGAACTCCTCCATAAACTCATGGAAACAGAATAATTTATTGCTGAGAACCAGTAGGTCATCAAAGAGATAAGTGAAATTTACTCATTTTCAGGATTCAAAGTAAATGAAGACACAAAATGCCAAATCCTTTGGGAAACAGCAAGACAGTACTCAGAGGAAAGTTTATATCCATACATGCTTGCATCAACAAATTAGAATAATCTCAAATCAATATGCTAATGAAGCAACTCAAGCTTCTAGACAAACCAGAGCAATACAAACTCAAAAGCAGCAGACAAATGAAAATAATTAGAACAGAATTAAATGAATTAGAGACTTCAAAAACAATGTGGAGAATCCCCAAATACAAAAGTTGATTATTTGAAAAAAATTATATTGACAGAACCCTATCCAAATTAATTAAATATAAAAGAGAAGCTACCCAAATAAATAATATTAGAAGTTACAGGGGGAAATCACCACAGATCCAAGCAAAATTCAAAATATTCTCTTTTTTATTGTGAAAATACCATACAGAGGAATTACAATTACATGAGCAAGGTAATGAGTACATTTCTTATCCTGCATTGTTGCCTCTTCCTTTGTTTCCCAGTACCATCCTTTCCCATCCTGGCCCACTCATCCCCCCCTCAAATACACCTTCCACGCCAAAGTTGTAAAAGTTCGTTTTTTGACATAACGTCCTGTATATCTCATTGTTGCAATGGGTCCATCTGTAAAAATTCCAAATATTCTAAGGGAATTCTTTATAAGTCTCTATGGCAACAAATATGATAATCAGGAAGAAATGAATATATTCCTGCACAAAATACATATACCCAAATTGAATCAGGAAGACATAAACTGAATAAACAGACCCAGCAAAAGCAATGAGATTGAACTGGCAATAATTGACCTTCTAGGAAAAGCCCAAGACCTAATGGCTTCACAACCAAATTGGGAAAGACTTTTGAAGGAGAATTAGCACGAATACTCCTCAAACTCTTCAATGATATAGCAAGGGAAGGAACACTGCCAAACTCATTCTAAGAAGCCATAAGCACACATCAAGGAAAGAGAACTTTAGACCTATCTCTTGATGAACATGGTTGCAACACTCCTCAACAAAATCAGAAAATGATAAGATAACACAGGATGATTGAATGGAATTTATCTCAGGGATGCAAAGCTACATTAACAGATGTAAGTTAATTAACCTATTACAACAGATCAACAGAAGCAAGGACAACAGCTACATGATTATCTCATTAAATTCAGAAAAAGCCTTTGACAAGATCTAATACCTCATTATGATGAAATCTCTGGAGAAGCTAGGATCTATGGACCATTCCTCAGTATAAAAAAGAGTGTGTATGAGAAATCTACAGTCAGTGTGTTATGCTTAATGGTGAAAAACTAAAGGCAATTCCCCTAAAATCAGGAATATGAGAAGGATATACTCTCTCTTTTCTCTTTAACATAATACTGGAATTCCTAGCAAGCCAAATAGACAAGAGAAAACCATCCAGGGAATCCAAATATGGAAGGAAGGAGTAAAACTCTCCTTTTTTTTTTTTTTTTTTTGGTCCGGTCATGGGGCCTGAACTCTGGGCCTGGGCACTGTCCCTCAGCTCTTCAGCTCAAGGCTACCACTCTACCACTTGAGCCAGAGCACCACTTCAGGCTTCTTTCTTTTTTGCTTATGTGGTGCTGAGGAATCGAACCCAGGGCTACAAGGCAAGCGCTCTACCACTGAGCTGCCTTCCCAACCCCAAAACTATCCCTTCTTACAGATGACATGAACCTATAGTTAAAAGACCCCCGAAATCTCCTTCCACAGCCTATGGAGTTGATCCAAAACTTTGTCAAAATAGCCAGTTATAAAATCAATCCACAAAAACAAGGGTCATTCACAATTTAGAGCACCCTGGGATATCTGGACACAGTGTCCAGGAGAAGATAACTGTAAGTTTAGTCAGGAATAGAGTATCTTTGTGAGTGTAAGCATTTAATTAGCACATGTAGTGCTCCTATGTGTACAAGCTTGCAGCCTTTGCAGTCTGCCTGGCTCATAGACTAGAAGTCTCCCTATCACCAGAAATTGTTTCTAGGATTCTAAGAAAGGAAGCTCTTCAGGTGAAGCATTTATCCATTTGGTGTTTTTAAGAATTAACACTGTATTACAATGTCCTCATTCCTTTCTAAAAGAAAAAAAATGTTGTGTAAATTTACTGAAAACCCAACTAAGGAAAAATGATAAAGGAATACAAAATATTATGGAAAAGCACTAAAATCAAATATTCTCTAGAATACATCACAAAATGTGCATTGAATATTTGACTTAGTAATATAAATTCAACCTTATTAATAAAATTCCTAAAATAAAGAAGGAAGATAGACAAAGAATTCATTAGAAAGGAATATTTTGATCATATCTTGATAAACATAATAAGGTAGTTGAAAATGTAATTATATGTTTTCATTTGTTAAACAGCGTGCCCTCAAAATAAGAACATGGACACAATATTTTTTGCAAATGCATTGTTATGTTTTCAATTAAAAGTTTAATAGAATTCTATAGTCAATTACGTAGTCATTTATCTATTAGAAATGTAAATGTGAGAAAACAATTCTAGTCACTCAGGAATTGAGGCATGGTTTGGCATCATTACTTCAAAGGCTACACAGACTGTTCTTGTCCATTTCTTCCCTCAGTTTTATAAGGATCCACAAACCATTTTCATCTTGTTAGGTCAACAGCCCACTCAGTTCTAGCTGAAGTGAAGCAGGTATGATGCCATGGAGATAGCTAACAATGTGTCCTTTGGAGCCATTTGATAGAAGGAAACTTGCTGTGATAACTCAGGAAAAGGTCAAACCAAAAGTGAGCTACAGTGGAAAAAATACAAGACATGAGTAAAAGGATTGCACTACATCACAATCTCAGTCTTGGTTTACATTTAGAAATAGCGGGAAGCTGGGCACCAGTGGTTCATGCCTATAATCTTAGCTGCTCAGGAGGCTAAGATCTAAGGAGCATGGTCCAAATCCAGCCCAGGCAGGAAAGTGAGACTGTTATCTCCAATTGACCACCAGAAAACCAAAAGTAGCACTATGATTCAAAATAGTAGAGCACTAGTCTTGATTCTCCACATTCCCCATTCCCCTCCCCTCAAGCACTACCCTTCAGACAAGACATGTTTAAGCATCCCGGTATTCATTTTGCTAAACAGTATTTTAATGATTTCAGAAATCTTACACCACTCAAATCGACCCCATACTTTAGTCAATTTGAGTGAGTTTCCATGCATATGGCCATGTATGGTGTTGCCTATAGAGTTCGTGTTTCATGTTTGTATTTTAGATCTAACTTTTGCATATGACAGAAAACAGGCTTCATTTGTCTTTCAGAGCCTAACTTATTTTACTTGACATAATTTCATCGCATTTTTAAAGTCATTTCCCACCTACTGAGAGTTATCCAGAAAATCAAGCTTACAGCTCCAGAGAAACCTTGGTCTGCTCCAATCTCTCCAACCTGTCTTTGTGAACAATAGAATGTGGATATTCTACTATTTGAGTACTTATGCTTGGCTAAACATAAAATTTGATAGGTTCATAAATTTTGTCTATTCCAATTACTTTCTTCGCACTCTTTTTTTCCTTTTTTTAAAATATTTTTGTCAGTTGTGGGGCTTAAACTCTGGGCCTGGGCGCTGTCCCTCACCTCTTCAGCTCAAGGCGAGCATTCTACCTCTTGATCCATATTGCCACTTCCGGTTTTCCGGTGGTATATTGGAGATAAGAGTCTCACACACTTTGCTGCCTGAGCTGTCTTTGAACCGTGTTTCTCAAATCTCAGCCTCCTCAGAAGCTAGGATTACAGGCACCTGTCTCTTCACACATTTTTTAAAGGCACAAAACTAGACATATTTTAACCTCCCTCTATTCCTCCTATAGTTAACTGTGGAAACTGGTAGAGTTCCAGCAGTGCCTTAATCTGGACCAACGATATTCCCGATGTGCTTGCTAGTGCTGCTATAGACTTGCTTTCTCTTAAACGTGAGGTTTGAGATCTGGTATTGCCTAGAAAACCAACTAAAGGTATTAGCAGGTGCTAACCAAGTTTGGAAATCAACTTTGTAGATGTCAAATCCTAGAGAGATATTGTAAAAAGATTTAGAATCTTTTTTATCTCTTCAGCAGCAAACGCCAAGGCTAGAAAAAAACTGATAGTTCTTGAAGATAATCTGCAGAGTGAACATAGAAATTTAGGAGTATTCCAAAACTCGATCATCACAAGTAAAATACAGTGGCCATGATGGATTAAATGCTTGTTTCTAAGCAAATGAATATGTTGAAATATCTCAACCTATTGGGGCACAGTGCAAATGTGAGATCTTGTGTGAGTATTTAGAATCAGGCAAGGACATGAAAATAATTTCTCATTAATGAAATTCAGAACCTTATGAAAATCTAGAGATATGATTTTTTGAGACTTGCTTTTTCTATCTGCACGTGTAACACAAGAAAAGACTGCCCTCCATGAAAGTTGGAATAGATCTTCCTGAGAAAATAATTATTCTGTTGACTTGACCTTGTGGCAAGTAGTTCCACAAATGTGAGAAAGAAGCCTTAGTGTTTTAAGCCACCCTGTTTATGTTTTGTGGTTATAAGAGCAGCCATGGTGAGTAAGAGAGTGACTTAAAGAGAAATTTCCAGAAGCTTCGCTGGATTTGATTTGTAGATTACATATCAAGTCTCCTCATAGCCATAGCATTTGATAGTGAACAATTTTTCAAGCAACATCTACCACAATAAAAGCTAAATAAGTGAAGGATCATATTTTGGTTTATACAACAATAATGGATATGTATTTAAATGCAATAATATATGTTCAATCCGTTTACTTCTCTTAACTCAATTCCAAATAATTCATTATGGAGAGAGGAGCATCCAACATTGGTTACAGGACGAGAATGATAACCAAGACTTAAGCTGATATCTTAGTTTGAGGTTACCGTGGTTAAATTCACTGTTAGGAAATATCTTCATGATCATTACTCGTGACCAGTATATTTAGATTGAATTAGTATAATGAAAGGACACATAGAGGATAAGAGGATTGAAGTTTGTATATCAATAAATTCATATATCTAAGTGTATATACATGTAATTGCAAACATATGTATATACCAGAAAACAGCATAATGAAACCCAGCACACACTATATGAAAGAATGGAAGAATGAAGGGGGAATGGACTATAAGTTATGGAGTGAACTTTTTCAATGTACACTGTATCAACATATGGAATTGTCACAATGGAAGATCATCATGTTACAGTTTTAAGTCATTTCTTTAATTTTAAACCATGTAAAAGAAGGTAATGATTAGTGAACTTGAATAAAATCTAATTGAAAAGATAATTCAATACAAAAAATTAAGAGAATATTATCTCTAGCCAATCTGCTCTATAATAAAGCACATTTTTAAAACAATTATTCAATTCAGGACATTTGGGCTGGTTTTACAGCTTCACTATTGTGAATAATGCAGCAATAAACATGTGTCTGCCAAGTGTGGCTGCTATATCCTAACCTGTAATCCATAACATACATTTCCTCGCATGCTATCACTAGTTTATATGGTCAACATATTTTAGATTTTATTAGGAACCTTTCTATTGCTTTGTATAGGACTTTTACTGATGTACATTTCAAAGACAGTGTATATGTTTCCATATTCACTCAGTTCTCAATAGTATATTGAGTTTTGTTTTGTTTTGTTTATGCATCAGAGCAAAAATTAATCAGAGAGTTCAATTCAGAACCATGATGGGCAAAGTCAAACAGTGGGAATTACATTCCTAAAGTCATTGAATTATATTAGTGCCAGATAAGAGAAGAATACTACACAGTACTTCAGGACGTCTTGAATGAATTTGGATAGGTGAAGTACAGGTTTTCCCAGCTCCAAACATAGTGGGCCACCTGTGTGTTTCAAGCTGCCTACCACAAGATTGTAAAATAATGCTCTCATGCACTGATCTGGTGGAAGTCTCCAGTGTCTTTTTTTTTTAACATATTGATTAGTTTATTTCATCTACTTATTCATCAGGCAATATATTCTCCAGTGTCTTGTAGAGGAAATCCCACACATTTTGTGGAAGGAAGTACCGAAGTCCCACCCATCTCCTGAAGGAAGTCCCTTTTAAGGAGTCCCTTTCTATGTTGTTTCAGGAGGCAACATACGCCCAACTCATGAAACTATGAGTTTCACCTTTTTGGAAAAGTGACTTTGAGTTATCAGGCATAGCAGATTAGAAATAGAAATGCTTTCCAAATGGTTACTACACCAACCCAGCACAAACAAACCTATAAGCCATGATTATAGAAGTGAATATTGCATTATAAGGATAAACATAACTGTATCAGGGACTTTGGACAATGCTAAAAAGTGCCAGCCCACCAGGTCCCAGTAACGGTCCCCAGTGTAGTCTTAACACCTGGCTGCACATACAGCAGGCACAGAGAGTTACATGAAGAAACACAAAAGGACAAAATAGAGGACCAGTGTTGGGAGGAGAGCACGTACTGCGCTGTCTGAATACATCATTTGCCTCAACAACAAAGAAGTAGTATTATTTTTGTTTTTTACATTTTTAAATAATTCAAATTTTAAGTAGTTTAAATAAATTAAATTATATTATTTAAATTTAAATTAAAGAATTTAAATGTTAATATTTTAAATGCTTTTAATGTTTTTAAATTCATTACTATTTTAAAAGCTCTTCACCTATTTACACTTGATGACATTCTTTCATCGTCAAGTCAACTATCCACTAAAGACTGGACCAGAGTGTCCTTTGCCACATTAATGGAATCAGATCCCTGATCACCATTATTTTCTTTACCTTCTGGATACACAATTAACCCTTTAGGTTCCGGGAAGATGGAAGAGGAGAAGCTGGAGGTTAAACAAGCTCTCACATAGAAAGCAGTTTTAGAGTTCCAGTGAACAGTCTTAAGCCAGAGAATCACACCAAGTGTGCCATCACAGGACAGAGAGTTAGGCCAGAGTGGAAAAATCCAGGCAAGGATTCAGATTTGAGCACTTGCAAGCAGCCGCTGCTGAGGTGGCAGCAGTGGCAGTGGCGGCCGTAGCCGCCATACCTGCAACACAGAGAGTCCGGGGCCAAGGAGCCAGACGCAGCGGGCAAGCAAATTCTACTCAACACCAGCAAGAACCGACAAGGAACAGACATCTTCATCCTGCAGTTCGCAGACCAGAGACAACCCAAGAACCAAGACTCCGGCAGCATGAGTAGAAGCCTAACGTCCTCATTCCTTGTCAGGGAGCAGAAGAGGGAAGGCAACCCCTCCCCCCACCACTACAGAAAAACTCCATCTTGGATACTGACAAAGCTGGGCTGAGCTACTAGCTCCAACTCAGGTCTTGGAAGACAACTAGAGTCATTTAGCAGGTCACAAGAACCTAACCTGACCTGCCAGACTCAGCTCCACCCTGGGAAAAGTCACCCAGCCCCAGGAAGGCTTTCTTCACTGGGTAATCAGAGCCAGGGGATGCCCCTCCCTTTAGCAGCCTTGACAATCAATTGAAATTCAGTAAACATAAACCCTGACAGTGACTCCAGGCTGAGTTCTGTGAGTTTCTCACAAGCTAGCCCCCCAGGAAAAGCTACTCTTTGCTGAAAGGCTCAACTCTACACAGAACCTAGCCTCATCACAGCATCTCCAAACTTGAGGAAAAAGCCATCTCCCTCTTTTGTGATACTCAAAGCAGATCTCCCTCCCATTGAACTAACCTGGGAGGAGGATCACAAAATCCTGGGTAAAACATAGCATTTTTCTGCCTGTTCAAACAAACTGACTTAAGAAACCAACCAAGCCACAGGAAAATCAAACACCACAAGCAGACCAGAGACTCCAACAAGAGGCTGGTTACAAACACAAGAGAGATACAGGATTTTTCCAACCCCACACAAAAAAATCAAAGAACTTTTTTTTCCTTTTTTTGTACCTTTTATAAAAAATTTTTTTCTAAAACATTTCTTTTAATTTTTAATTTTTACCTGTGTTGAAAAAAATTGTTTTCTAGTAACTTTTTTTCCTCTTATAATTTTTATTTTAGGGGTATATGTGTGTGTGCGTTTTTCTTTCTTTTTTTGTTAAATTTTTTTTCTGTTTTTTGTTTAGCTCTACTCAACTTCTGATCTTTTTTCTTTCTCTCTTATTCTTTTCACCTTTTCTTCTTTTTCGTTCTTCTTTATGTGACTTAATTGTTGTTCTGCACATCCTCATGTATACCCGTAATTGAATATTAGACCTTATCCGCCATTGTGTACACACTTAATCCACAAATTTATTACTCAATTCAAAACCTCTTAGACTTAAATTCCTTAATAGCAGTACTAACTCCTTATACCTATATAATATTTTAAGTATTTTATTTTTAAGTTTTTCACATCTTATTTATATCCCTCCCCTTCTCTCATTATATCCACGTTCTTCTCTGAATATTTTGTTTGCACTTCTGCATAATATTTTTAATTTTTTACTTTTCTATTTTTTCTTATCTCTTTTTTCCCTTTCTCTTTCTTCTTTTTTTCTCTCTCTCTACTTTCATCCTATCCAACCTATTTCTGCTTTGAGATTAGGACTTGGTTAAGTTAACTCTCCCTGTGCCTTCCCACATCTCTCTATTCCTTTTTTAACCCACATCTCTCCCTAAAACTAATAATTTCTGGTTTGCCAAATTCTTTGCGGTTCGTAGCCCATTAACATGTAGTTGTTTGATGTTGAATAGATGTATCTCTTGAACTAGATTGTATCTGCAGACTATTGACTGTGCAAATACAGACTTTAGTTGATGCTTGCCTTAAGATAGTGTTCTAGCACAAAACTGGTGTTATTTTCATCCCAAATGGGCAGAGTAAGCGAGAAAAATACAAGAAAAATGGCTAGTCTGGGTATCTCAACACCAACTCATGATAATCAGGGGACAGAACAGGTAATGAATAATCCAGAAAAGAGTTCCAAAATAGCTCTACAAACACTGCTGGCAAACATGATAAATGAAAAGATTGAAAACATACAAAGGACTCCGTATAAGCGTGATAGGGAGAGAGAGGAGGCAAACTCAGGATCAATGGAGGCAAACCAAAGGTCAATACAGGAAAAGATTGAAAACATACAAAGGACTTTGTATGAGCGTGATAGGGAGAAAGAGGAGGCAAACTAAAGGTTTATACAAGAATATCATGAGCATGAGGAAGCTACTCAAAAACTATTTGCATGAGTAGCTTGAGAATACTCAAAGTGAAAGGCAGGAATGGCATGAGCAGGCTGAGAACATTCAATCAGAACTACAGGAATGGTGTGACATTGAGGAAGCTAAGCAAAGAGTAATACAGGAATTGAGAGAGCAGGATGAGAAGACACAAAGTTCACTAAAGGCATTCATGGAATCCATTAACAAAGAGCTGAAGGCGTCAAGGAGACCACAAAGGGAATGCTGAATGGAGCTCAACAGAAGAATGGGAGTCCAAGGAATCCATAACCAATCAACTAAGTGATTTGAAAACAAACACTGAACACCAAATTAAGGAAGTAAAGAAGTTCATACAAGATCTAGAACAATGCTTCAACAAAGAATTTGAAGCCATCAAAGCTGACCAATTAGAAGGAAAAGAAATAAAAAACAAAGTAGAAAGTCTTGACAGCAGGTTAGACCATGCAGAAGATCGAATCTCAGGGATTGAAGACAGCCTAGATATTATAGACAAAGAACATAGAACCATCAAAGACAAGTCCAAGAAATATGAGATATCTATCCAACACTTGTAAGACACCATCAGAAGGCCTAATCTGAGGATAATGGTTGTAGAGGAGCATCTAGAAACAGAAGTTAATGGTCTAGGAAATTTGTTTAACAGGATCCTAGCAGAGAACTTCCCAAACATGCAAAAAGATAGGCCTATTCAGACACAAGAAGCTTTTAGAACTCCAAATAGAACAGACCAGAATAGGACATCCCACGGTCACATTATCATCCACACAGGATCAATTCAGACCAAGGAAAAGATCCTTAAAGCTGTCAAGGAGAAAAGATTAATCA
>NW_012267387.1:2201780-2220537 GCF_000151885.1 Dipodomys ordii | reverse complement strand
TCTGTACAGTATTTTCACAATAAAATATAAATAAAATTAAAAATACAATTAATCCCTTTCTCCTTTTCTTCTTCCTCTTTAATTCTTCTCATACAAATCCCCAATTTTGCCACTCAACTTTTAAAAACATGAATAATCTTACTTCCCTAACCACCCACCTTACCATGAATAATAGGATTGCTTGTGTAGATGAAGCTTTTTTACTTCATGTAACTATATGCATTGGTGATGACTTGTTATTCCTGAGTTATACCCCCAGGTATACCACCAGGTCAGTGGCAGGACAATGCATACCAGTACTAACCTACCCAGTCTGCCCAGAACACAAGAAATATCTTCAACTGAAAGAGTTTAGATGACTTAACCCACCATCAAAGGCATGAGTCCTCATGAGAAAATTCTATAACCAAAAAACAAACAAACAAACAAACATAAATATGACACCATAAAAAGAATAATCAAATTAGACTGGGATTGCTCTCGGTAGTATGGCTGTAGACAAGTATGAGACTTGCCACCACATTGTGGCTTGTACTTCCTTATAGAATTAATATATGTGAATATAAATTTTAGAAATAATTTTCTGGATTTCATTTAGGAAAATTCCTTGCATAATATTTTATTATGTTTTTCTAAGAAGCTTATGTTAATTTCCTACATATCACATGTGATTATTTTTAATATTGTAGCTAAGAATTTTTACCAATGCACTGGCTATCTTTTCACTCTTGGTTGTATTGTTGTTTTTTGGTCTGTGCAGATTCTTTTCATTATGAAGCAAACCCAATTGGCAATACTTTCTTGATAACTGAACTGAGATGTCAATCTAGGTAACAAGCTTGCTAGGCAGATGCTGCAGAATGAGCCATAACTCCAGCCCTTCTTGCACTGACATTTTTTAAGTTAGTTTCTTTCTTTTCACCTATGCCCATACTTGCACTGTAATGCTTCTATTGATGACTCCTGCAATCGCTGGGATGACAGGCATATTCCACGATGTGTTGCTTCTTCTATTTATATGGGTATCTCATAAACTTGTTTTTAGCCTAAAATGGCCTGGTATCACAGTCTTTCAGATTTCAGCCCCTACATTGCTGGAATATAAAGCATGTGCCACCACACTGAGCTATGGGTTGAGAAGTAGTCTCATGAAATTTGTGCCAGGGCTGTCTGTAAACTGTGATCCTCTCAATCTCAGCAATGTGAGTACCATGGACTTCAGTCATAAGCCACTATACCTGGCTCAATTCTTTCCCATGTTGGATACTTATGAATGCTAGGAAATCATTACAGCTGAGAAATGCACCAACCAGCATTCATTAGTTTTTTTTCTCTTCTTTCTGGTTATTGCAGTCTATTGTGTGACAAAGTTGAAGAGGATTTTTGGAGCATATAAACAGCCTTTTCTATAATTCCAAAGGCAAATGAGCGACAATATAGAACTACTGATTACAACATACCCTAATGAGCATAGTACAATATAGAACTATGCTAAAATGAAAATATTAATGGAATTCATTAATAAATACGATATAAGGAAGTATTTTGTTTACATGTTTCGAAAAGTAATTGAGAAATCAAAAATAAGATAAAAGAACAGGGATAATATGCTAATTGTGAAAAATAGTATTAAATGCAGATTGAATTGAAGAAACAACATAGATACAAAATTCACATTAAGATAGTGATAGTTACAATTATACCACTATTGTGATATCAGCACTAGACAAACTAGTAAGGGCAATTTACTCATTGAAGTAATTCCCATAGTATAAACTAAGAGCGTACTGGGAAAATTGTGTAGATTTAGTTGAAACCTTTTATACATTGATCAAACACATGTGGTTAATCTTAAATCTTATCTTCTCAAAGATGTATTTTCTCCCTGAAGCCATGCAGAGAATTTCTATTGGATTTCAACAAGATGATGTAGCACTTGGGGACAAAGATGCAGCACAGGAGTCCTGCACTGGAGGCCAAGATGGAGAAGACCTCAACAGCTACCATGACCTTCCCTTTGGCACTGTGGTAGACAGGCAGGAAGGTGAGCCACACACTGCAGAACACCATCATGCTGAAGGTCAGGAACTTGGCTTCATTGAAGGTGTCAGGCAGGTTTCTGGCCAGAAAAGCCACAGTGAAGCTGGCCAGGGCCAGGGTTCCCAGGTAGCCCAGGACACAGTAGAAAGCCGTGAGAGAGCCCTTGTTGCACAGGATGATAACATGGCCATGTTCAGAGTGTGCATCTGTGTCAATAAAAGGAGGAGAGGTTCCCAGCCAGAGTCCACAGAGACTCACTTGGATCAAAGTACAGATGGGGATGATGAACTTAGGAGCCCCAGATACCAGCAGCCACTTCATCCTTTTCCCTGGAGAAGTGGCCTTGAATGCCAGAACCACAGTCACTGTTTTGGTCAACACTGTAGAAACAGCCACAGTGAACACAACTGCAAATGCGATCTGCTGCAGGATGCAGGTGACCATGTTTGGACGGCCAATAAAGAGAAAAGAACAGAGGAAACAAAAAATGAGAGAGATGAGTAAGATGTAGCTGAGAGCCCGATTGTTGGCCTTGACAATAGGAGTGTTTTGGTACCTCACAAAAACCCCAAGAATAACAGCAGTGAGAGCGGACAAGCAGAGAGCTATGCAGGCCAGGGCTATACCCAAGGGTTCTCCATGAGCCAGGAAACTTTCACCCCTCAGGACGCACTGGTTTCTCTCTGAGTTGGCATATAGATGATCTGGACACTTCACACACTGTTCCATGTCTGGAAAGGAAGACAAATAACCCCTTTCAATAATGCACCTTCTTCAATGAAAATTCGAATCTCCCTGCTTAAAGTTAAAACATGTCAGTGTTTTTGATCATAAAAGTATTACCAGTTAGTATATAAAATGTTCAAAGTTAACATTTGTGATTCCAGCTCCCTCTGTTTAGAATAGGCATTATCAAGAAAATAACAATTACAAATGCTGGCAGAGAAGATGCCAAAAGGGAAATCTGTTACACTGTTGGAATGTAAACTTATTCATCTATTCTGCTAAGTAATGTGGAGGTTCCTCAAAAGCCTAAACAGAGAGCTACTCTTTGACACAGCAATCCCATTCCTGGGCATTTATCCAATAAAACACAATGACAAACTTAAGACTACCAGAACAACCATGTTAATTGCGACACTGTTTACCGTAGCCAAGATGTGGAATCACTGGCAAATGAATCAAGATAATGGGGTATATATGAACAATGGAATTCTATTCATCCATCAGAAAAAATGATATTGTATTATTCATAAGGAAATGGAAACACTTGAAAAGCAGAAAGCCATGTAAGCCAAAGCCAAGGAAACATAGGTTTCATAGTTTCATTCATTTACGGTGTCAAGATTGTGCCATTAAATCTTCAAGTAAACACACTAAATGACATATGTAGAGAGAGAGAGATACATATTTTATATAAATGTAAATATTATATACCTATATATTATATATTTAAGTCATCATATATAGATAGAGGTATCATTCAATCCATTTATTCATTGAGTGTGTTATTCATTCAGTGTGTATATATACACACACACATATGCACACACACAATGGAACATGATGCATTATATAGGACTCTAGACATTCACACACTGAGACCAGAGAAGGATATGCAGAGGAGTGGTTGACAAAGACTCAATAGCTATGTGAATATGATCATATAAAATAATATGAAATGAACTCCAAGAAAAGGAAATGAGATTTTTTTAGTTGATGTGTTGATTTCTTTTCCTTTTCTTTGTTAGTTTGTATATTGAATGGTAAAGAGGAGCACAGAGAAGGTAGGACATAGGGTGAATTAAAACAAGAGTGGTACTCAATAGACACAATGTGGAAAATGAGGTGTACATCTTGTGGGTGGGGATGGGAGAGAAAATCTTAGAGAAAGTGAGGGAGGGGAGGCATGGTTCAAAAAGAATTGTACTCATTTTGTGATTTATGTAACAATAACCACTCAGTATATCACCTCTATACTAATCAAAAAATAATGTTGGTAAAATTTGGGAGGGAAAGGGAAAAACAAATTATTTAAATAGGGATACAGGTGGACCCAAGGCAACAATGAGATGTACAAGACTTTATGTCAAAAAAATGTACAACTTCGGAGATGGGGGGAAGAGTGGGAAGAGAAAAACAAGGGAGGAGGCAACAATGCTTGATCAGAAATGTACTAATTACCGTGCTCAGGTAATTGTAACCCCTCTGTATGGTATTTTCAAAATAAAATAAAATAAATGCTTAATACTGTTTTATTTTACTCTTTTCTAAACTGTAAACCTTTTTATTGTGAAAATACTGTACAAAGAAGTTACAATTATATGGGCAAAGTAATGAGTACATTTCTTATCAAGCATTGTTGCCTCTTCCTTTGTTTCTCCTTACCATTCCTTCCCATACCCCCTGCATCCCCAACACCCACCACTCGTTTCCTTCACTCCTCACCCCAACAAAGTTCTAAAGTTCATTTTTCAACATAATGTCTTGTACATCTCATTGTTGCAATGGGTCCACCTGTATACTTCTTCAAAAAATTTGTTTTTTCCCTTCCCCTCCACAAATCATACCAACATCAAATACAGTGAAAACAGGGATTATACTGTGGGGGAAGAAATACAAAGCAACAAAGAAATCATCTTATAAATACTTTAGAAACAATCACATGAAAGAAAATCCATTTGAGTCCTTATCTTGGGGCTAATTTCTCCTAACATCAACTTATCTGATCATTTCTGCTTGTCTCAGACATATACTAGTAACTGCAAATAAGGGAAACCATGGGGCCTATGTTTCTTTGCGCCTGGCTTACTTCACTTAATATAATTTTTTCCAAGTCTTTCCATTTCCTAACAAATGGGGTAATGTCATTCTTTCTGATGGAAGGATAGAATTCCATTATATATATAGATATATATATATATATATATATATATCCCACATTTTCTTGATCCATTCATCTACTGAGGGGTATCTGGATTGGTTCATATCTTAGCTATGGTAAATAATGTATAATAAACATAGTCGTGCTGGTAGCTTTAGTATAGTCTTATTTGTGATCATTTCAGTAAATGCCCAAAAGTGGATTGCTGGGTCATAGGGGAGCTCTATGTGGAGTCTTTTGAGGAACCTTCATACTACTTTCCAAAGTGGTTGAACAAGTTTACACTCCCACCAACAATGCAGTAAGGTTCCCTTCTGTCCACATCCCCTCCAGCGTCTGTTGTTATTAGAGTTCTTGATTATAGCCATTCTAACTGGGGTGAGGTAGTATCTCAATGTTGTTTGGATTTACATTTCTTTTCTTTTGGGGGGGGGGTCTGGTTGTGAGGCCTGAACTCTGGGCCTGGCTGCTGTTCAGCTCAAGGCTAGCGCTCTACCACTTGAGCCACAGCGCCACTTCTGGCTTTTTTCTTTTTGCTTATGTGGTGCTGAGGAATTGAACCCAGGGCCTCATGCATGCAAGGCAAGCGCTCTACCACTGAGCCACCTTCCCAGCCCCGATTTACATTTCTTTTATGGCTAAAGAGGTTGAGCATTTCTTCATGTGTCTATTGGCCATCCTTCTTTCCTCTTCAGAGAAGATTCTCTTTAAGTCTTTAGTCATTAATTTATTTATTTATTTGAGGATTTGTTGTTGGGGATTTAATTTTTTGAGTTCCAGCTATATTTTAGATATGAGATCCTTGTCTTTTGGATGGTTAGTGAAGATCTTGTTCCAATCCATGGGCCTTCTTTGATCTTGCTAGCTATGTCCTTTGCCATGCAGAAGCTCTGCAATTTCATGCAATCCCATTTGTCCAACCTTTCTTTGATTTGTTGTGTTTCTGGGTCTCTATTAAGAAAATTTCAGCCTGTGTCAAGGAGACCTAGGATTTCTCCTATTCCATCATGTAATGTTTTCAGGGTATCTTCTTTTACTCTGAGATCTTTGATCCATTTGGAGTTGATTCTGGTGCAGGGTGATATATAAGGTTCTAGCTTTAGTTTTCTTCAAGTGATAAACCAATTTTGCCAGCATCATTTACTGAAGAGGCTGTCTTTCTTTCATTCCATTTTTTATCTCCCCTAGCAAAGATTAGGTGGCTATTGGTTTGTGGATTCATTTCTGGGTTCATTCTATTCCATTAGTCCTGAGGTCTGTTCTTGTGCCACTACCAAGTTGTTTTGATTACTATGGCTTTGTAGTAGAGTTTGAAATTTGGTATTAATATTCCTCCAGCACTGTTCTTTCTGTTAAGGATCATTTTTGCTTTTCGGGGTCCTTTATTGTTCCATATTAATTTTTGGATTGCCTCTTCTATTTCCTTGAAGAATGAGGTTGGAATATTGATAGCTATCACATTTAATTTGTAGATAGCCTTGGAAATATTGCTACTTTTCACGATGTTGATCATTCCAATCCAAGAGCATGGGAGATTTTTCCACTTTCTAAGTTCTGTTTTGATTTTCTTTTTCATATCTAAACCATAACCTTAACCTCACTCCTACATTGTGGGTTTTTTTTGTCAGATTGAATCTTTAGTGACTATCATCCATATTGATAATATGTCCCTTTTGTCATTTTTAATATCCTAATGATTTTCTACACTATTGTACACTGCTATACCATTCATTCTTAGCACTCTTTGCACAGCTCCTTAAGCCCCAATGAAAATTGTGGATATGGCATGCACTTTAATATATAGGTCTGTGAAATGTTAATACAAGCCCTAGGGCACATTCTTGAATACATGACATTATATTTGTCTCTCCTGTTCACCTGTGAAGCAGTGGGGAACAGAGGATCAAACTATTCTTAGAATCTCTAACATCATGCTACACATAAAACTTCTCTATTTCTTAAACCAATCCCATCTTCTCAGCACCTGCTCTCTGGCAAGAGAAGTTCTATTCACTGTGATATGATCAATGTTTTCATTGTTTTATAACAGCATTCTGAAAGAACATGGATACCCTATCTTAATAAGGCTTCATATTTAGTATTAGAATAGAAGTTAAACTTCCCTTATTGATGGAGAAGTAAGTTGTCTAGAGAGATATCCATGCATATTAGACTAGAAGAAAAATAATACCAGATATAATTCAGGTCCAAGATTTATATAGTTTGAAGGAACAATATTATCAATTGTTAGAAACTGAAGGAAAGGTAGCTTTGACTCTGCGATCTTACTTTCTTTTCACTTGGATTAATCAGAGAACATTACAGAGAACTGCTACATAAGTCATGGACTTACCTGTCCCATTAGAAATCTCATTTTCTGGGCAAGGGATACAGTCAAAGCAACAGGCAGCCTTTTCCTCCTGAGAGGATTTCCTGAATCCAGAACCACAACTCTCACTGCAAACTGAGTGAGGAGTCTGAGGAAAATCATATATGTTTTGGTGACTGTTAAAACATTTACCTACCACATGAAAATCATTAAATTTTCTTAGAAATTGGACCATTAAACACACTTTCTATACACATAAAGCCAATCAGTTGAATGGATAGTTACAGATTCCTTATGTCATCATCCCCAAAAGCTTATGTGCTATACTCTTCTTCTGCAGTCCCAGGTATCATTGTAAACTGTTCAATCTTTAAGAGGTGAACATAATACTAAGATAGTCATTGATGGTGAATACTAAGGAAATTCTAAAATTCATTGTGTGGGTGTGGGTGTTTGTGTGCATGCATGCACTTGGGTGCGCCCACAGGGGCATATGCATGCTGGTCTTGGAGCTGGAACTCTAGGCCAGGGCACTGTCCCTTAGTTTATTTAATCAATGCTAATACTACCAATTGAGGCCACAGCTCATTTCTAATTTTTTGTGGTTAATGGAAGAGAAGAGTCTCATAACTTTCTTGCCCCGTCTGACTCCAAACTGCAGTCCTCAGATCTCAGCCTCTTGAGCAGCTAAGGTTACAAGCATGAGCCTGGTAATGAGCATGGTGCCTGGTAAATTCACTTCCACTGATTCATAAAATATGAAAACCCTCACTGAAGCTGTCAAAGTATTCCCTAAATATGGATATCCCCTACATAAGGTTATGTGAAACCCTCCTTTCTTCCTCTATGCTTTCCATTCACCAAGAAGTAAAAATCTTCTGATACAGAAAAAAATCTTTCTGATTCCTGTCACCCTGATGCATAAATTACAGATCAAGTAAGCCTAGCCTAAAACAACTACAGTGTGGAGCAAAATGAACCTTTCTATTTATGAATTGATTCCTCAGGAATTTTGTCACTTATATTTTTACCAATTACAATAAAGTTTAGAAACCTAGAATTCATATATTCCTTTTCTATCCTAGAGACAACAAATAAGAAAATTCCTCTAGATGGTAATAATTATCCAATGCTTGGATAATTAATGAGAATAGAGGGGCTTAAAACATAGGGATTATTTTGCTTCCATGAAGTTAAAATCATTGTAGTTAGGTCCAACTCACCTCAGTAGTTCCTATGGTCCACTCTATCATATCTTCAGATATTGACAGTTGATGACCCTGTGGAGCATATGGAGAAAATAGTCCTACTTTCACCTTAAATTCAAGGCCTTCTGGAAAATTCCAATTGTTCACAATGTCATAGTCTGTATCTAATTTCTCTTTCTCATTCAAAATCACTTTGTCTCCAGCAGGATTATGAAATTGGATCTTCTTCAGAAAAGGGTGCAGCTAAAATAGATGAAGTAAAACAAAACAAAAGTGTATAGAGGACTGAAATAATGTTTCTGAATACTACTCATTCCATAAAGGATCACAAAGCCTTTTTTTATGTTAAACCAGCTCCATGTCAATAGTCATGAACGAGACAATTCTATGTTGCCTAGCTACAGGTTATGGGAACTTCCAGTTTACTAAATTAGCAGTACCTAAAGTGGAAATAAACCAACTCATTTCTTTTTTGTATATTTTATGTATATCTAAGAACATGCAGCTGGCTAAATTAGTACTTAAAGTGGAATTAAACTAGCTCATTTTTTTTGGGTAGCGAGAAAGAGAATTTTTTAAGTTTTCATTATTTAAGTATTGTACAAAATGGTATCAATTTAGTAAGTCATATTATATTCAGAATATATTCATGTATTATATTCATGTTTTGAATACATCTTGATCAATGTCTCCTTTTGGTTATTATCCCTCATCTTTCCAGACCAACTTATCCCTTGTTACTTTCTGAACACAAATAGTAACTAAAGTGGAATTAAACAAGCTCATTATGTTAGGTAGAGAGAGTTTTTTTAAGTTTTCATTATTTAAGTATTGTGAAAAATGGTTTCAATTTAGTAAGTCATTTTATGAATATAATACATCTGGATCAGTGTCTCTTTTTGGTTATTGTCCCACATCTTTCCAGTCTCACTTATTCCTCCAGTTACTTTCTGAGCACAAGATCATTTCAATACTTAGGTACATAAATATAGTCTTTTTTTGTTATTTAAGAAATTCATAAAGACTTGATTTATAAGTTTGAAAACATCAATTGTGAGTTGACTGAGGTCATTTGTAACATAAAAACAATAATGGGAACATTAAATACATTTCCTCCTTTCCAGTAGCATGCTTTTCTTGAAGAACATAGGAAGACAGGTCTGAAGAAACGTCAGAAACATTTAAACAAGATTTCTCTTGAGATTTTTAAAAATTTGAACATATTTAATCCACTTCATTTTTGTTGTTTCAGATCAAGAAATAAGACCTTACCTGTGCAGGGGACGGGACCGTTCCTTCCCCATTTCCCATCAGTGGCATCTCTGTTTGATGAAGAAGCATCTTGTGAAGGGCATGGGCCACAGCATACACAGCATTGTATATATTATAACTCTCTTCAGACATGGCCATGTCAAAAATGTGTCCAGGCAGCCATTCTAAGGAGGCATCTTGTGGACAGTTCTCCCATGTTACACAGTCAGACTCAGAATGTGAGCAATTAAAAGAGAGAACCCACAGCCTAGCAAGGTAAAAGTCTTCTGGGTATTTGGAAGGATTAACTTCCCTGACATAGTTCTTAAACCAAGAAATGTCTGAATGGTGGTGTGAGAACATGAGAGGGACATGGAATGAACCTAAAATGAAATATCTCCTACTGAAGGATAAATCACTCTGTGAAGTCATAAGCCAAACCTTGCCTGTCATTAAAAATTGCCCAAAATACAGCCTTAAGTTTAGAAGGTATTCATTATCACCATAAATGATGAATACATTTGCTGATGATCTGGTAATCTGGTTATGGATTATCATGAAGTTTAGTGCTTGTGTCAGCAGATTGCTTGAAACCACATGTTCAAAGGCTACACAGACTCTGTTCTTGGCCATCTCTTCTCTCAATTCTGGAATTATCCACAAACCATTTTCATCTAGTGAGATCAACAGCCCTACCCAGTTCCAGCTGAAATGAAGCATCAAGGAGACCATGGCAATGGCTAGTGATGTGTCCTTTGGGGCCATCTGATACAGAGAAGGAAACTTGCTTTGTTCACTCAGCACAGGATCTAAAGGCCCAAAAGTAATCTAAAGGGAAATAAAATTGTAGAGTCTGTAAGAGGATTGCCATCCTTCACAATCTCAGTCTGTATATTAAGGAAGAGGTTTAAATGGTGGAAGGAAATGTTTTCTTTCCTTTTCTTGTTTTGGAAATCAAATTTTAAATTTGATTTCCCTTCTGTATCAACCATACCTGGCTTTATTTTACATACATAGTTGAACATTACAACTTTATTTTCCATCAGTCCTCTCTTCATTCCTCTATCCCCACATCATTCCCTTTATACTTACCCTATTATCAGGAAACACATGTTTCAGCTTCCTCCTGTTCATTTGGTCAGAGCACTTATATCATGGGAATCCATCATTCAGTACACCATTCTTCAGTGTATACATACTTGTGGCTGTCTATGGGATTTCATATTTATTTTGAATCTAACTTCCACATATTAGAGAAAATCTGACCTTTTTTTCTTTCTGCTTCTGATTCCATTCACAAAATATCTTCTTTTTATTGTTATATGGAAACTGGGTCTTGAACTCAGGGCCTGAGCCCTGTCCCTGCTCAACACTAGACTCCATTACTTGGTGCCACACATACTTCTAGCTTTTATCTGCTTAATTAGATAAAAAGTCTCATTGGCTTCCCTGCTGAGGGGCATTCAAAACCACAATCTTCAGATCTCATCGTCATCCATAGCTAGAATTACAGATGTCAGTCACTAGCATCCAGATAATTTCACCTTTTATTTAGTTTATACATTTTTTATTGTGAAAATACTGTACAGAGCAGTTACAATTACATGGGCAAGATAATGAGTACATTTCTCATTAAGCATTGTAGCCTCTTCCTTTATACTTTTTTAATTTCGTTTTTAAACGTCATTTCCTTCTTTCTGATTGCTTTCTATACAATTAATTATTCAACAAGCTTTCAGTACCTGGCAATTTCCTTGTCTGCTCCAACTTCTCCATCTTCTCTTAACCAATGGGAACATGGATAGCCAGCTTTTATGTGTATTTAACCTTTGATATTATAAAACTTGATAGATTTTGATAACTTATATCTTATTATCACTTGAAAAAGCACCAAAATAGCCATCTTTCCACGTCTGACTCCCTACCATTCTCACCTGTGGAAACCTGTAGATTTCCAGCAATGTCCCAATCTGGGCTGATGTTATTCCTGATATTCCTGTGAGTACTGCTACAGAGTTAATTTCTCTTATGCAGGTGAAATTAGGGATCTTGTACTGCCCAGAAAGCCAGACAAAAGGATTCTCAAGTGTTGACCAAGCTCTGAACTCCACATTATAGATATCAAATCCCAGAGTCATGTTATGTAAAAGACTAGGGTTCTTGTTGATTTCCTCAACAGCAAAAGCCAAGGCCAGAACAAACTGGTAGTTCTTGAAGACAAATCTGCACCATAGATACAAAAAATTCATCAGAAGTAATTCAAGATTTATCTTCAAGTCAATGCAATAACTTTGATGAGTTTAATGTTTGTTTATTTGAAACATAAATGGGTTAATAAAAATTACCCTCTTTGGGATGAAATGGTAATGTGGTGTCCACATGAATTCTCAGAAACCATTATTTTTCTCTCTTTTATATGCAACATACCAAAAAGTTTGGTCTTCATTAAACATGGAATAGGCTATCATGAACACAAAATATTTTCTTAGCCTTGTTATTAGAAAAACTAGCTCCATATGTGTGAAAAACAAATATTTGTTTTTCAGCCACCCAGTTATGTGACATGGTTATATGGCCGGTGATGGGCTCATTTGAGGATGATCCTACAGGTCTCTTCAGAAACCATCACCTTGAACAGCTCTTTCTGAGATAGCTACTAGAACAAAAACTCAAAACATCAGGAGAGAGACTTTAGTTATAATTTATGCAACAGAGCAAATAAGATGCTTTAAAATGCAACAGAAAGTACTTTCCCATTTGAAGTTTTACTTCACTAAACTTCAAGAAACTAACTGTGAAGAAAGGAACCTCCAACTACAGGATGGAGAGAGAATTGTCATGAAGACTTGTGCTAAAATACCTGTCCCACAACTTCCATGGTGACATGGTGAAATGCAGTTGTGGGAAATGTCTTGATGATCATTACTCTCTTTCCAAAATATGTACATTGAGATGTTGAAAAGGAAAAGATGCAGAAAATAAAACTCTGTTCTCTCTCTCTCTGTTTCTCTCTCTGTCTGTCTGTCTGTCTGTCTGTCTGTCTATGTGAGTGTGTCTCTGTCATATACACATGAAGACAACATAATGAAACTCAACACACACTATTTGGAAAAAGTAATGTAGAGGTAGAAATGATAATACCAATGAGGGAGTGAACTTGTCCAACATTTCCTATATGCATGTGTGGAATTCTCACAAAGGAAAAGTTTTATGTCAGTGATGTATGCTAATTCCAAATAAATTTCCAAATTGGCTTACTTCACTTAATAAATTTTTCCTAAATCTTCCATTTCCTGATGAATGGTATAGTATCATTCTTTCTGATGGATGAGTAGAATTCCATGCCACATTTTCTTGATCCATTCATCATCAGAGAGACATGTGCTTTGATTCTTTATCTTGGCTATGATAAACAATGATGCAGTGATCATGTTTGTAATAGTGGCTCTTGGTTATTGGTCCATTGGATAAATGCCCATCAGTGGGATTGCTGGGTCATAACGAAGCTCGATAGTTAGCCTTTTAAAAAACCTTCATACTGCTTTCCAGGGTGGTAGAACAAGTTTACCACCAACAGTGTAATAGAGTGTCTTTCTGGCCACATCCTGCCAGTCTTAGTTATTGTTAGTTTTCCTGATACTGGCATTTCTAACTGGAGTGAGGTTGTTTTGATTTGCCTTTCTTTTATAGATAGATATGTTGACACTTCTTCATGTGTCTATTGTCCATTCTTACTTCTTCCTCTGAGAAGTCTTTCTTTAACTCTTTAGCCAATTTATTGATTGGGTTGTTGAGTTTTGGTGAGTTTCTTTTTGGGAGGTTAGTTTTTGGAGCTCTAAGGATATTTTAGCCATGAGGTCCTTGTCTAATACATAGCTAGTAAAGATTTCCCTCATTCTGTGGGCTTTCTGATTACTGGCTGGCTATGTCCTGACAAGTGAAATATACAGGAGTATAGAGAAGATTCTCAAGTCTGCAGTGGGAAAAACAGGTAAGTATACCCCTATTTCCTTAATAGTTGACTTCTCAGTAGAATCCACATAGGCCAGGAGGACATGGAATGATGTCTATATAATTCTGAAGGTAAAAATATAAATTATTCACAAAGTATAAGGCATCTAGCAAAGATGTCCTGTACCAATGAAGGATAGGTAAAGATGTTCCCAGACCTGCAAAGTTAAGAGAATATAACTCTAGCAGATACTCTAGAAGATATGTTGAAGGAAATTGTTCTAATGAAAAGTATCATTAATATGGAAGAAAAACATACAGGAATATAAAACTTACTGGTAAGGATAACTATACAAACAAGCTGAGAATATTCTAACATATAAATGTGCTAGTTAAACTCCAAAAGGATCAAAGACCATGGAGTCAAAACAGACACTCTGATAACATTACAGGATGGAATAGGAGAAATCCTAGGTCTCCTTGGTACAGGCCAAAATTTTCTTAATAGAGACCCAGAAACACAACAATCAAAAATGTTTGGACAAATGTGATTGCATGAAATTGCAGAGCTTCTGCATGGCAAAGGACATAGCTAGCAAGATCAATAGAAAGCCCATGGACTGGGAGAAGATCTTCACTAACCATACAATGGAAAAGGGTCTCATATGTAAAATATACCTAGAACTCAAAAAAGTAAATCCCCCAACAACAAATCCTCAAAGGAACAACTGCCCAATAAATAAGTGGGCTAAAGACTTAAAGAGAAATTTCTCTGAAGAGGAAAGAAGGATGGCCAATAGACACAGGAAGAAATGCTCAACCTCTCTAGCCATAAAAGAAATGTAAATCAAAATAACATTGAGATACCACCTCACCCCAGTTAGAATAGCTATAATCAAGAACGCTAATAACAACAGATGCTGGAAGGGATATGGACAGAAGGGAACCTTATTGCATTATTGGTGGGAGTGTAAACTTGTTCATCCACTTTGGAAAGTAGTATGGAGGTTCTTCAAAAGACTCCACATAGAGCTCCCCTATAACCCAGCAATCTCACATTTGGGCATTAACCTGAATGATCACAAACAAGACCATACTAAAGCTACCAGCACAAGTATCTGTATTGCAGCATTATTTACCATAGCTAAGATATGAAACCAACCCAGATGCCCCTCAGTAGATGAATGGATCAAGAAAATGTGGTGTATATATACACAATGGAATTCTATGCCTCCATCAGAAAGAATGACATTGCCCCATTTGTTAGGAAATTGAAAGGCTTGGAAAAAAAATTATATTAACTGAAGTAAGCCAGGCGCAAAGAAACTTAGGTCCCATGGTTTCCCTTATTTGCAATAACTAGTGTATATCTGAGGCAAGCAAAAATGGTCAGATAAGTTGAGGTTAGGCGAAATTAAGCCCAAGATAAGGATTCAAATGTTTTTTTCTTTCTTGCTGTTGTTTCTAACATATTTATAAGATTATTTCTTTGTTGCTTTGTATGTCCCTCCCCCACGGTATAACCCCTGTTTTCACTGTATTTGATTTGGTATAATTTGTGGAGGGGAAGGGAAAAAACAAATCGTTTAAATAGGGATACAGGTGGCCCTATTGCAACAATGAGATGTACAAGACGTTATGTCAAAAAACGAACTTTACAACTTTTTTTTTTAGGGGGGAGGAACAGGGGAGGGGGAAATGGAATGGATGGGAAGGGGAAACAAAGGAGGAGGCAACAATGCTTGATAAGAAATGTGCTTATTACCTTGCCCATATAATTGTAACCCCTCTGTACAATATTTTCACAATAAAAAAGAAATATACTCACATCCTAGCTCATGTAATTGTAACACCTTTATATGGTATTTTCACAATTTAAAAAAACTGATTAATAAAAAAAGTCATCTGTCAAAATGTCTGGGATCAAATCCACATAAGCAGAAAAAGCCAGAAGTGGTAATGTGGCTCAAGTGGTAGAGCACTAGCCTTCAGCTGAAGAGTTGAGGGACAGGGCCCAGGCCCAGCGTTCAGGCCCCACAACTGACAAAAAAAAAGATATGTGAATGAAACCAAGCACCTGTGACTTATGCCTGTAATCCTAGCTGCTCAAGAGGCTGAGTTATTAGAATCATGACTCCAAAACAGCCTGGTCAGGAAAAGTCTATGAGGCTTTTCTCCATTTAGCTACAAAAATCTGGAAGTAGACCTATGGCTCAGTGGTAGAGTGCTAGCGTTGAGCAAAAGAGCTCTGGAACCACACCAAGGCTGAGATTTCAAACCCCAATACTAACACACACCAAACTATGTTGCCTCCAAAGGCCCCACTTCACCTTCAAAAGCTCCCATACACTGCAAGGTATGGAGGGGAGGCAGCCCATGCCAGTGGAAACTAACACATCATGTCAAATAGACTTTCAACACAATGAAAAATGACAAAGATCACAGTTCAACGACAAAAGAATCAAATCAGCAAAATGACTTAGCAATTTTAAATGCATATTTACTCATTATCCAAACACTTCACTATCTGAAGGAAGTGTTAGCAGAAAGGAAAGACAGTCCCCAATATAATCATTGCTAAAGAGTATCTGGAGAGACAAAGTGAACAAGGATTGATCAGAGAGATGTTTTACTCTAGATCAAGTGAGCCTCACACCTGTAAAACATTTCACCCAATTTCTGAAAAGAACATCTCTTCATCACACATGGAACATTTCCCAGAGAGATCAAGGAAGATGACCCAAAAGTACCTCAAAATACTGAAATTTTCTTTACTATACATTGTGACTATGGTGTAGTAAAACTAGACATTAATAGTAAAATTGTGAAAATATGCACATACAAAAAATTTAAAAGAATGATTTTAAGCCACAAATGGGTCAAGTCAAAATTCAAGAAATTGAAAATGAAAGCAGAATACCAAAATCTCTTTTTCTTTCTTTCATTTTTTTCTGGTCTTGGGACTTGAACCTTGGGTTCTGTCTTTGAGCTTTTGTGCGCAAAGACTAGTGCTCTATCACTTGAGCTACAACATCACTTCTGGCTTTCTGCAGATTCATTGGAGACAAGAGTCTCATGGGCTTTACTGCCATAACTTACTTCAAACTATGATCCTTAGATCTCAGCCTCCTTAGTAACTAAGAATATAGGCATGAGTCTCCAGGCCCCCAGCTGGCAAAGCCATTTTAGATAGTGGCACAAGGCAATCCCTACGCCGAGAGGAAACAGTCACTGCTTTAGTCTTCTCTGTGCTGCCGAATTAGTATATTGAACTTTGATTCTTTGAGATAATGTCTGAGTCACATACATATTAAGATAGTATTCTGATCAAGAGTGAGAGCAGGAGTTTGAATTTCCCTTCAACTAAACCCTAGCATTTTAGGAAACATCCTCATCTGCAGAACAGTGATAAAGTTAATAACTGGTTTAACCTTCCAAAGTTACTGTGTGGATTGTACAAAATAATCTGTATAACACACAGTAGTCTTTGTGTTACTCTGTGAGTGTGACATGTTTTCCTTGGTATGCTGTCACAGGACATACATTGGCCTTTGTCATTAGGCTCCTAACCCTATGGTATGTTCCAAGTAATAAAAGGTGACAGACACTCCTTTTTCCCAGTTCTGGGGCTTGAACCCAGGGCCTGGGCACTGTCCTTGAGCTTATTTATGCTCAAAGCCACCAATCTACCACTTGAACCACACTACACTTCTAGATTTTTCTGAATAATTTATTTGGAGTTAAGAGACTCACAGACTTTACTGCCCTGTCTCCAAACCATGATCCTCAGATCTCAGCCTTCTGAATAGCTAGAATTACAGACACGTGGCTTAGACACTCCTTTTGTTCTAGAGTTTCAATTTTTAGCAGGTCCCTATATGACTTTAGTTAGACCATGCTTTGATTAGAAGTTTGGAACTTTCAGCTGTAGCCACAGACTTACAAGGCAGAGGAGAATGGATATTACATTCTATTACCAATTGCCAACGACTTACTCAATCATGCCTACATCACAAAATTTCCCTAAAACTAAGCCAAGCTATAAGGTTAGGGGAGCCTCTGAGACAATCAACAAATGAAGGTGCTTGGAGCTCAGAAACTCCCACAATACCCTGCCGGTCACCTCTCCAGTGTGACTATTCCAATAAATGTAGGTAAGTAAGAAACATATACCAACCTTTTCTCCTCCCTCCCTCTCTTCCTTCCTATCTTCCTTCCTTCTCTTCAACCTTTTCCTTCTCTTCTTCCTTTCCTTCCTCTGACCCTATCTCCCCTCCTCTTCCCCTTCTTCCTTCTCCACTATCTAACTTCCTCCTTCTCCTTTCTTCCTCTCTCCTTCGATTTCCTTTTCCTTTTTGTCCTTCTCCTTTATTGGCAGTACTAGGGGTTGAATTCAGTGCCTCATGCTTGTTAGGCAAGCACTCTACGACTTCAGCCATGAACCCCACCACCAGTTCTTTTCTCCATTTAGGCACTTTTCTGAGAGAGTCTTGTATTTTTTCCAGAGAGTAGCCCAGAGAACAATTCTATCGATGCCTTCAGCATGTCTGAGACCACAGATGTATACCAACATGCCTTACTTATTACTTGAGATCGAGTTTCACTAACATTTTGCCTTGGCTGTCCTTAAATTACCATCTTCCTGATTACAGTAGCTGGGATTACAGACATGATCACTGTGTTCAGTCCTTATTTCTGTTCTTTATAATAACCCTATGACAGGTAGTTTAGTGCTTTCTGATTTGTATATGTTATTGTAGTGATTTTTTATCTTGATGGAGAGCTTGTGGAAAGTCTTAAATTGACAGAGGTATCCTGTAGTACAAGCCCTTATCGTCATAAGCATTGAGACCATTATAAGGTATAAAAATGGGGGTAATTTAGCACCTTGTCCTTTGAAAGTGATAACAAGTGGAAATAGAAAGCCCACGGATTGGGAGAAGATCTTCACTAGCCATACAACAGACAAGGGTCTCATATCTAAAATATATTTGGAACTAAAAAAATTAAACCCCCCAACAACAAATCCTCAAAGAAACAACTGCCCAATAAATAAGTGGGCGAAAGACTTAAAGAGAAACTTCTCTGAAGAAG
>NW_012267387.1:2193131-2200780 GCF_000151885.1 Dipodomys ordii | reverse complement strand
ATACACTTAATTGAAAGAGAAGCTATTATGGGATGGTGGCCTGTGCTGATGGGACTAGAAATGAGAGAATATGGAAGCAAGGCAGATATTAGGGCTTTGCTCCATCCACCTGTGTTGCTATAGATAACCTTGGAGCAGAGGAGAGCTAGCATAAGTGAGTAATGGAGTGACAAAGAGAACATATTTGCTCCATCCACCTGTGTTGCTATAGATAACCTTGGAGCAGAGGAGAGCTAGCATAAGTGAGTAATGGAGTGACAAAGAGAACATATCAAAGAAGTGCTGGGTTACAGAAACATGTCATGATGAATTAAGCCACACATCATTTATATTTCCAATGAGCTACAGGTATCGATTGCCTGTTACCACTGTAAGAAGTTATCATAGACATAGAGGCTTTTACCAACCCAAATCTATTCACTTAAATTTTCCTTCTGGAGTCTTCAGGGGAGAATCTGTTCCCAGGACAACTCCATCTCAGAAGCCACTTCACATGCTTTAGTTTGTGGTCCCTTTTGTCATTGTCAAAGCCAGCAGAACATTCTTTGAGGTAATTCCATCTCCTAGGCTACTTACAACTCTTGTGATTACATTGGACCCACCTGGACAATCCATCACCTCAGTATCTTTAACTTCATCATAGATGAAGTGTCCTCTGCTGTTAAGATGCCATATTCACAATGTTCTTAGGTGTGGATGTCCTTGCCTTTTGAAGGTCTTTATTCAGCCTAAATCAGTGCTAAATCAATGTGTTAAATTCATAGATAAGTTTGTAAGTACACTATAAACTAAATATATAGAATTGATACTTAGTATAGATACTATATATAAGATTTACCTGTCTATATAGTATGCATATATTATATACAGTATCTATATGTAGGTCTCTATAGAGATGTAGATAGAGATCTATATATAGATAGATATTATATGTGTATAGTGCCTATGAGGTATGTTATAGAACTATATGGTATTTATATCAATATTGTAGTATCCAAATAGATATAGTATATATAGTATAGTTATAGCTCTATATTATATACAGAGATATACTATATATAGCATAGATAGATAGCACATATGTATATCTAATATGTACTATATAGAGAGATCCATAATATATATAGATAGAGAGATAGATACATAGTACATACTATAGATATATGTAGATAGATAGATATTCTATATAGATATTATATATAGATATCTATAGCATATATATGTATATCTGTATAGCATATATAAATATCTACATATAGTATCTGTAATTTATAGATAATATATCTGTGTCTATATACTATAGCATACAGATATACACATTTCCCACACATGTCTCCCATCAGGTAAATTGTGGGACACAGTCAGAAGTGGTGGGAAAACTGGATAGTAAACAGACAATGCCATCAGTTACAGTCACTAACATAGAGACTTTCCTCACTTTTTTTTTGCAGGAGATACATATGATTCATATTTTGGAAAAGGGAGTGACTTTTCCCTGAGAAGTTAGATCATCTAGATTTGAGTGGAGTGCAGCTAGAGGCAGAGAGTTGGATTGGCTTTATGAAAGATGGATGAGCTGATGGTGGTGGCTGAGGACAAATTCCTGGAAACATCAATGTTGAGGGACCAACTGAGGAAGGAATGAGTAAGGAGTAGAGGGAAAGAAAGGGCATGTTTAAATCTAGAGGAAAGGAAAATGTAGTGCAAGTGGGAGGAGGGAAGTCAATGCCAGTAGTATTTTTTCTCTTCTTATTTAGAACTCAGGACTTGATCTGCTCAGCTTACTTATTTGGTTCGTATTCAACCACCTGAGACAAACCTCCAGCCCAGCATTTTGCTGTATAATTGAAAGTGAACTCTCATTCACTTTTTTAAAACCTCAACTGACTTTAAACTTCAATTACAAATCACTTCAATTACAAATTACTAAGCCAGGCGCCAATACCTCACCCTTGTAAAATCCTAGCTACTCAGGAGACTGAGATCTAAGGATCACAGTTGAAAGATAGCTCAGGCAGGAAGGTCTGTGAGACTCTTATCTCCAATAAACTACCAGAAAACTCGAAGTGGTGCTGTGGAACAATTGGGAAAACCCTTGTCTTGAGCTGAAGGGCTAAGGGACAGCACCCAGGCCCAGAGTTCAAACCCCACAACCGACAAAAAATAATAAAAATTACTATTACAGTGTACTGTTCTAGCCCCAGAGAATAGACTGGCAATCCATAGGTACATGCATATTTATGTCCTCATAGTTACCTTCCTCTGATCCTTTCCAAATACTTACAATATTGTACCTATACTTTTGTTTGTTATCACTGGTCCTGAGGCTTGAACTCAGGGCCTGGGTGCTGTTCCTTACCTTTTTTGCTCAAGGTTAGTACTCCACCACTTGAGTCACAGGTTTATTTCCAGCTTTTTGCTGGTTAATTGGAGATAAGAGCCTCAGATAGTTTCCTGCCTGGGTAGCTTTGACTGCAGTCATCAGATTTCAGCCTTCTGAGTAGCTATGATTACATGTGTGAGCTACAAACACTTGGAATATATCTCTATTTAAAGAATATAAAATGACACCTCTGGTTTATGTATTCCATTACTTCAAATTATACTCTTATTGGTGGACACATTTGCTTAGATTTGTCACAGACAAATCTGAGAGCCAAAGAAAAATGTTACTTTCAAACTTTTTGCATAACTTACTCTAGCCAGAATTTAATTATCAAAGGATGACAAAATCAAAAATACCTCAAATGATATTAATATTGCAACGGTAGACAGCTATTCTTCATATTTTAACTTTATTCAAATTTAGGAATAAAGAAAAACTCTGTAGAATTAAAAGTTTCTCAAAACTCAAACAGAAATGTAGTATCAGCAGATAGTTCATTTATCATTTTTCTTATAAAAATAGCCATGACTTGGGCATTGGTACTAAGTAAATATTTGAGAAAAGAAGCCAATCTGCCCATCTTTAAGTTTTATTTTCTGATTTATTTACATCAATAATAGCCTATAAGTAGAAATGCTAAATGCTATTTTCTCAGTTCTATAAATTATTCTGTTAAGATTAATTTAAACAGACATATAAACATACAAGCCCACTCTTTAAAAAAATGGACACTTTCAATTTAAGAGTTCTTTTATTTTTTCAAGTCAATGGCCATTTCTTCAAAAAGTCTCTAGAAATGTTTTATTCTTCTGAGAGAACACATGGAGAATTATGTAGGAAGAGCAAAGATGGCAGTTTCCACTAAATAACTTCAAGAGTGCACTGTTTATTCTCCCCACAGTCTTTCTAGCTAAGCATATCAAGATGAAGCTTTTTGTTTTCATTTTTCTTTTGTGCCAGTAGTGGGTCTTAAACTCAGGGCCTGGTAAGTGTTACTTAGCTTTTTCACTCAAAGCTAGCATACTACCACTTGAGCCACATCTCCACTTCTGGCTTTGGGGTGATCAAAACTGAAGTAATAGCCTCACAGACTTTCCTGCCTGGGCTTGTTTTGAAATAGGATCCTCAGATCTCAACCTTCTGAGTAGCTAAGGATATAGACATGATCCACCCATGTCCAGTGAGGCCAGGGGTTATTAACTGAGTTCAGTTTTGATTTCATGGTTAGGGAAGTGGCATGGCTTCTGGAAACTAGTAGTTTCTAAGAGTACAGCACAGATGACCTCTTTCTATCTCCAATCCAAAGACTTTTCTTGATCCATATGTCAATAGTGTCAAAATTAAGGAGGTCACATTTTAACCTCACCATTCAAGAGAGAAGAAAGTATGTCCCTAAGCAAGAGGAAAGGGAAAGAGCAACAAGAGAAGGATGTGATTAGGGTCCACTTCATGTAAAGACAAGGATTCATTATTTTGTTGTTTCAAGTAAATGTAGCAAACACTGGATCCCATGGACATTCTTCGCAGCCATATAAAGGCCATTTTCTTTTTATGGGTGTTCACAATTAAGTATCTCCTGGGATCGTGTGGTCAATTAGAGTTTATAGTCAATTCTACCTACAACCTTCCCCTTGGACCAACCACATAGGAGGCAAACTGAGTCCGAGGTTAAGTTGATTTCATTTCAGAGAAATTGATCCCAGAGAAAGAAGTGAAAATATTATAGACAAGTGTTCTAGAGGGAGAATGGCTTGATCAAGCCCTTAACTTAAATTATCTTTGTAAGAGGAAAACACAATACACAAATCATAGACTTCTGTGTCTGCTAGAACTTTGCCCAGTAGTACTGCCTATGGGGTTTCTTCACTTGAGCAAATTACTTGTTCTTTTTGAGCTGTGTATTCATTAGTAAAATTGAATCAAAAGATATAACTTGCAAGTTGTTATAAAGACTAAATAAAAATGTATATAAATCTTAAGAACAGGGCAGTAGAATCTCAGGATATTGTTTTAATGTCATAATCTCAGGATCAGAACTGCAAACCAGATAATCAATTTAAGAAGCAGAGAGGATGGCTAGGAAGGTGGCTTAGTGGTATAGCACTTGCCTTGCATGCCTGATGCCCTGGGTTCAATTCCTCAGCACCACATAAGCAAAAAGAAAAAAGCCGGAAGTGGCGCTGTTGCTCAAGTGATAGAGTGCTAGCCTTGAGCTGAAGAGCTGAGGGCCAGCGCCCAGGCCCAGAGTTCAGGCCCCATGACTGGACCCCCCCCCAAAAAAAAAAGAAGAGGAGAGGAGTTTTCTTTCTCTCCCTCCCTTTTTCACTTCCTTTTTTCTCTTTCTTTTCTCTTTCCTTCCTTCTTTTTACTCTACCTCTCTTGCTTTCATCCTTTCTTCTTTCTCTCTCTCTTTCTTTCTTTAATTCTTTTCTTCCTGGTACTGATCCTTATGCTTGAAATAAAGGCTATGTTTTTGAACTTCTTTTGCTCAAAGCTCTACTGCTCTACTACTTGAGCCACAATTTCACATCTGGCCTTTGGGAGACAGTATTTTATTGGACATAGAAATATCATGGACTTTCCTGTCCTTGGTGCCTTTGAACCATGATCCTCAGAACTCAGCTTCCTGAAGAGCTAGGATTACAGGCATGAGCCACCAGCACTTGGCTGCATCTTTGTTTCTTATAAGCAGATCATATACCTGATGAAGAAGGCTAAAGATCCCTTCCTACATTTTTCCATCTCTTTTGAGTTTTTCTCATGACCTGTGAGCATCAGGAACTAAAAGTTGGACGGCAGTGAGGTCGTTTACCAGAGGACCTGGATTTCAATCACACCTTTTAGCTGTAAAATTATATGATCCTGGACTCTCTGATAGTTGACCTTTTCTTTACCTCTGGCCCTACCTTGACCATAATGGTTATTAGGAAATTCACCACCATCCAAAAGAGATGTTTGGTAGCTTAATGACATAATTGTGCCTCTTCCAGATGAGGAGGGGAGAGTAAATGTGTACCATTTGGGAATAGGTAATAAATTTTCCCAGGTAAATTACATTTCCCCTGTTGAACTAAACATATCCTAAAGGGGAACCATATGAAGAACTTTCAGTTTTAAAGTTCTCCATTTTTGTAGACTGAGAAGGCTCCAGAGCTTCTAAAGTAGGATAACTACCGTCTCAGTACAAGTGGAACATTTGATATTAAAAGGCTCTGAGTTTCCCTAAAAGAATGTACTTTGTACCACTGTCTAGTTAGGTTAACATTCAAATATTTTTCTTGCTGCCTCCCACTGGACCAGTCACCATTCATGTCTGTAGAACAGAGGAATTCAGATTATTCCACTGTGTATGATATGATATGATATATATGATATATGGGGTGTATGAGGTATATCATATAATACTATTTTCTGGGACCTCACAGATAATTATCTGATACTGTCTTAGGATACAAAGTTGAACCACAAATCTAGAGTCTGCTAAACTACTTCCCTAATTTGTAGAATATCCCCAGCCCTCCATTTTTTCTCAGACCTTGGGCTTGAACTCAGAGCCTGGGCTTTCTCCCAAGGCTTTCTCAAGGCTTTCTCAAGGCTAGCATTCTACCACATAAGCCACAGGTCCACTTCTGTTTGGGGGTGATTAATTGGGTAGAAATTGTTATGTCGAAAAACAAACTTTACAATTTTTGGGGGGGAAGATATGGGGGCGGCGGGGGGCAGATGGAAAGGGATGGGAAGGGGAAACAAAGAAGGAGGCAACAATGCTTGATAAGAAATGTACTCATTATCTTGCCCATGTAATTGTAATCCCTCTTTATGATGTTTTCACAATTAAAAAAAAATCTCACATACTTTCCTGCCTAGGATACCTTTGAACAGGGATCCTCAGATCTCACCATTCTGAGTAGCTAGGATTATAAGGATGACTCAATGGCATCCAGCTTTTTTATTTTTAAGGTAGAAAGAAGTTTTAATTCAACATGTCAGTTTATAAGTACAATGTTTCTCACTGTCATACCTTCAATTTTCTTTCTCACCTTTCCCAACACTGTCCATACCTTCAAGTTCCTTGTTTTAAATGGAAACTTTGACAATCATTGTACAAAGTTGAGTATTAAAGAAACTTAACTGAATTTCAAGTAACTAAAAAAAAACTAAAGCCAAATTTAGTAGAATGGGTGAAATAATTGGTAGGAATAAAAAATAACAAGAAAAAAATAAAATAACAGTAATCAATAACACAAAGAGGAGGTTCTTGAAAGGCCAAATGTGAAAAGGTTTTGATTAGACTATGAAAAAAGAAGAAAAGATTGAAGCAAGTAACGTGAAAACAGAAACACAAAAGGTCATTAAAGATACTTTGAGAAAACATATCAGTAAATTTTATAACATTGAAGAAATGACATGGTGCACTTTCAAAAGCTAAAGTAGGAAGACACAAAAAACTTAAAAGAAAATAAATTTATGAATTTTAATCAGTAATAAAAAATTTGTCTTGTTTTAGTAAAACCTGAATTATCCCCCCCCAAATTAAAGTGGCTAAAACCCATTTTCCTTATTTTGAAAAACTATAAGTAGAAGAAATTCCTTAGACCACATCCCACGGTGCCAACTTTACCCTGAAACCAAAGCAGAGAAACAAGTTAAACTATAATACGAGCTATATTTGATATCTATGATAACCATAAAGACCAAAACACTAAAAAACTGATTATGACACTAATAGCCTATCCCTTATGAGCAAGAGTTGAAGAATGGAGGACATTACAACTTAAAAGTTTCTGCTCAAAAAGAACAATTATCAGAATCTTGAGACAACTAAAAGGATGGTAGAAAATCTTCACTAACTAGTCAAGACAAGAAAAATATCCAGATGTTCCAAAGACTTCAAAAGTGAAGTATCAAATGAAAGATCCAAATTATAAATAAGCCAATAATTAGACAGGTCTCAAAAGCAGCAATACAAATTATTTACAGATACCTGAAGGAATGTTTTATATCCTTAACCATAAATGAAATGTAACTGAGACCTACATTAAGATTTCATTTTATCTCAAATAGAAATCATAAAGCAAATAAATGAACAATACTAGTGAGATGTATGGAAAGGAACCTCTTACACTGTTCATGGGTCTGTAAAGGCATCAGTATAGAGGTTCCTCAAAATTCTGAAAACACATTTTCATTAGGACCTCACCGTGCCCCACTCTTGTGCATATATCTGAGATCAGAGGATTTCAACTAAAGTCAACCAGGCAAA
>NW_012267387.1:2184373-2186729 GCF_000151885.1 Dipodomys ordii | reverse complement strand
CTTAATTACATCCATTCTGACTGGGGTGAGGTGGAATCTTAACATTGTCTTGATTTGTGTTTCTTTTATGGCTAGAGAAGTTGAGCATCCCTTCATGTGTCTATTGGACATTCTTGTTTCCTCTTCAGAGAAGTTTCTCTTTAAGTCTTTAGCTAACTATTAATTGGGCAGTTGTTTCCTTGAGGAGTTGTTTTTGTGGGATTTAGTTTTTTGAGTTCTAAGTATATTTTAGGTACGAAGCCCTTGTCCATGTATGGCTAGTGAAGATTGTCTCCCAATCCGTGGGCTTTCTATTGATCTCACTAGCTATGACCTTTTGCCTTGCAAAAGCTCTGAAGTTTCATGCAGTCCCATTTGTCCAACCTTTCTTTGATTTGTTGTGTTTCTGGATCTCTACTAAGAAAATTTCAGCTAGTGCCAAGGAGCCCTAGAGTTTCTCCTATTTCTTCCTGTAATGTTTTCAGGTTGTCTACTTTGACTTTGAGGTCTTTGATCCATTTGGAGTTGATTCTGGTACAGGGTGATATATGCAGATCTACATTTAGTTTTCTACAAGTGTTCAACCAATTTTGTCAGCACCATTTACTGAAAAGGTTGTCTTTCTTCCATTCTATTTTTATAGATCTCTTGTCAAAGATTAGGTGGCTTTAGGTCTGTGGCTTCATTTTTGGGTCTTCAGTCCTATTCCATTAGTCCTCAGGTCTGTTCTTGTGCCAGTACCAAGCTGTTTTGATTATTATGGCTTTGTAATAGAGGTTGAAATTTGGAATTGATATTCCTAGCATTCTTTCTACTAAGCATTGTTTTTTGCTATTCTGGGTCTTTTATTGTTCTATATGAATTTTTGGATTGCTTCTTCTATATTATTAAAGAATGAGGTTGTAATGTTTATAGGAATCCCATTGAAGGGATGATATGAGGAAACAAAGGAGGAGGCAACAATGCTTGATAAGAAATGTGCTCACTATCTTGCCCATGTAATTGTAACCTCTCTGTATGGTACTTTTCACAATAAAAATAAAAGAAAGGGAAAATGAAAGACCTCTTGTTTGCATTTCTCAATGTTCATTTGATGATTAGCATTTTATATGATCATACACACATAGCTATTTTGCTTTTATGATCTGCTCCTAAGAATATCTCCCTTTTTCTCACTATGTGACTGTCTAGAGCCTGCATAATTTACCAGGTACTTTACTTGTAAATTTATAGGCACATTCTAGTTACCCCAACTGAGGGAACCATGCAACCTCTTTCTTTGGGTCTGGCTTACTTCACTTAATATAATTTTTGTCAAGTCTTTTCATTTCCTTATGAATGGTACAATATAATTACTTCTAATGAAAAAGAAGAGTTAAATTGTGAACATATACTAAAATTTCTTGATCCATTCATCCATTGAGGAACATCTGGGTTGATACCATGTCTTGGTTATGGTAAACAATGCTGCTGTTAACATGGTTGTGCTGGTAGATGGGCACTGGTAGCTCACACTCTTCATCCTATCCAAACTCTGAAGATCATGATTTGAAGTCAGCCCCAGCATAAAAGTCTGTAAGACTCTCTAATAAACTTCTCAGAAAAAGCCAGAATTAGTGCTATGGTTCAAGTGGTAGAGCACTAACCTTGAGCCCAAAGAGGTTCAGGGACAACCCCCAGGCCCTGAGTTTAAGCCGCAGGGCCAGAAAGAAAAAATTTCATAAGGAAAAGCTAAATTTATAGTTTTTAAACATTAATGATGAGCAGGTTGAGGTTATTTGTAACTAAAAGAATTTACAGAAACATGGAATACATTTCATCCTTTTCCTTTAAACACATGAACGCATGTCTAGAGTGCCTCACAGACACATAAACAAAAAGTTTTTTTGGATTTTGGAAAAATATCTGAAATATTTAATTTTATACAGTTATTTTTTTTAATTTTTAATTTTTATTTTGAAAATACTATACAGAGGGGTTACAATTACATGGTAAAGATAATGAGTACATTTCATATCAAGCATTGTAGCCTCCTCCTTTGTTTCCCCTTCCCATCCCTTCCCATCCAGCCCCCGTCCCCCCACCCAATCCTCCCCGCTACCGACCCCCTCCCCCGCACCAAAGTAGTAAAGTTTATTTTCCTTTTTTTTAATTTTTATTTATTTTTCATTGTAAAAATCCTGTACAGAGGGGTTACAATTACATGGGCAAGATAATGAGCATATTTCTTATCAAGCATTGTAGCCTCCTCCTTTGTTTCCCTTTCCCATGCATTCCCATCTTTCCCCGCCCCCTACCCAATCCTCCCCGCTAACCCCCGCCCCCACCACCCCACCACAGTAGTAAAGTTCATTTTTTGAAATAACGACTTGTACAT
>NW_012267387.1:2181455-2183448 GCF_000151885.1 Dipodomys ordii | reverse complement strand
AGACTCAGAATCTAAGAAATGAAAGGAGAGAAAACACAGTCTCGCAAGGGAAGACTCTTCCAGATATTTGGGAGGGTTAACTGCCTTGACAAAAATCTGTGAATCATAAATATATTTGTGATGTACAAAAATGAGAGGAACATATAAAGAGCCTAGCATGAAATATAGCTTTCTCATGGTTAAATCCTAAATATAAGTGAATGGTACAAATTTTGCCTTTTATTAAAAAGTATTCAATACATATCATTAAATCTAGTAGGGACTCATTTCACCATAAATGATGAAGACATTTGCTGAAGATATATTAATCTGCAATTTATTAAACTGCAATGACTTTAAGTACATGTGATATGGCATGGTTTGGCATCATTAGTTCAAAGTCTACACAGACTCTGTTTTGTCCATTTCTTCCCACAGTTTTATAAGGATCCACAAACCATTTTCCTCTTGTTAGGTCAACAGCCCCACTCAGTTCCAGATGAAGTGAAACAGCTAGGACACCATGGAGATAGGTGGCAATGTGTCCTTTTGATCCATTTGATAGAAGGAAACTTGCTGTGATAACTCAAGAAAAGGTCAAACTAAAGGTAAGCTACAGTGAAAAAAGTATGATATGAGTAAAATGATTGCACTATATCACAATCTCAGTCTTTGATCTACATTTAGAAATAGCTGGAAGGTGGGCACCAGTGGTTCATGCCTATAATCCTAGCTACTCAGGAGGCTAAGATCTAAGGATCATGGTTCAAATCCAGTTCAGGCAGGAAAGTCTGTAAGACTATTATCTCCAGTTGACCACCAGAAAACCAGAAGTGGTGCTATGATTAAAAGTAGTAGAGCACTAGTCTTGATTGAAAAATCTCAAGGAGTGCAACCAGACCCTGAGTTCAAATCCCATGACTGACAAAAAAAGAAGAAAAAAGAAAATAACTGGAAGTGGGGAAGGAAGGTTATTTTTATTATTTATTTTATTTTTCTATTGTCTTTAAATAGTTGTACAAAGAGTTTGAATTCAACCTGTGAATTTTTGTGTACAGTGGATCTTGACAAAGACTGATCAAGATCTTGATCAGTCATCATTTCCATCATTCTGCCCACATACCTAGAAAGTCCCATCCCTTCAAGTTTCCTAGTTCTATTTTTACCTATGTACATGATTATTTCAGTGAATTTGCCTACACTTCTCTCCATATTCCCCATTCCCCTCCCCTCAAGCACTATCCTTCAGACAAGGCATGTTTAAGCATCCTGGTATTCATTTTGTTAAACCATACACCACTGAAATCCACCCAATACTTTAGTGATTTTGAGTATGTTTCCACGCTTATGGCCATGTATGTTGTTCCTAATAGAGGTCATGTTTCGTGTTTGTATTTTAGATCTAACTTTCACATATGACAGAAAATAAGCCAATTTGTCTTTCTGAACTTCAGTTACTTGACATAATTGAATTGTACTTTTAAAGTCATTTCCCACCTACTGAGAGTTTTCCAGAACATTATTAATCAAGCTTACAGCTCCAGGGAAAACTTGGCCTGCTCCAATCTCTTCATCCTGTCCTCTGTGAAAAATTGAATTTGGATATTCTACATTTGAGTACTTATTCTTTGCTATCATAAAATTTGATAGGTTCATAAATCTTGTCTATTCCAAATACTTTCTTGACACACTTCTCCTCCTCTTCCTCCTCCTCCTCCTCCTCTTCCTCCTCCTTCTCCTCCTCCTCCTCCTTCTTCTTCTTCCTTGTTTTGTGGCCAGTCGTGGGGATTAAACTCTGGGCCTGGGTGCTGTCCCTCAGCTCTTCAACTCAAGGCTAGCACTCTACCACTTGAGCCACAGCACCACTTCTGGTATTCTGGTGGTGTATTGGAGATAAGGGTCTCACATACTTTCCTGCCTGAGCTGGCTTTGACCTATGATCCTCAATTCTCAGCCTCCTCAGTAGCTATGATTACAGGTATGAACCACCAGCACCCAGCTCTTCACACACTTT
>NW_012267387.1:2179245-2180304 GCF_000151885.1 Dipodomys ordii | reverse complement strand
AAATAAAGGAAACCATGAGACCTATGTTTCTTTGGGCCTGGCTTACTTCACTTAATATAATTGTTTCCAAGTCTGTCCATTTCCTAACAAATGGGGCAATGTCATTCTTTCTGATGGAGGCATTGAATTCCATTGTGTATAAGAAAAAAGAAAAAAGCCGGAAGTGGCGCTGTGGCTCAAGTGGTAGAGTGCTAGCCTTGAGCTGAAGAGCTGTGGGACAGCGCCCAGGCCCAGAGTTCAGGCTCCATGACTGGACCCCCAAAAAAAACCCAAGAATTCCATTGTGTATATATACCACATTGTCTTGATCCATTCATCTACTGAGGGGCATCTGGGTTGGTTCCATATCTTAGCTAGGGTATGAGTGCATTTCTTATCAAGCACTGTTGCGTCCTCCTTTGTTTTCCATCCCTTTCCATCCCTCCCCCTGACCCCTTCCGGGACAAAGTTGTAAAATTCATTTTGGACATAACAACTTAAATATAAAATAAATAAATAGTAATGTCAGAATTAAAAATGCACAAAGAGAGAGTTCCGGGAAGATGGCGGAGGAGAAGCTGGAAGCTAAACAAGCTCTCGCATAGAAAGCAGTTTTAGTGTTCCAGTGAACAGTCCTAAGCCAGAGAATCACATCAAGTGTGACATCACAGTACAGAGTTAGGCCAGAGAGGAAAACTCCAGGCAAGGAGACAGATCTGAGCACTTGCCAGCTGCAGCGGCAGCAGCTGTAGCCACCATACCTGCAACACAGAGAATCCGGGACGAAGGCACCAGAAGCTGCAGGCAAGCCAATTCTACTCAACACTAGCAAGAACTGAAAGGGAGCAGACATCTTCATCCTGAAGTTCGCAGACCAGAGACTACCCAGGAACCAAGACTCTGTCGTGAGTAGAAGCCTGAGATCCTCACTCCTTCTCAGAGAGCAGAGGAGGAAAGGCCACCCCTCTCCCCCCACTACCAGAGATCTCCATCTTTGATAGTGACAAAGGCCTGGCTGAGCAGCTAGCTCCAACTCAGGCCTTGGAAGAAAACAAGAGTCATTTAGCAGGTCACAGGAAC
>NW_012267387.1:2175712-2179025 GCF_000151885.1 Dipodomys ordii | reverse complement strand
GGAGGATCACAAAATCCTGGGTAAAGCAGAGCATTTTCTGCCTGCTCAAACTAACCAACTTAAGAAACCAACCAAGCCACAGGAAAATCAAACACCACAAGCAGACCAGAGACTCCAACTAGAGACTGATTATGGACAGAAGGGAGATACAAGATCTTCTCATACCCCCCCCAAAAAAATCAAAGAACTCTTTTTTGTACCTTTTATAAAAAACTCTTTTTCCAAAAAAATTTTTTTTCAGGTAAGGGTTAGGTTTATTCATCGTTCTGGCACCAGGCCATCTGGGTCCTCCACGTGGTGGGGAAAGGCCTGGGAAAGAGAGCTCGGAGAGCTGGGAAAGAGAGAGAGCTGGGAAAGAGAGAGAAAAGACCTAGAAAAGAGAGAAAGGAGCTAGAAAAGAGCGCATCTGGGAAAGAGGTGGGAAAGAGCAAGCTAGGAAAGAGAAGAGAGCTAGGATAGAGAAGAGAAGGAAAGAGCTGAGAAAGAGCTAGAAAAGAGCAGAGAAAGGGCATCTGGGCTTGGGTTAGGCCTTATCTAGGATATGGGCAGAGAAAGGTGTGGCCACATCAAATTCAGATGTGACCTCAGTAGATGCAGATGTGACCTCTTCCAGGTGTCCCAGTTGCCTAGGTAATGCAGGTACTGGGTGGAGACTTGGCTGTGAGGAGGGTGGAGTCTGCTAGCCATCCAGGAGCGGACCTTACATTCTAGCCTTTTAATAATCATAAAATAGGGCACGGATTCTCTCTGGCTACTTCCTGCTGACAAGGGGCGTTGACAATAAGGGTAAAAGGCTGGAATTTGGTCCCCTCCCAGAGACGGCAGTGAGCAGCAGCTGTCCCTTGGTGGCGTGAATCCTTAGATGAAGTCTGGAGAAGTCTCATGAGCATTGAGGGGCTGGAAAAAAAAATATTAGAGAGCATTAAACGGCAAGAGGAAGGACTTGGGGCTGAAAATGTTGGTAGAAATGTCCCTAGCTACTTCTGACATCTGGCGACTAGGTAGACAAGTCAGGTGACAAAGGCAAGAATATAAATTCCTGTTCAGTTAATAGGTAGACAGGTATAGACATTGGATGGGCAGGCTTCGTGCTTCTACTGACCTCCTGGCTCTGGTTAATTTTGAAAGGGCAGGCACAAAGTAGCTGATGTGACATCATCTCCTCTTACTCCTGGCCATGTTCCCTTGTTCCCCAGACTAGCTAAGTCTAGGTGCTCGTTGCTGGGATGATTTGTCCCAGTTGGTATTCAAGGATTTAACTCAAGGCCTGGGCATTGTCCCTGAGCACTTCTGCTCAAGGCCAGCACTGAACCACTTTGAGTGATAGTACAAGTTGCAGTGTTTGCTGGTTTGGGATAAGAGTCTTGAGCCATGCTTCTAGCCTGGCTCTTTGCAGGTTAGTTGGGAGATGGAGTCTTAGGGATTTTTCAGCCCAGGTTGGCTTTGAACCAAAATCTTTGCCACAAAAGCCTTTATAATTTCCAATTAAAGCAACAAGGAGATCAAGTAGTATAAGTAGAGCTTACCTGGTTCTTATCAAGAATTGACCGACAAATATTCTGGAATGACAAACTTCTTAGATGTGAGAATCTTAGCACAGATATGCCCAATATTTTAGAGTCACATAATCAGTACCACAATACATAACACAAAACAAAAAAGGCAAAACTCAAAATCTAAAACTTTGACAACAATGTTTAGACGTCTTTGCTAACAAAGCACATCAGATGGTTGGGCCTGTTACCAGGGCCTGTGAAAAAAGCACCTTGTTAGCAAGGCATCTTAGAATAGATGGATGTAGTAGTAAGCTTGGTGGAAGGTTAAGGGTCAGATGAGGCCACCATGTGGCCAAGATGGCGAATTCAAGATGGCGAATTTCTGAAAAAATGTAAAGAAACCCTGAACAAATAGATCAAGCCTACATTGGCTAGCCTTTGAGAAGGAACCTGGGGGGGGGTCCCCGGGACCCAGCCTGCATCGCACTCTTCAGGGCACAAGCCAAAATGTAGAGAAGAGAAAGGAAGAGATAGGCAAAGTTGGACATGAATGGCAGAGAGAAAGCAAAGAAAGCCTGAAATTAAACAGACTTCTGACCATTTACCATTGCAGTAGCAAAAACTGTGTACATCTGAGAATGGCATAAAATTAGGCTCTCTGGGTTTCCAGGGAGCAGAGGAGGCATTTCAAAGGGGTTTCATGGCTCAGGCGTGATTTGCAGCACCCCATTAAATGAGTAGGAGAGTCAGTCTGGTGAGTGAAGGAGGGCTGACCAGGCAGAAGCGGCATCCCGACTTCCCCCAGAACCCTCTAGAGAGAAATGGCCAAGCCCCCAAAGCCAAGCATCCTCGGCTTCAGAGGTGACTGGCCTTTCAGGTAAAGGCCATAGGAGCTCTCTGGTGTGGTGCCACTTCTGGACAGAGACTGAGAAACAGAGAACCATAGATATTAGTTTTACTCACCAGAGTAGAGAAGTGGTGTGGACGTGGATGTGAAGGCCAGCAATGGTATCGATGCGCTGTGTCTGCAGCAGACAGACGGGTTTGCAAAAGGCCATCAGAACTGTGGGTATTCCTTAGAACAAAAAGGGAAGAACAAACAAAAAAGAAAAAAAAAAGAGGGAAAAAAAACAGAGAGGAATCCCACCTATCCTGACTTTAAGCTCTTTATCTGAGTCACGGCACGATTTATGTTAGGATTTTAAAAGAGATAGCTGGGTAAGAACAGTACCACGCACGTGGTATTCAGGTAAGGGGTAGGTTTATTCATTGTTCCTGCTGGCACCAGGCCATCTGGGTCCTCCATGTGATGGGGAAAGGCCTGGGAAAGAGACCTGGGAGAGCCGGGAAAGAGAGAGAGCTGGGAAAGAGAGATAAAAGACCTAGAAAAGAAAGGAGCTAGAAAAGAGAGCATCTGGGAAAGTAGTGGGAAAGAGCAAGCTATGAAAGAGAAGAGAGCTGGGAAAGAGAAGAGAAGGAAAGAGCAGAGAAAGAGCTAGAAAAGAGCAGAGAACACTAATTTTTTTTAAATTTTAAATATTTAACATTTTTTAAAAGTTTGTTTTCTATTAACTTTTTTTCTTCCTCATAATTTTTATTTTAGGGGTATAAGTGTGTGTGCTTTTATTTTTTCTTCTTTTTTCTTTTTTTTCTTTTTTTCTTTTTTAAAATTTATTTTGTTTAGCTCTGCTGACCTTTTGATTCTCTTTTTTTCTTTCCTTCTCATTCTTTTAACCTTTTCTTCTCTTTTGTTCTTCTTTGCATGACTTAATTGCTGTTCTGCTCATCCTCAGATATACCCATAGTCGATTATTAGA
>NW_012267387.1:2170469-2175077 GCF_000151885.1 Dipodomys ordii | reverse complement strand
AACAGATAATGAATAATCCAGAGGAGAGTTCCCAAAAAGCTCTACAAACACTACTGGTAAACATGGTAAATGAAAAGATTGAAAACCTGCAAAGGATTCCGTATGAGTGTGACAGGGAGAGAGAGGAGACAAACCAAAGGTCAATACAGGAATATCATGAGCGTGAGGAAGCTACTCAAAGATTGATAGAGGAATTGCATGAGCAGTTTGAGAACACTCAAAGAGAAATAAAGGAATGGTGTGAGCAGGCTGAGATCAGTCAAAGAGAAAGACAGGAATTGCATGAGTTGGCTGAGAACAGACAAAGAGAAAATCAAGAATGGCATGAGCAGGCTGAACACTCAAAGAGAGCTACAGGAATCTCGTGAATGTGAGGAAGCTAATCAAAGAGTAATATAGGAAATGAGAGAGCAGGATGCGAATACACAAAGATCACTAAAGGCATTCATGGAATCCATAAACAGAGAGCTGAAAGAACTCAAGAAGTCCACAAAGAGAATGCTGAATGGAAGCCAACAGAAGCAATGGGAGTCCAAGGAAACCATAACCAATCAACTAAGTGATTTGAGAATAAACACTGAACAACAAATTAAGGAAGTAAAGAAGGTCATACAAAATCTAAAAAAAAGCTCCAACAAAGAATTGGAAGGCATCAAAGCCGACCAACTACAAGGAAAATAAATAAAAAACAAAGTAGAAAGTCTTGTCAGTAGGTTAGACCATGCAGAAGATCGAATCTTGGGGAATGAAGACAGCCTACATATTATAGAGAAAGAACATACAACCATCCAAGACAAATCCAAGAAATATGATAGATCTATTCAACACTTGGTAGACACCATCAGAAGGCCTAATCTGAGGATAATGGGTGTAGAGGAGCACCTAGAGACAGAAGTTAATGGTCTACGAAATTTGTTTAACAGGATCCTAGCAGAGAACTTCCCAAACATGTAAAAAGATAGGTCTATTCAGATACAAGAAGCTTTTAGAACTCCAAATAGACCAGACCAGAATAGGACATCCCACAGTCACATTAATATCCACACTGGATCAATTCTTACCAAGGAAAATATCCTTAAAGCTGTCAAGGAGAAAAAGTCAATCACATATAAAGGGAAAAAAATTAGAATCACTTTGGATTTCTCAGCATAGATAATCAAAGCAAGAAGAGCCTGGAATCATGTATGCCATGCCCTAAAAACAAACAACTATCAACCAAGAATACTGTACCCAGCTAAACTCTCCTTCATGACTGAAGGTCAAATAAAAACCTTCCATAACAAAGAAAAATTGAAACAATATATCTCCACCAAACCAACCCTACAAAAGATTGTTAAAGATGTCCTACACATAGAAAACCAACAAGACCACAATAAAGGCCAAGATCCACACCCAAACTGAGAATCCAAGAACCATAGGAAAAACCCAGTTGCCCCAGCCCCCAAGAAGGTGGAGAACATGGCAGGAACTCCCAAATACCTCTTAGTCCAATCTCTCAACATTAACGGCCTTAGCTCTCCAATTAAGCAACACAGACTGTCTAGTTGGATTAAACATCAAGATCCTTCTATATGCTGCCTTCAGGAGTCACACTTTGCCCACAAAAACAAACACATTTTCAATGTGAAAGGCTGGAGCAAAATCTACCAAGCAAACGGCCCCCATAAACAGGCGGGAGTTGCAATCCTAATATCAGATAAAATAGACTTCAAATTAAAATTAGTAAGAAGAAATAAAAAAGGTTGTTACATACTGAATAAAGGATCTCTCCTTTAGAAGAATATTAAAATTCTAAATCTCTATTCACCAAACAACGGAGCACCCAAATTTATCCAAGAAGCACTACTTTCCCTCAAATCCCACATAGATCCAATGACATTGATTGTTGGGGAATTTAACACACCACTTTCCCCACAGAATAGATCACTCAGCAAAAATTCAACAGAAAAACCGCAGATCTAAACAACTGCATAGATCAACTAGATTTGACAGACATCGAACAAATATTTCACCCAACACCATCAGAAAACACGTTTTTCTCAGCAGCACATGGAACATTTTCTGAAATAGACCACATTTTAGGCCACAAAGCAAAAGTCCAATTTCAAAAACATTGAATTTATACCTTGCATTCTTTCAGACCCCAAGGGAATAAAATTAGAACTCAACACCAAAAGCAACCAAGAAAGTAGTGTAACACATTGAGGCTGAACAACACACTGCTGAATCACGGGTGGGTGATGGAAGAGATTAGAAAGGAAATTCACATGTTCATGATATTCAACAAAAATGAACACACAATTACCAGCTCCTCTGGGATACAGCAAAGGCAGTTCTCAGAAACAAGTTTATAGCTCTGAGTTCCTACATCAACAAATTGGAGAGATCTGAAACCAACAATTTAATGAGATTTCTGAGCCTCCTTCAAAAAGAGCATTAAGATAAACCCGAATCCAGTAGATGGAAAGAAATAATTAAAATTAAATGAATTAGAATCCAAAAAATGATAGAAAGAATTAACAAAACAAAGAGTGGGGTCTTCAAAAAAATTAACAAAATTAACAGAGCCTTAGCAAATCTTATCAGAAAAAGAAGAGAACACACCCAAATAAATAAACTCACAGATGAGAATGGAAACATCACCACAGAAGCAATCAAGATTCAGATCATTATAAGGGAATACTTCTTAAAACTTTATGCTAATAAGTTTGAGAATTTGGCAGAAATGGACCTCTTCCTAGCAAATATTGACATGCTGAAACTAAACCAAGATGAGTTAAACCATATTAACAGGCCCATATCAAGTATTGAAATAGAAACAGCAATAAGAGATCTCCCATCTAGAAAAGCCCAGGACCAGATGGATTGACAGCAGAATTCTACAGGCCTTCAAAGCAGAGCTCACACCAATATTCCTCCCACTCTTCAATGAAATTGAAAGAGAAAGTTCACTACTGAACTCATTCTATGAAGCCATCATAACCCTCATCCCAAAAACCAGACTCATCAAAGGAAGAGGAGTATAGACCCATTTCTTTGATGAACGCTGATGCAAAACTTCTCAACAAAATTTTGGCCAATTGACTTCAACAATTCATCCAAAAAATCATACACCACCATCAAAGAGGATTCATTTCAGAGATGCAAAGCTGGTTCAATATACATAAATCAATTAATATAATTCATCACATCAACGGAGCAAGGATAAAACATACATGGTTATCTCAATAGATGCAGAAAAAGCATTTGACAAGTTCCAACACCCCTTTATGATGAAGGTTCTGGAAAAATTAGGAATCCATGGAACATTCCTCAATACAATAAAGGCTGTATATGACAAACCTACAGCCAGCATTGGACTTAATGGTGAAAAAAAGCCATTTCCTCTTAACTCAGGAACAAGACAAGGATGTCCACTCTCTCCATTGCTCTTCAATCTAGTATTAGAATGCCTAACTACAGCAATAAGACAAAATGCAAACATAAAGGGGATTCAACTAGGGAAAGAAGAAATAAAACTCTCCCTCTTTGCAGATGACATGATCTTGTATTTAGAGAATCCCATGGACTCCACTCCCAAATTATTCAAGCTGATTCAAAACTTTGGCAAAGTAGCAGGGTATAAAATTAACCCTCAAAAATCAATAGCTTTTCTGTATGCCAAAAATGAGAAAAGTGTGGCTGAAATTAGGAAAGCAACTCCATTCGTAATAACCCCACAAAAAATAAAATACCTAGAAATAAACTTAACCAAAGAAGTGAACGACCTTTATGATGAAAACTTTAAAAACTTGAAAAAGGAAATCAAAACAGAACTTAGAAAGTGGCAAAACCTCCCATGCTCCTGGATTGGAAAGATCAACATCATGAAAATGGCAATACTTCCCAAGGCTATCGACAAATTCAATGTGATACCTATCAAAATTCCAACCTCATTCTTCAAGGAAATAGAAGAGGCAATTCAAAAATTCATATGGAACAATAAAAGACCCCAAATAGCAAAAACGATCCTCAACAGAAAGAACACTGCTGGAGGAATGTCAATACCAAATTTCAAACTCTACTACAAAGCCATCGTAATCAAAACAGCTTGGTACTGGCACAAGAACAGACCTCAGGACCAATGGAATAGAATTGAAAACCCAGAAATGAACCTAAAGCCCTATAGCCAACTAATCTTCCATAAGGGAGCTAAAAAAATGGAATGGAAGAAAGACAGCCTCTTCAGTAAATGGTGCTGGCAAAATTGGTTAACTACTTGTAGAAAACTAAAGCTAGATCCATATATATCATTCTGCACTAGAATCAACTCCAAATTGATCAAAGACCTTGGAGTCAAAGCAGATACTCTGAAAACATAATAAGATGGAATAGGAGAAACCCTAGGTCTTGTCGGCACAGGCCGAAATTCTTTTAATAGAGACCCAGAAACACAACAAATCAAAGAAAGGTTGGACAAATGGGATTGCATGAAATTGCAGAGCTTCTGCATGGAAAAGGACATAGCTAGAAAGATCAATAGAAAGCCCACAGAATGGGAGAAGATCTTCACTGTCCATACAACAGACAAGGGTCTCATATCTAAAACATACCTGGAACTCAAAAAAT
>NW_012267387.1:2122742-2168789 GCF_000151885.1 Dipodomys ordii | reverse complement strand
AGCCAAGATGCAGAAGACCTCCACAGCTACCATGACCTTCCCTTTGGCACTGTGGTAGACAGGCAGGAAGGTGATCCAGACACTGCAGAACACCAGCATGCTGAAGGTCAGGAACTTGGCTTCATTGAAGGTGTCAGGCAGGTTCCTGGCCAGAAAAGCCACAGTGAAGCTGGCCATGGCCAGGGTTCCCAGGTATCCCAGGACACAGTAGAAGGCAGTGAAAGAGCCCTTGTTGCACAGGATGATGACATTGCCATGTTCAGAGTATGCATCTGTGTCAATAAAAGGAGGAGAGGTTCCCAGCCAGAGTCCACAGAGACTCACTTGGATCAAAGTACAGATAGGGATGATGAACTTAGGAGCCCCAGATACCAGCAGCCACTTCATCATTCTCCCTGGAGAAGTGGCCTTGAAGGCAAGAACCACGGTCACTGTTTTGGCCAGCACTGTAGAAACAGCCACAGTGAACACAACTGCAAATGCGATCTGCTGCAGGATGCAGGTGACCATGTTTGGACGACCAATAAAGAGCAAGGAACAAAAGAAACAGAAAATGAGGGAGATGAGCAGGATGTAGCTTAGAGCCCGGTTATTGGCCTTGACAATGGGAGTGTCTTGGTATTTCACAAAAACCCCAAGAATTAGAGCAGTGAGAGTAGACAAGCAGAGAGCCATGCAGGCCAGGACTAGGCCCAAGGGTTCTCCATGAGCCAGGAAACTTTCAGCCCTATGGACGCACTGGTTTCTCTCTGAGTTGGCATATAGATGATCTGGACACTTCACACACTGCTCCATATCTGGAAAGGAAGACAAATAATCATTAGTCCCCTTTCAATAATGCACTTTCTTCAATGAAAATTCGAATCTCCCTGCTTAGAGATAAAACATGTGAGGGTTTTTGAAGGAAAGGCAGCTTTGACTCTGCAATCTTGATTTCTTTTCACTTGGGTTAATCAGAGAGCATTACAGAGAATTTCTACTTAAGTAATGGACTTACCTGTCCCATTAGAAATCTCATTTTCTGGGCAAGGGATACAGTCAAAGCAACAGGCAGCCTTTTCCTCCTGAGAGGATTTCCTGAATCCAGAACCACAACTCTCACTGCAAACTGAGTGAGGAATCTGAGGAAAATCATATATGTGTTGTAACTGTTCAAACTTTAACCTAGCACACCAAAATCATTAAATTTTCTTAGAAATTGGACCATTAAACCACTTTCTATAAACATAAAGCCAATCAGTTGAATGGATAGTTACAATTTCCTTATGTCATTATCCCCAAAACTTATGTGCTATACTCTTCATCTGCAGTCCCAGGTACCATAGTAAAGTGTTCAATCTTTAAGAGGTGAACATAATATTAAGATAGTCATTGATGGCTAACACTAAGGAACTTCTTAAATTCGGTGTGTGGGGAAGTGTGTGTTTGTGTGTACGCATGCACATGGGTGTGCGCAGAGATGCATATGCATGCTGGTCTTGGGGATGGAACTCTAGTCCAGGGCACTGTCCCTTAGTTTACATAATCAATGCTAATGCTATACCAATTGAGACCACAGCTCATTTCTAATTTTTTGTGGTTAATTGAAGAGAAGAATCTCATAACTGCCTTGCCCCATCTGACTCCAAACTGCAGTACTCAGATCTCAGCCTCTTGAGCAGCTAAGGTTACAAGCATGAGCCTGGTAATGAGCATGGTGCCTGGTAAATTCACTTCCACTGATTCATAAAATATGAAAACCCTCACTGAAGCTGTCAAAGTATTCCTTAAATATGGACATCACCTACATAAGGTTATGTGAAACCCATATTTCTTCCTCTCTGCTTTCCAATTACCAAGAAGTAAAAATCTTCTGACACAGAAAAAAATATTTCTGATTCCTGTTACCCTGATGCATAAATTACAGATCAAGTAAGCCTAGACTAAAACAACTACAGTGTGGAGAAAAATGAACCCGGAATTTTGTCAGCATATTAGAAAACTACTATAACATGTCATTTGTATTTTTACCAATTACAATAAAGTTTAAAAACCTAGGATTCATATATTCCTTTTCCATCCTAGAGACAACAAATAAGAAAATTCCTCTAGATGGTAATAATTATCCAATGCTTGGATAATTAATGAGAATAGAGGGGCTTAAAACATAGGGATTATTTTGCTTCCATGAAGTTAAAATCATTGTAGTTAGGTCCAACTCACCTCAGTAGTTCCTATGGTCCACTCTATCATATCTTCAGATATTGACAGTTGATGACCATGTGGAGCATATGGAGAAAATAGTCCTACTTTCACCTTAAATTCAAGGCCTTCTGGAAAATTCCAATTGTTCACAATGTCATAGTCTGTATCTAATTTCTCTTTCTCATTCAAAATCACTTTGTCTCCAGCAGGGTTATGAAATTGGATCTTTTTCAGAAAAGGGTGCAGCTAAAATAGATGCATCTTACGATGAAGTGAATCCAAGCATTAAGACAGAAAACCTAAATTCTACAATGACCCTCATTGTCTTTAATACCTACTTCATAATTCTGAATTGACACACTACATGAAGTAAAACAAAACAAAAATGTACAGAGGACTGAAATAATGTTTCTGAATATTACTCACTCACAAAGCCTCTTTTAAAGGCAAACCAGCTCCATGTAAATAACCATGAATGAGATAATTCTATGCTGTGTAGCTACTGGTTAGCAGAACTGCCTGTGTTTTGAATATCTGGGAACTTCCAGTTGGCTAAATTATTAGTACCTAAAGTGGAAATAAACCAACTCTAATGAATATCTAAGAACATGCAGCTGGCGAAATTAGTAGTAAGGAAAGTGGAATTAAACAACCCCATTTTTTTAGTTAGAGAGAGAGATTTCATGCATGGAAATAATACATTAATTTTAAAAAATTATTTTATTGTTAAAATGTACAAAGGTTTTAAAGATACATGAGTAAGGCAATGAGCACATTACTTGTGGATCATTTTTACTCCTTCTCTTCCTTGTTGTTGTCCCACTATCCCTTCCTTCCCCTCACATCCCACACACCTATCCCATAGCCCAACCTCATGGCCCTAAGTTGTAAAGTTCCTTTCCACTATACTGTCCTGTACGTATCCTTGTCTCAATGGGTCATCCTGTATCCTTGTTTCAGTGTTTTGTTATTCTCCTTCTCCTCCCCAGATTAGAAATATGTATATTATACAAGATTCAGGGTATCAAGATCAAGTACAGTGAAAGCAGGATAAGTCATAGGGGAAAGAACATACAAAAGAAACAACAAAAACAACAAAAAATAAAAACACATGGTATATTTAAAACAATAACAATAAAAACAGAACTCTTGTGTCCATATCTTGGGATTCTTTTCACTTAACATCATCGTATATATTCATTTTACATGCTTTTTGAGCTTTTCAGCTCATCTGATAAGATTATCCTATATGTATACTAATTATTGCAAATAAGGGAAACCATGGGACCTAAATTTATTTGGGACCGAGTAACTTCACTGAATATGATTTTCTCCAAATTTTTCCATTTCCTAACAAATGAGGCGGTATCATTATTTCTGATGGAGGCATACAATTCCATTGTATATATGTACCACATTTTGTTGATCCACTAATCTACTGTGGGGCATCTAGGTTCGTTCCATATCTTAGCTATGGTGAAAAATGTGGCAATAAACATAGTTGTGCTGGTAGTTTTAGTGTGGCCTTGTTTGTGATCGCTTGGGTAAATGCCCCAAAGTGGGATTGCCAGACCATAGGGGAGGTCTATGCGGCTTTTTTTGAGGAACCTCCATACTGCTTTCCAAAGAGGCTGAACAAGTTTACACTCCCTCCAACAATACAGTAGGGTTCCCTACTGTCCACATCCTCTCCAGCACCTATCATAATTAGATTTTTTGATTATAGTCATTCTAACTAGGGTGAGGTGGAATCTCCATGTTGTTTTGATTTGCATTTCTTTAATGGCCAGAGAAGTTGAGATTTCTTCATGTGTTTACTGGCCATTCATATTTCCTCTTCAGAGAAATCTCTCAGAATAAACTTAAGTAAAGAAGTGAAAGACCTCTATGATGAAAACTTTTAAAACCAAAAAGGGAAATTAAAACAAAACTAAGCAAGTGGAAAAATCTCCCAGGCTCCTGGAAAGGGAGGATTAATATTATGAAACTGGCAATTCTGCCAAAGGCTATCTACAAATTCAATGCAATACCCATCAATATCCCAACCTCATCCTTCAATGAAATAGAAGAATCAATCCAAAAATTTATATGGCACAATAAAGACCCCAAATAACAAAAATAATGCTTAGCAGAAAGAACAGTGCTGGAGGAATAACAATCCCAGACATTAAACTATTACAAAGCCATAGTAATCAAAACAGCTTGTTACTGGCACAAGAATAGATCTGAAGTCCAATGGAACAGAACTGAAGATCCAGAAATGAACCCACTGATTTAGAACCACCTAATCTTTGATAAGTAGGCAAAAAAATAGAATGGAAGAAAGGTAGTCTCTTCAGTAAATGGTGCAGGAAAAACTGTGTAAATACCTGTAGAAAACTAAAATTAGATCCTTCTATATCACCCGACACCAGAATCAATTCCAAATGCATCAAAGACTTCGAAGTATAAGCAGACACCCTGAAAATAATACAGGAAGGAATAGGAGAAATTCTAGGGCTCCTTGGCAAAGGCCAAAATTTCTTAATAGAGACCCAGAAACTCAACAAATCAAAGAAAGGTTGGACAAAAGGGATTGCATGAAACTGTAGACCTTCTGCAAAGCAAAGGACATAGCTAGCAAGATCAATAGAATGCCCACAAACTATGAGAAGATCTTCACTAGCTATACAACAGACAAGGGCCTCTTATCTAAAATATCAATACGTTAAGTATAACATAAGCTGGTGGTTCATGCCTGTCATCCTAGCTTCTCAATAGGCTAAGATCTGAGGATCCCAGTTCAGAGCCAGCCCAGGCAGGAAACTCAATAAGACTCTTATCTCCAATAAACCACTCAGAAAACCAGAAGTGGCACTGTGGAGCAAGTGGTAGTATGTTCTCCTCGAGCTGAAGAGCTCAGGGACAGCACCCTAGCCCAGAGTTCAAGACCCATGACCAACAAAAAAAAAAAGTAAAAAATAAAATATACTTAGAACTCAAAAATTTAAATCCCGCAAAAACAAATCCTTAAAGAAACAACCATCCAATTAATAAGTGGGCTGAAGAATTAAAGAGAGATTTCTCTGAAGAAGAAATTTTTTATTTAGTATTGTGCAAAATGATTTCCATTCAGTAATTCAGTTTAGGAACACAATGCATCTTGATCAATTTCTCCCCTTACATCATTTACTCTCATATTTCCAGCCCCACTTATCCCTCAAGTTATTTTCTGAAAACAAAATTATTTAATTACTTAGGTACATGAAGATAATCCTTTGATATTTAAGAAATTCATTAGAACGGATAGATTTAGATGTTTGAAAGCATTAGCTGTGAGTTGACTGAGGTCATTTGTAACAGAAAAACAATATGGGAACATTAAGTACATTTCCCCCTTTCCAGTAGCATGTTTTTCTTGAAGAAGATATGAAGAGAGATCTGAAAAAACATCAGGAACATTTAAAAAAAATTCTCTTGGGATTTTTAAAAATTAGAACATATTTGGATTCACTTTGTTTTGGATGTGTCAATTCCAAACAAGAATACCTTACCTGTACAGGGGAAAGCACCATCCCTTTCCCATTTCCCATCAGTGGCATCTCTGTTTGATGAAGAAGCATCTTGTGAAGGGCATGGGCCACAGCATACACAGCATTGTATATATTATAACTCTCTTCAGACATGGCCATGTCAAAAATGTGTCCAGGCAGCCATTCCAAGGAGGCATCCTGGGGACAGTTCTCCCATGTTACACAGTCAGACTCAGAATGGGAGCAATTAAAAGAGAGAACCCACAGCCTAGCAAGGTAAAAGTCTTCTGGGTATTTGGAAGGATTAACTTCCCTGACATAGTTCTTAAACCAAGAAATGTCTGAATGGTGGTGTGAGAACATGAGAGGGACATGGAATGAGCCTAAGATAAAAGATCTTCTACTGATGGTTAAATCACTCTGTGAAGTCATAAGCCAAACCTTGCCTGTCATTAAAAATTGCCCAAAATACAGTGTTAAGTTTAGTAGGTATTCATGATCACCATAAATGATGAATACATTTGCTGATGATCTAGTAATCTGGCTATGGATTATCATGAAGTTTAGTGCTTGTGCCAGCAGATTGCTTGAAACCACATGCTCAAAGGCTACACAGACTCTGTTCTTGGCCATCTCTTCCCTCAATTCTGGAATTATCCACAAACCACTTTCATCTAGTGAGATCAACAGCCCCACCCAGTTCCAGCTGAAATGAAGCATCAAGGAGACCATGGCAATGGCTAGTGATGTGTCCTTTGGGGCTATCTGATAGAGAGAAGGAAACTTGCTTTGTTCACTCAGCACAGGATCTAAAGGCCCAAAAGTAATCTAAAGGGAAATAAAATTGGAGAGTCTGTAAGAGTATTGCCATCCTTCACAATCTTAGTCTGTATATTAAGGAAGAGGTTTAAATGATGGAAGGAGATGTTTTCTTTCCTTTTTTGTTTTGGAAACCAAATTTTAAATTTGATTTCCCATCTGTATCAACCATACCCATTTCCGGGCTTTATTTTACATACATAGTTGAACATTACAACTTTATTTTACATCAGTCCGCTCTTCATTCCTCTATCCCCCACATCATTCCTTTATACTTCTACTATTACCAGGATATCCTTGTTTCAGCTTCCTCCTGTTCATTTGATCAGAGCACTTACATGATTCGGTACACCATTCTTCAGTGTATACATACTTGTGGCTGTCTATGGGATTTCCTATTTATTTCATATTTCCTGCTTATATTTTAAATCTAACTTCCAATTATTAGAGAAAACCTGACCATTTTTTCTTTCTGCTCCTGATTCCATTCACAAAATACCTTCATTTTTTTGTTTTACAGAAACTAAGCCTTGAACTCAGGCCCTGACCCATATCCCTTCTCAACACTAGCTTCTATAACTTGGTGCCACACGTCCATTTCCAGCTTTTAGTTAATTAGAGATAAGTCTCATACACTTTCCTGCTGAGGGGCATGTAAAAGCACAAGATGCAGATCTCATCGTCTTCCATAGCTAGGATTACAGATGTGAGCCATCAGCATCCAGATAATTTCACTTTTTTGTTTAGGTTTAACTTCTTTCAATTTTCACTTTTTAAAAGTCATTTCCTACTTTCTGATTGCTTTCTATACAACAAGCTTTCAGTCCCTGGCAATTTCCTTGTCTGCTCCAACTTCTCCATCCTCTCTTAACCAATGGATAGTCAGATATTTTTGTATATTTAACCTTTGATATTATAAAACTTTATAGATTTTGATAACTTATCTCTTATTATCACTTGAAAAAGCACCAAAGTAGACATCTTTCCACATCTTCATCCCTACCATTCTCACCTGTGGAAACCTGTAGATTTCCAGCAATGTCCCAATCTGGGCTGATGTTATTGCTGATATTCCTGTGAGTACTGCTACAGAGTTAATTTCTCTCATGCAGGTGTAATTAGGGATCTTGTACTGCCCAGAAAGCCAGACAAAGGGATTCTTGAGTGTTGACCAAGCTTTGAAATCCACATTATAGATATCAAATCCCAGAGTTATGTTATGTAAAAGATTGGGGTTCTTGTTGATTTCTTCAACGGCAAAAGCCAAGGCCAAGACAAACTGGTAGTTCTTGAAGACAAATCTGCACCATAGATATGAAAAATTCATCAGAAGTAATTCCAACTTTATCTTCAAGTCAATGCAATAATTTTGATGAGTTTAATGTTTGTTTCTTTAAAACATAAATGTGTTAACAAAAATTACCCTCTTTGGCATGGAATGGTAATGTGGTGTCCACATGAATTCTCAGAAACTATGATTTTTCTCTTTTATATGCAATATACCAAAAAGTTTGGTCTTCATTAAACACGGAATAGGCTATCATGAGACACAAAATATTTTTTGCCTTGATCTTAGAAAAACTAGCTCCATATGTGTGACAAATCTTTGTTTTTCAGCCACCTAGTATGTTACATGGTTATGTGTCCGGTTATAGGTTCATTTGAGGAGGATCCTACAGCTCTCTTCAGAAACCCATCACTTTGAACAGCTCTTTCTGAGATAGCTACCAGAACAAAAAACTCAAAATATCAGGAGAGAGGCTTTAGTTATAATTTATGCAACAGAGTAAATAAGATGCTTTAAAATGCAACAGAAAGTAGTTTCCCATATGAAGTTTCACTTCACTAAACTTCAAGAAACTAACCGTGAAGAAAGGAACTTCCAACTACAGGATGGAGAGAAAATTGTCATAAAGACTTGTGCTAAAATATCTGTCCCACAATTCCCATGGTGACATGGTAAAATGCAGTTGTGGGAAATGTCTTGATGATCACTACTCTCTTTCCAAAATATGTACATCGAGATATTGAAAAAGAAAGGATACAGAAAGTAAAGAGGATTAAAGTCTCTATTCTCTCTCTGTCTCTTTGTCTCTCTCTGTGTGTGGGGGTGTCTGTCTGTCTCTGTCATATACACAAGTAGACAACATAATGAAACTCAATGCACACTATTTTTAAAAAAGGAATGATAGAGGGGGAATTGTAATACTAATGAGGGAGTGAATTTGTCCAGCATTTCCTATATGCATGTGTGGAATTTTCACAATAGAAAAGTTTTATATCAGTGATGTATGCTAATCCCTAATAAAGTTTCAAAATTGGCTTACTTCACTTAATAGAATTTTCCCAAATCTTTCCATTTCCTTATGAATGGTATAATATCATTCTTTCTGATGGATGAGTAGAATTTGTATATATTTCACATTTTCTTGATACGTTCATCAACAGAGAGACATGTGCTTTGATTCTTTATCTTGGCTATGGTAAACAATGATGCAATGACCATGTTTGTGCTGCTGGCTTTTGGTTTTTGGTCCATTGCATAAGTGCCCAGCAGTGGGATTGCTGGGTCATAGTGAAGCTCTATGTTTAATCTTTTAAGGAACCTCCATACTGCTTTCCAGCGTGTTGAACAAGTTTACATTCCCCCCAGCAATGTAACAGAGTGTCCTTTTGGCCACATCCTGCCAGCCTTAGTTATTTTAAGTTTTCCTGTAATGGCAAATCTAACTGGAGTGAGGTTGTTTTGATTTGCATTTCTTTTATAGCTAGAGATGTTGATGCTTCTTTATATGTCTATTGTCCATTCTTACTTCTTCCTCTGAGAAGTCTCCATTTAACTCTTTAGCCAATTTGTTGATTGGGTTTTTGAGTTTTTGAGGGTTTATGTTTGCAGGGTTAGTTTTTTGAGCTCTAAGTATAATTTAGGTATGAGGCTCTTGTCTGATACATAGCTAGGAAAGATTTTCTCTCATTCTGTGGGCTTTCTGTTTATCTGGTTAGCTATGTTCTGACAAGTGAAATATACAGGAGTATAGAGAAGATACTCAAGTCTGCAGTGGGAAAAACAGGTAAGTATACCCCTATTTCCTTAAAAGTTGACTTCTCAGTAGAATCCACACAGTCTAGGAGGACAGGAATGATATCTATATAATTCTGAAGGTAAAAAATATAAGTTATTCACAAAGTATAAGGCATCTAGCAAAGATGTTCTGTACAAGTTAAGGACAGGTAAGAATGTTCCCAAACCTGTAAAGTTAAGAGAATATTCCTCTAGCAGATACTCTAGAAGATATGTCAAAGGAAATTGTTCTACTGAAAGGAATCATTAATATGGAAAAAATATACAGGAATATCAAACTTACTGGTAAGGATAACTATACAAACAGGATAAGAATGTTCCAACATATAAATGTGCTAGCTAAATCATATACATATTTCTTAGAAGATGGAAAATGTTAACCTACTTCCAATACTTAATATATAAAAATGTGAAATCAAATATACAGTACTTGAAATGATAAGGACAACAATGCAGTAAGTTTTCATTTGTGTATATTTACTAGTTTAATTGTATGAAGAAATTTCACTATGACATTTCTTTACATTTACTTAATTTTAATCGTAGCCTGCCTTCTTTCTTGTGGATACATTTTTTTCTTGTTCTTTTGTTTGCTTCTCATCCTTATCATGGATAGTGCTTTCACTGTAAAATACTTTGCTGTAATCAAGTATAATTTAAGCCTTCTATTAACCACAAATTAAAGCCCATAATAGACAAAGAAAAATAATAACCAAGAAATCAAAGGACAGAGATCATGTAGTAGGGCACCTGCCAGTGAGTGAAAGTATCAAATACAAAGTTTGAATCCCAATCTTAAACAAAAACTCACTTATTAACCACTGAGTCTGCAAGAGAGAAAACATAGAAGAATCATCAGTGAAACTATAGCACACATTACATAATGGAACTAATAAATCATTTGTCAACAATGACTAGGATCAAAACTGCATAAAATTCTCAATTTAAAAGATCTGGGACTGAAACCAAGCACCTGTGGCTTATGCCTGTACTCCTAGATGCTCAAGAGGCTGAGTTATGAGAATTGTGATTCCAAACCAGCCTGGGCAGAAAAAGTCTATGAAACTTATCTCCAGTTAAGCACAAAAATCTGGAAGTGGATTTGTGACTCAAGTGGTAGGGCACTAGCCTTGAGCATAAGAGCTCTGGAACCACACCAAGGCTGTGATTTCAAACCCTCGTACGAACACACACAAAACTCTATGTTGCCTCCAAAGGCCCCACTTCACCTTCAAAAGCTCCCATACACTGCAAGGTATGGAGGGGAGGCCCTGTGCAAGTGGAAACTAAAAGAAAGCAGGAGTATCCTTAACACATCATGTCAAATAGACTTTCAACACAATGAAAAGTGACAAAGATCTCAGCTCAACGACCAAAGAATCAAATCAGCAAAATGACTTAGCAATTTTAAATGCATATTTACTCATTATCCAAACACTTCACTATCTGAAGGAAGTGTTAGCAGAAAGGAGAGAGAGCCCCTAGTATAACCATTGCTAGTATAACCATTGCTAAAGAGTATCTAGAGAGACAAAGTGAAAAAGGATTGATCAGAGAGATATTTTACCCTAGATCAAGTGAGCCTCACATCTATAAAACATCTCACCCAATTTCTAAAAAGAACATCTCTTCATCACACATGGAACATTTCCCAGAGAGATCAAGGAAGATGACCCCAAAACACTCTCAAAATACTGAAATTTTCTTTACTATACATTACGACTATGTTGTAGTAAAACTAGACAATAATAGTAAAAGTGTGAAAATCTGCACATACAAAAATTTAAAAGAATGATTTTAAGCCACAAATGGGTCAAGTCAAAATTCAAGAAATTGTAAATGGAAACAGACTACCAAAATCTCTTTTTCTTTTTCTTTTTTCTTTTTTTTTGGGGGGGGGATTCCGGTCATGGGGCCTGAACTCTGGGCCTGGGCGCTGTCCCTCAGCTCTTCAGCTCAAGGCTAATGCGCCAACATTTGAGCCAAAACACCACTTCCAGCTTTTTTCTTTTTGCTTATGTGGTGCTGAGGAATCAAACCCAGGGCCTCATGCATGCAAGGCAAGGGCTCTATCACTGAGCTATCTTCCCAGCCCCTCTTCTTCTTTTTCTTTTTTTCAATTTTTTCTGGTCCTAGTACTTGAACCTTGGGCTTGGGTACTATCTCTGAGCTTTTGTGCTCAAGACTAGCACTCTTGAGCCATAGCATCATTACTAGCTTTCGGCAGATTCATTGGAGGCAAGAGTCTCATGGGCTTTACTGCCCTAACTGACTTCAAACTGTGATCTTCAGATCTCAGCCCCCTGAATAGTTAGGAATGTAGGCATGACTCTCCAACACCCAGCTAGAAAACCCATTTTAGATAGTGGCACTAGGCAGCCCCTAGGCTGGGAGGAAACAGTACTACTTTAGTCTTCTCTGTGCTGCCAAATTTCTGTATTGAACTACCAGACAGTCCCTTGATTCTTTGAAATGATGTCTGAATCATATACATAATAAGATAGCTTTCTGATCAAGAGTGAGAGCAGGAGATTGAATTTCCCTTCAACTAAATCCTAGCATTTTAGGAAACATTCCCATCTGCAAAATAGTGATAAAGTTATTAACTGGTTTAACCTTCCAAAGTTACTGTGTGGATTACTCTGTGAAGGTGAGATGTTTTCCTTGATAATGGCTTAAGAGGACATTCATTGGCCTCTGTCCTTAATTCCTGGCAAAAGGCTCCTAACCTTAAGGTACTTTTCAAGTGATAAAGGTGACAGAAGCCCTTTTTGCCAGTTCTGGGCTTGAACTATGGGACTCCACACTGTCCCTGAGCCTATTTGTGCTCAAAGCCACCAATCAACCCCTTGAGTTGCAGTCCACTTCTGGCTTTTTCTGAATAATTTATTTGGAGATAAGAGTCTCACAGATTTTACTGCCCAGGCTGTCTCCAAACCATGATCCTCAGCTCTCAGCCTCTTGAATAGCTAGGATTACAGACACCTGGCTTACTCCTTTTGTTCTAGTGTTTCAACTCTTAGCAGGTCCCTATATGACTTTAGTTAGACCATGCTTTGATCAGAAGTTTGAAACTTTCAGCCCTAGCTTCTTGACTTACAAGGCAGAGAGGATGGATATTACATTCTATTGCCAATTGCCACCAATTTACTTAATCATGCCTACATCATAAAATTTCCCTAAAACTTCTAAGCCAAGATATGTTAGTGGAGTCTCTGAGAAAAGTCAACACACATAAGTTCTTGGAGTTCTGAAGCTCCCACCATACTTTGCCCCTCCTCCTCTCCCATTTGGCTGTTCCAATAATTGTCGGTAAGTAAGAAACATATACCAACCTATCTTCCTTCCTTCTTCCTTCTCTCTTTTTCTCCTCCTTCCCTATCTCCCTTCCTATCTTCCTTCTTTCTCTTCTTCCTTTCCTTCCTCTGTCCCTATCTCCCTCCTCTTCCCCTTCTTGCTTCTTCACACTTCAGCCACCTCCTTCCCCATTCTCCCTCTCTCCTATTCCATTTCCATTTTTGTCCTTCTCCTTTATTGGCAGTACTAAGAGTAGAATTCAGTGCCTCATGCTTGCTAGGCAATCCCTCTACGACTTGAACAATGAACCCCACCACCAGCTCTTTTCTCCCTTTAGGCACTTTTCTGAGAGAGTCTTGTATTTTTGCCTAAGAGTAGCCTCAAAGAACAATCCTATCTATGCCCTCAGCATGTCTGAGACTACAAATGAATGCCAACATGCCTTACTTATTACTTGAGATCGAATTTCACTAACATTTTGCCTTGGCTGTACTTAAATTACAATCTTCATGATTACAGTAGTTGAGATTACAGGCATAGTCACCAGGTTCAGTCCTGATTTTTGTTCTTTATAATAAACCTATGACAGAAAGTGAAGTGCTTTCTGATTTGTATGTGTTATTCTAGTGAATTTTTCATCCTGATGCACAGCTTGTGGAAAGTTTCAGATTGACAGTGGGTGTCTTGTAGTACAAGCCCTTATCCTTCGGTCTGGGCTACCTGTGAGTGGTGTCAGAATTGGACTGAGTTGTTAAAGATATTACTATGCATCTATTCACTCTTTCCTCCTCAATACTTAGGACTGCACTCTGGGCCTAAAAAGGTGCTCTACTCATGTCTCCAGTCCTATTGCATTTAATTTATTTTTCAGAGAAAGTCTCACACATTTTCAGGATCCCTACCTTGTGATCCTCTGCCTTCTGAATTACATGTGTTCACTATCATTTCCAGCCCCTAGTCACTTTTTATGCCCAACATCATCCTATTCCATAATGAAGACAGGAATTCCAAGTCATAAGCATTGAGACCACTATAAGGTAGAAAAATGAGGGTAATTTAGCACCTTGTTCTTTGAAAGTGATAACAAGAGGAATAAAAATAAAATGCACCCAAAATAGAGGAAACAGTCAGGAAGAGGACAAAAATAGAAAACTAGAAAATGTTACAGCAGCAGAGGTAGATACACTTAATTGAAAGAGAAGCTATTATGGGATGGTGGCCTGTGCTGATGGGACTAGAAATGAGAGAATATGGAAGCAAGGCAGATATTAGGGCTTTGCTCCATCCACCTGTGTTGCTATAGATAACCTTGGAGCAGAGGAGAGCTAGCATAAGTGAGTAATGGAGTGACAAAGAGAACATATTTGCTCCATCCACCTGTGTTGCTATAGATAACCTTGGAGCAGAGGAGAGCTAGCATAAGTGAGTAATGGAGTGACAAAGAGAACATATCAAAGAAGTGCTGGGTTACAGAAACATGATATGATGAATTAAGCCACACATCATTTATATTTCCAATGAGTTACAGGTATCGATTGCCTATTGCTACTATAAGAATTATCGTACACATAGTGGCTTTAACCAACCCAAGTCTATTCACTTAAACTTTCCTTCTGGAGTCTTCAGGGGAGAATCTGTTCCCAGGACAACTCCATCTCAGAAACTACTTCACATGCTTTAGTTTGTGGTCCCTTTTGTCATTGTCAAAGCCAGCAGAACATTCTTTGAGGTAATTCCATCTCCTAGGCTACTTAGAACTCTTGTGATTACATTGGGCCCACCTGGACAATCCATCACCTCAGTATCTTTAACTTCATCATAGATGAAGTGTCCTCTGCTGTTAGGATGCCATATTCACAATGTCCTTAGGTGTGGATGTCCTTGCCTTTGGAAGGTCTTTATTCAACCACATGAAAGTGAATAAAATTAAGCTATGGATACAACTTAGTGGTTAAAATATTTACCTAGCATGTGTGAGGTCTTGAACTCAAACTTTAGCACATCTCCTTTACAAAACAAAAACCCTAAAACTAAACCGTTGAAATTATTTAATAATTTATCCAAATGAGTTCAGTGATAAAACAATGTGTTAAATTCCTAGGTAAGTTTGTAAGTACATTATATACTAAATCTATAGAATTGATACTTAGTATTGATACTATATATAAGATCTACCTGTCTACATAGTATGCATATATTGTATACAGTATCTATATATGTCTCTATAAAGATGTATATAGAGATCTATATATAGATAGATACTGTATGTGTATAGTGCCTATGGTATGTTATAGAACTATATAGTATTTATATCAATACTGTGGTATCCACATAGATATAGTATATATATATATATGTAATATAACTCTATATTATATACAGAGATATACTATATACTATATATAGTATAGATATAGCATATATGTATATCTAGTATGTACTATATAGAGAGATCCATGATATGTATATGTGTAGATATACTATATATTCTATATAGATATTATATAAAGATATCTGTAGCATAGATATGTATATCTATATAGTATATATAGATATCTACATATAGTATCTATAACTTATAGATACTATGTCTGTGTCTGTATACTATAGCACAGTTATACACGTCTCCCAAACAAGTCTTCCATCAGGTAACTTGTGGGACACAGTCAAAAGTGGTGGAAGAACTGGATAGTAGACATACAATGCCATCAGCCACAGTTGCTAACATGGAGACTTTCCTCATTTTCTTGTAGGAAAAATATATGATTCATGTTTTGGAGAAGGGAGTGACATTTCCCCCAAGAAGTTAGGAGATCTAGATTTGAGAGAGGTCTGGCTAGAGGCTGAGAGTTGTATTGGCTTTATGAAAGATGGATGAGCTGATGGTGGTGGCTGAGAACAAATTCCTGGAAATATCAATGTTGAGAGACCAACTAAGAAAGGAATGAATAAGGAGGGGTAGAGGGAAAGAAAGGGTATGTTTAAATCTAGAAGAAAGGAAAATGTAGTGCAAGTGGGAGAAGGGAAGTCAATGCCAATAGTATTTCTTACTCTTCTTATTTAGAACTCAGGACTTGATTTGCTCAGCTTACTTATTTGATTGGTATTCAACCACCTGAGGCAAACCTCCAGCCCAGCATTTTTCTGTATAATTGAGAGTGAAGTCTTGTTGACTTTTTAAAACTTCAACTGACTTTGAACTTCAATTACAAATTACTTCAATTACAAATTACTAAGCCAGGCACCAGTAGCTCACTCCTGTAAAAATCCTAGCTACTGAAGAGACAGATCTGAGGATCACAGTTCAAAGCTAGCCAGGGCAGGAAAGTCTGTGAGACTCTTATCTTCAATAAACCACCAGAAAACCCAAAGTGGTGCTGTGGCTCAAGTGGTAGAGTGCTTGCCTTGAGCTGAAGAGCTGAGGGACAGCGCCCAGGCTCAGGGTTCAAGCCCCACTACTGACAAAAAAATTACAAATTACTAGTACAGAGTTCTGTTCTAGCATCAGAGAACAGACTGGCAATCCATAGGTACATGCATATTTATATTCTCATATGTTGCCTTCATCTGATAATTTCAAAATATTACAATAGTGTACCTATACTTTCGTTTGTTTATTACTGGTCCTGAGGCTTGAACTCAGGGCCTGTGTGCTGTTCCTGACCTTTTTTGCTAAAGGTCAGTACTCCACCACTTGAGTCATAGGTTCACTTCCAGCTTTTTGCTGGTTAATTGGAGATAAGAGTCTCACAGAGTTTCCTGCCTGGGAAGTTTTGCACTGCAGTCACCAGATTTCAGCCTTCTGAGTAGCTATGATTACATGTGTGAGCCACAAACACTTGAAATTTAAAGAATATGAAATGACCCCTCTGGTTTATGTATTCCATTACTTCAAATTTTACTCTTATTGATGGAGACATTTGCTTAGATTTGTCACAGACAAATCTGATAGCCAAAGAAAGATGTTACTTTCAAACTTTTTGCATAACTGACTCTAGCCAGAATTTAATTTTTAAAGGGTGACAAAATCAAACATACCTAAAATGATATTAATATTGCAACGGTAGACAGCTATTCTTCATATTTTAACTTTATTCCAATTTAGGAATAAAGTAAAACTCTGTAGAATTAAAAGGTTCTCAAAACTCAAACAGAAATGTAGTATCTACAGATAGTTCATTTCTCATTTTTCTTACAAAAATAGCCATGACTTGTGTATTGGTACTAAGTACAATTTTTGAGAAAAGAAGCTAATCTGCCCATCTGTAAGTTTTATTTTCTGATTTATTTACATCAACAATAGCCTATAAGTAGAAATGCAAAATGCTATTTTCTCAGTTCTATAAATTATTCTGTTAAGATTAATTTAAACAGACATATAAACATACAAGCCCACTCTTTTAAAAAATGGACTCTTTGCATCTAAGAGTACTTTAATTTTTTCATGTCAATTGCCATTTCTTCAAAAATTCTCTAGAAATGTTTTATTCTTCTGAGAGAACACATGGAGAATTATGTGGGAGGAGCAAAGATGGCAGTTTCCACTAAATAACTTCAAGAGTGCACAGTGATACCATGTTTATTCCCCCCACAGTCTTTCTAGCTAAGCTTGACCAAGATAAAGCTTTATTTTTCTTTTTTTCTTTTGTGCCAGTAGTGGGTCTTAAACTCAGGGCCTGGTAAATGTTCCTTAGCTTTTTCACTCAAAGCTAGCATGCTACCACTTGAGCCACATCTCCACTTCTGGCTTTGGGGTGATCAAAACTGAAGATAATAGCCTCACAGACTTTCCTGCCTGGGCTTGTTTTGAAATAGGATCCTCAGATCTCAACCTTCTGAGTAGCTAAGGATATAGACATGAACCACCCATGTCCAGTGAGACCAGGGGTTATTAACTGAGTTCAGTGTTGATTTCATGGTTAGGAAAGTGGCATGGCTTCTGGAAACTAGTAGTTTCTAACAATACAGTACGGATGACCTCTTTCTGACTCCCCAAAGAATTTTCCTGCTCCATATATCAATAGTGTCAGAGTTGAAGAGGCCCCCTTTGAACCTCTCCATTCAAGAGAGAAAGCATGTCCCTAAGCAAGAGGGACAGGAAAGAGCAACAAGAGAAGTATGTGACTATGGTCCGTTTCATTTAAAGAAAAGGATTCATCATTTTGTTGTTTCAAGTAAAGGTAGCAAACACTGGATCCCATAGACATTGTTGGCAGCCATATAAAGGCCATTTTCTTTTTGTGGATGTTCACAATTGAGTATCTCCTGGGATGCTGTAGTCAATTAGAGTTTACAGTCAATGGCTACCTACAACCTTCCTTTGGCCCACATAGGAGGCAAACTGATTCCCAGGATAAGTTGATTTCACTTCAGAGAAATTGATCCCAGAGAAAGAAGTGAAAATGTTATAGACAAGTGTTCTAGAGAGAGAGAGAGAGAATGGTGAGATACTTAAAGTATCTTTGTAAGATACTTGGTAAGATACTTTAAAGATACTTAAAGTATCTTTGTAAGAGGAAAACACAATACACAAATCATAGACTTCTGTCTCTTCAACTTTGCCCAGTAGTACTGCCTATGGGGTTTCTTCACTTGAGCAAATTACTTGTTCTTTTTGAGCTGTGTATTCATTAGTAAAATTGAATCAAAGATGTAACTGGCAAGTTGTTATAAAGACTACATAAAAATGTATATAAAAATCTTAAGATAGCATATACAGGGCAGTAGAATCTCAGGATATTGTTTTAATGTCATAAACTCAGGATCAGAGCAGCAAACTGGATAATCAAGTTAAGAAGAAGTGAGGAGTTTTCTTTCTGTCTCTACCTTCCTTGCTTAATTCCTTGTTTTCTTGCTTTCTGTTTTCTTCTTTCTTTTTCTACGTCTTTCTCTCTTCCTTTCTTCTTTCACTATTTCTCTCTTTTTTCTGTCTTTCTTTAATTATTCCTCTCTTCCTGCTACTGATCCTTATTCTTGAAATAAGGGCTATGTCCCTGAACTTCTTTTGCTCAAGGCTCTACTACTTGAGCCACAATTTGGCTTTTGGGGGGCAGTATTTTATTGGAGATAGGAATATCATGGACTTTCCTGTCCTTGGTACCTTTGAACCATGATCCTCACAACTCAGCCTCCTGAGTAGCTAGGATTACAGGCATGAGCCGCCAGCACTTGACTCCATCTGTGTTTCTTATAGGAAGATCACATCCCTGATGAAGAAGGCTAAAGATCCCTTTCTACCATTTTCCATCTCTTTTGAGTTTTTCTCTTGACCTGTGAGCATCAGGAACTACAAGTTGGACAGCAGTGAGGTCATTAGCTAGAGGACCTGGATTTCAATCACACCTTTTAGCTATGAAATTATATGACCCTGGACTCTATGATAGTTGACCTTTTCTTTACCTCTGGCCCTAGCTTTACCATAATGGTTATTAGGAAATTCACCACCATCCAAAAGAGATGCTTGGTAGCTTAATGACATCATTGTGCCTCTTCCAGATGAGGAAGGGAGAGTAAATGTGTACCATTTAGGAACACGTAATAAATTTTCCCAGGTAAATTACATTTCCACTGTTGAACTAAACATATCCTAAAGGGAAACCATATGAAGAACTTTCACTTTGAAAGTTGTCCATTTTTGTAGATTACAACAGCCATGATTACACCATGAGCCCTTTTGGCTGTTTCCTACATTACATGCTCTTCTTTTTATCTTTTCCATAGCCTTTATTTTTGTTGTTTAACATTTTCTCCTTTGCTGAATTGTGAAGTCATAATTTAGCATAGTAATATTCTAGTCGGTCATGGGCCTGGACTCTGGGCCTGGCTGCTGTCCCTCAGCTTTTCAGCTCAAGGCTAGTGCACTACTACTTTTTTTTCTGCTTATGTGGTGCTGAGGAATCGAACTCAGGGCCTCATGCACGCAAGGCAAACACTCTATCACTGAGCCACCATCCCAGCCCTAACATTTCTTTTATTGCTTAACTTGGTGATGTTGATACTCGTCTGATTACTCTTCCTTGAATAATAATGAGTATTGAAAGCTTCTGAGATGACTGCTCACTGAGAAGAGCACCAATTCAACCAAAAGGATGAAGGAAGGATGGTGGAGATTGACAAAATAGGCACATGTGTGTAAACTGAAGTATTGAAACTTATGGAGATTGATTTGGGACAATAAGTGATAAATAATAAAGGTTCATCAGGAAATTGAATACAGTGGACATTTGATACAATACCACATGTGGATGTATAGCCCAAAATGTCAATCTCAAATTTGTACACAGATGCATTTGTATACATGTTTGTTATTGTTGACCAACAATATCCAACTATGGAATCACCCTGGGTGCCCAAGTGTTATAGATTAAATAGAAATGAGTTTTCTTGAACCATAGGATGAAATCACAATTGTAAGAAAATACATGGAAATTGTGCTAATCTTTTTAACTAAATTAAGCAAGTATCATGAGTACAAGTACCATATTTTCTTTCCTATATGTAATGTAGAAGAACAACAAGTGAAAATGGAGAGAAAATTAGAGATATATGAAGGTAAACAGGATGTGGAAGGATGCATAATAAATCATTGTAAGTAGAGGGGGTGACTATAATCAAACTATGAGACATGCAATATCAATAAACAGTAATGAACTAGCTTGCACAACACAAGTAACTGTAATAACAACTGAAAATCATTACCATCACATCTGTGAGTGTAGAGTTGAGTCATAATTTTCACCCTCTGACACTTAATTGCAGTGGTCCATTTATGGCAAACTTCTTAGATGACTTATTACTATCTTTAACCTGCAACATCCATACATTTTACTTCCTGATTACCAACAACTCTTTGTATCTTCAAATACCTAAAAACCATCCAGCAACTGGAACCATAAGATCTAATGTGTTTATAGAAGAGCAGTAATGAAATCATTCTAATATAATTAGGAACATCAGGAAAAGGAAAGTCAAGTGAAAATAGAAAAATACTGGAGTTTAAGAAAAGCAAGTATCTAGGAGTGACAGGAAGAAGCAAGGTTCAGATCCTTCAATAGTTCAGATTTCCTCGGGTGGGGAAGAGAGTAATTCTTAGTCGTGCCATGTGTGCCTCCAAGTGTGTGCAGCTACATCTGGCTACTCTGCATACCAGCATTTGAAAACTGGTGAAAGAAAGTGATAGAGGCTAAGGATCCAAGATATATTATGCAAAATTAAGAAGAGTAAGGGAAAGATTTTAGAGGGGAGGAATGAGTGAAAATGATGAAAGGGATGACATCAAGCAAGATATGTTCATAAACAGCAACTTCCTTGTAAAACTATTTAAAAACATGACGATGGCAACAATAATGATCATCTAAATAATATATTTCTAGTGCAGTAGTGCTCAGGGTACATGATACAGAGAATACTGAGGTGTACACCCACAGTTCCCTAAGCCATTGACCATCCTAGAAAAAACAGTAAATGGAAATCAAACAATGAGGTACTTACTGTGTGTTCTCTTCTTGCTTAGAAGTATCACTGACACTATGGTCTCTTCCCAAAGTGTAAAGAGGGAAAAACCCAGCAATCACCACATCTCCATCCATATGTGCTCTCTGTTTCATTCTAGAAAAACAGTTGGCTCCACCCAAGACACTGACCAATGGAGGAAGCTGGAAAATGATTAGAAAAGCCAAAGGAAACATCACTGAAGCATCTCCAAGCTGGAATTCTCACTGCAAGTGGAGACTACCATGTCAGATATGTATATACATGTATCTTCTGTTTGTGTGCATATGTTCATATGGGTCTTTATGGACAGAGTTAGACACTCTAACCTACCTTTTTTCATCACATCCTTGACAAGGGCCCAGGAGAGATGTGTAAAACCCTCAGCCTGGGGCTCTGCATCTGAGGCCCTGAATCCAGGAGAAAAACACAAGATGGAAAATATGTTTGCAGATCCTGTTCTCCAACCCAGGTGCTATGATTTCATCTAAGACCACAGATAGTGAGGCCCCAGGGATGAAGTTCTCCTTGACACATATGGTCCCACATCTGTGTCAAGAAATTTTGTGCACAAAACTCATTTGGGATGCTGGAACTGGATTGTATCAGAAGATGCCATGTCAGGTGCATGATGAGATGGCCAGAAAAGTCCAACCAGTAAGATGTCAATCAACCAAAGTTAGTGCATCAAACACAGAGGAAGCTTCACATAACCATTGTCCATAATAGCCACACACCACTGCTGGTTGATCTAGACAGGATTCAATAACTAGTCCATATGTAGAAACCTCCACACTGCACCTGTGGAATAAATCATACTGATGAAACCATCAATAACATGTCAGTAACTCAATGTCAATGAAAAAGTTGAGTTGCACCTTTGCATTTTGAATGTGGACTTTCAAAGAGGCAATTTGAAGTGAACTTGCTAACATGAATCAAGACATTTTCATGATGCACTGATAGATCCAAAACATTGTATTTCTCTATTTATGGTTTTCTCTGAAGAGGTACATGTACAGGTATGGAGGAAGTCCTTCTCTGTTTTTCACAAACCTAAATCCATATCAAAACCAACTCTGTATATTATACGGAGAAACATATATTAGAACCAAATCTTATGCAGACATCCGTGGTGCTGGAGAACAGAGATATTTCAGGGCAGTAAACACACTGTGTACAAGTCTGTGGTGTTGGACACACTTGAACATGGCTTCACTAAATAGTAGTCACACAATGCATTAAGGACTAAACAAAATATATTTTAACTCTCATATGGCTCTTAAAAGTAAAATGGAATAATTAGAAAAATTGATTTCTTATACATTTATATATATTTGTATACGTGTACATTTGCAATATGTAGGATTTATCCCTTCTTAAAATTTTAGTAGTGTATGTTAGTTATACAGAGGTCTTTAGACATGTTCATATGTAAATACAATTATTTCCAATCAGCCTCACAAGATCATAGCACTGGATCATATCATAAATTTATAGTCTTTTTTAAATTTCTTACTTTTATTATAAAGGCAATGTACAGAGGGGCTACAGCTATATAAATTAAGTAAACAGTGCATTTCTTTTAGAATATTAGTACCCCTTCCTTCACTGTCTCCCAGTTTTTCCATCCCATTCCAGATCATAAGCTGTGTAGTTCATTTTCAGCATAGTGTCTTAAGAAAATCATTACTGTATAAATCTGTAGTTTCTTGGGGAATCTGCATACTGATTTCCCATAGTGGTTGCTTGAAAATACATTCCAATGCATAGTGGGAATTTTCACCAGAATTTGTTGTGATCTTAATAATGACCTTCTGACTGGGATGATATAAAATTCAATGTCACCTGGCATTGCATTTTTTTGGCCAAGGATGTTTCTTTGCTATATGTTCTTCTTGCTTTGAGTAGTATCTTTAAGTTCATTGGCCAGTTTGCTAATTGGCTTGTTGATTCTTTAGGAGTTTAGTTTCTGAGCTTCCTGTATGTTCTGGTTATGAATCACTTGCCAGATATATTACTGGCAATTTCTGCAGATCATCAATAGTCTGTGTACTGCTTTACTTTGTTGTGCCAAAGGTTTGTAAAATGATGTAATTCCATTTGGCAATTCTTGCTCTTCTTTTCTGAACTACTAAAGTTTTGTTTACAAATTCAGTCTCTTAATAGAACAATTTGTCACATTTTACCATTATACTGCAGTATTTTTGGTTGGTCATGGGGCTTGACCTCTGAGCTTGGGCACTGTTCGTGTGCTCTTCAGCTCAAGGTGAGCACTCTACCAATTGAGCCACAGGGCCACTTCCAGTTTTCTAGTGGTTTATTGGAGATAAGAGTCTCACGGACTTTCTTGCCCAGGCTGGCTTTGAGCAATCCTCAGATCTCAGTCTCTTGAGTAACTAGGATTACAATGAGCCACCGATATCTGGCTAATAGTGCAACTTTTTAAAGTATATAGTTTTGTCTTTTTAAGGGTCTAGACACAAACCAATGTCAAGCTCAGGTGTTTGTCATAATACACAAACAATAAACAATTTATAGAATCAGCCTAGATACCCAACAACAAATGAAAAGATAAGGAATAGGGATACAGATATAAAAATAGATATAGAGATAGATATAGAGGGGCTGGGAAGGTGGCTCAGTGGTACAGTGCTTGCCTTGCATACATGAGGCCCTTGGTTCGATTCCTCAGCACCACATAAGCAGAAAAAGCCGGAAGTAGGCTCAGGTGGTAGAGCTCTGGTCTACAGCTGAAGAGCTGGGGGACAGGGCCTAGGCCCAGAGTTCAGGCCCCGTAACCGACAAAAAAAAGAGACAGATGTACATATAGATAGATACACACATGTATGCATAAACACAAACACATATAAAGTTGAACTTCTTCAACAATAAAGATTGAGATCATAGTTAATCAAATTAGGCTAGTAGCATGGATATACATGAACCATAATTTCTCCTGTAAGTGTATGAGAAAAAAATACAATAGGAAATTAAAGACATAGGCACAAGAAAAGAATTTTGAAACAGGCATAATAAATGGTAATAAATAGATTGAGTGACTCTGATCAAAGTACATGATATTCAGGAAATAAAATAACCAGCTTCCAAGACATAAGTACTAAATTGCAAAAAATAATTTCAATAATATGTATGATTTTTATAGTTGAGTCAAATTCTCTTAATCACTGACATCTAATTGCAGTACAGATTTCATGGATAAAATATTATGATCTTTAACCTATCCCATGCATAACATTTTACTAAACTGTATTATAGGATATTAAGAACAGACTTCCCTGACTATTGCCAATACCTCTTCATATGTGTAAGTAACTAAGAAATATCCATCAGCTGCATTCTATGACAATGTGTCTATATAAGCACCCTAACAAATTATTCAATATATTCAAAAATATTCAAATATATTTTAACATTAAACTAGGCACAATCAAGTACACATTAGAAATGATAGTGGAGGATAAAAAAGATAAACAGAAAAGATACACAGACAAACATGTAGGAGTGACCTGTAAGATCAGGAGATATATTTTCTATAACTGTGTCTTCAATGTCTTATTATTACAAGTCTAATATTGAAATGGGGAACTTATGGGTTAATAAAACTATCTCATTCTATGGTCATCTACAAACTTGACCGGAAAGTCCCCAATAGCAAAAAACTGAGCTGCAGTAGTTAATATTAAACTCAGAGGAACAAATTGACAGACTTGTGAAACTGCTACAGAGGAACTTTATTTAAAATCTTTACCATCACATAACTTTTAAACCGTGGCTTTCTTTTGTTTGTTATTAATTTTTATTGTAAAGATTCTGTACAGAGGGGATACAGGTACATGAGTAAGTTAATGAGTACATTTCTTGTGGAGAATTGTTATTCCCTCTTTTGTTTTTCTCCCACTATCCCTAACCTCCCCACCTCCCTCACTTCCCACCACCCACCTCCCACCTTTGTCCCCTGTCAAAGATAGTTCATTTCCAGTTTACTGTTTTGTAGGTACCGTTGTTGCAATGGGTCATCCTGTGTCCTTGTTTCAATATTTTGTTATTCCCGTTCCCCTCCCCATTAAGTTCTGTTTTCATAATGATTTATAGCTTGCAGCTGAGAAAACAGGATATGACTAAATGACTGTAAACCTTTGACTAGGGTAAAACTAACTGCATATTAGCTTCTGTAAAAAAGCTTGCTTGCAAAATCCCCCTGTAAACCACTTTTATAAATCCTGAGCTATTTGATTTTGGGGCTGCTCACTCCCTAATTTAGCCAGCCCCAGGCAGTCAGCTGAATAAAATGACAATTTTCCATCATTGGTCAATGTCCATGATTTGTCCAGGGGTCACGTCCACTTCAATATGAGTGAAGAGAGACTGCTCTCCGCTAAATACCAAGGTGTTAAAAGACAGATATCTCAGTAGAAGTGGACAGCAATTCATTGTGACCTTCCAGAATTAAATCCCCTTGTATTTTTCACTAGAGATTGATCTGTAGGGTTTCCGTTCTAGACTCGATATCATCCTTAAGCTTGGGGATATTTTCAGACTTGGAATTGCCCATTTTTCTGAGGTTTTGGGAAAGAAATCTCATTATGTTTGAGTTCATTGCTGCTTTTCTTTCCATTTGACTCCTTTGCACAAGGTTGCTGACATTTAATATCTTTTTTCTGTATGCATTGGATAATTTTATTTTCCTACAGGCTTGGTTTTTAGTTTGAGGCTGAAAATAGATCCATACGTAAGGTGTGGAAAAACCTTGGACATTTGCTTCATTCCAAGCTCCTGAGTCCATATCTTGGGTCCAAACAGTACCTGGTTCAGATACCCTAGCCTGTCCCAGTCTCCCTCCTTTGTTAAAATTACAGAGTTTCTCCATGGATAGTGGATATGGAATTTGCTGAGAACACTTGTGCAAAATTTGCATGAGGATTAAACAGAGAGGGCAGGTTAGAAGTACAGGAAGAAGTAGTCATCTGCTATGAAAATCAGGAGCAAATACCTGGTAAATACGACAGTCCCTAGACAGGTTGAGGGCCACACCAGGGAAAGGAAAAGCACTGGCGCTGAAACCTATTATTGGAGATCCAGTTTGTCAATCAAGTGTCCAGGGTAGGACCAGTTTTTGTAGCCAATCACAAAGGCTGTTTCTCAGCCCCAAAACCGTCCAATGAGGAATGCCCGTGGGAGGCAGGTGGCGAGGTAAGGCCCGGGAACTTCCTATTTGTTGCCGCCATGTTTGTTTGTCGTCTTGGTTGTTCTGTGAGGTCTGAGGTGACGCAGCCTGGAGACTCCCTTACTTCCTTGACTTTGGGAGTTCTGAGGAGATGCATCAACAGGTAAGAAGGTGGTAAAGGCAATGGGAATCTGGGGTCGTCGAGGACGGGCTGTGGGAACCGGAAGTAGCTGTGGCCGCCCTGCTGTCCCCTCAGTGGGCTGCGGGGTCAGTGGGCTGAGACCTCAGTTTCTCCCCGGGGCCCAGGGTGGCCTGTGAGGTGGGGCTGCGAAGGCAGCTGGGAGGCTGTGCTCTGCCTGGTGTCCTTGAAGTGGCCTCCTCCCCACCTGCAGGCCTCCACTGCCACCCCGCGGCTCAGCACCCACTGAGGCCTTCTCAGCCATGGCAGCAGGTTGCTCATGGAGGAGACTGCAACTGCATAAGGACTTGGTGGGTGGAAAGAATTTGAGGATGCGGAGAGCCTCCCTCTCCCTTCTCCCCTCTTCCCTCTCCTTTCTTGGACACTTTTTTCTAAGTCTTTCAGTGTATATCCCCTCACGTCTTGCTGATCAAGTGCCTGAACTCCATGTGTCCAGACATTGCTAAACCCTTCAAGAATGGGGATCCACAGGCACATTGGGTGGAGGTTGGAGCAGCAAGAAAGGCATTTGTGTCTCTGGCCTGTTAGGCCCAGTGACTCTTTCTAGACATGTTTTAGTTTGTTTGATTGCTTTTTTTATTGTAAAGGTATTTTACGGGGGGAGGGGGGGGGCGGGTGGAGCATTTACAATGACCAAAGTTAGGTAATGAGTACATTTCTTTTTGAACAGTGTCAACTCCTCCCTCATTTTCGCAGAGTATGTTTTCCCTAATTACTAATGTTGGATGATGGAATGTGGCAACACCAGCTCTTAGTCTAAAACACGTTTTCCCCTATAATCAACCTGTTCTTAGGGTGACAGTTTGCTGCTTTAGGCTTTAAGTGGAGGTAGAGACCGGTTATTAAAAAGTTAAAGGGAAACTTTAAAAACTAATTTTTGAGCATTTGCAAAGTTAGTTTCATAAGTGTTTCTACTGACTAGTTCAACCTTCAGTTTCTACAGACAAACTAGAAATTTGGAAAGTCTAGGGGTAAAAGTGTGGAAGGTTCACGTAATTGTTTTGGATGTTTGCTGGCTCTGTGACACTTCTAAACAGAAAGGCTGGAATCAGAGTTCTGGAATTGTAGCTGCTTTCCCAGATGGATCTCGGTAGTTAAGGCCTGTTGTTTTGCCGTCAGGTAGTTGATCCTCACGGTGTAATTTGTTGCAACTGAGAAGACACCTTTAGGTTCTGCCTGATGCACAAAGATTTTGTGTATTTGAAAGTTGATGTTGATCTTTAAGGACTGGTCTATGTGTCTAATGTGTTCTGTGCAATAGAATCATCTTTATTTTTCATAATCATCTTCTAACATGGTGAGAATTGGTGTTACTTAGGTGACTCAGGTGCTAGCATCTATCACTTCAGGAAGGTGAGTGGTGACTAGACAGAGTGAACACTTGATTTGCACAAGCCTCTGCAGTGGAGGCAATGTGGCGGGACCAAGATCTGAATATCTGGACTGTGCTAAGTCTGGGTGGTATCAGCATTACATTGTGGGACATCTTACTGGGGTCTGAGAAAAAGGGTGGGCTCAAGAAACACCACAAGTTCAGTGTTATAGCTGTTGCAGAAAAAGTTACATTGCAGATCATCACCTTCAATGTCTTCAGGAGAGTGTTTGATGACAGGTTACACTTTGGTCTGTGATTGAGTCAGTCACAGGATTCATTACTTAGCCATTGTTTGTAGCTTTACCATCTCCTCATGGTTTGCCTGTCTTGGATTCTGAGTTGTTTTTATCTTTCATATAATCATGCAGTAAAAGTTTATTTGGTAGCTTGTCTGCCATAGTTTCTTGCACATATGGTGAATGATAAAGATTTGTCAGGTTATTCTCTTAGCCATTTCTCTCCTTACATGACTTGTTTCTTTTTTTAATATTTGACTCTGCTATCTATGTTATCTGAAATCCTGTTGCATCATAAATTACTTTTAGTAAATTTGGAAAAAATTGATTTGTGGAGTTCATAGGTAATTTTAAATTATTAGGAAAATTTGGTAGTACACACACTTTTTCATCAGGTCTTTTAGTTGATGTTTGCATGGAGCTTATTTCCCATGACATATTTCAGGTTATTTGAAAATACCTCTCTCTCGTCTCATATTTTCTTCTGTCTTTATGTCCAAGATTTGTGAGAAATTGTTTTCATTTCCATTGATAAACTGTTCCCTTTTTTCATTGTCCACATTTATATTATTTATGTTTTATTTTCATATTTGACTATTTCTTCATTTTCATTGGAGTGAGGACATTTGAACACTAAAGTGGCATAGGTTAGGCAACAAGTTCAATTTTTTCTGGTGTTAAGGTAGGCATCTTTGGTTGTAGACATTTCTGAAATGATTAGACATGTCAGAAAATCTGTTTTTGTTTGTTTTGTAGAGATTTCTGAGGTGATTATACATGTCAGAAAATCTGGTTTTTGTTTGTTTTATGGCAGAACTTATGCAAAACCCCAACATTTCAATCAGAATTCTTTACCTTCTTCTCCTCTGAAACCATCCAGCCCAGCCAGCCCAGAAAACCACATGGAGACAGTCATGTACAAGAGAAGGAGGCTTATAAGGAGGTTTATCAGAGGGGCCATATACCCACTGTATAGGGAACAATATAGTGCCAGCCCCTACCAGGTGGATCCTGTAACACCTGGGCTAGAGGTGAAAGGTACTCTGCATGTGCAGCTAGGTCTGGGCAGAGAGTGGGAATGCCAACCAAACCCGAGAGAGTTCTAGGCAGGGATAAGTTCAGATCTAGGTGGAGGGCATTCAGCTGATGTAGCTTGGGGCTACAATCTGCTCCCTCAGTGAAGTGGGAGGGACTGAGTACCTAATATGGAGGGAATGCTAACATCTCCCACTTTGTTGTTTAATAAACTAGGGGTACTGGTGGGCCAGGAGTATGGACAGAGGTCCTTTATTCTGTAGTTACTTCCTGCTAACATCCTCTGTATAAAAGTAGTTAGGGAATTTTCTCTGTATATCCTTGTAAGAATATAGTACAGGATTTTTGTTTACTTTTATTTTTTCAGTACAAAACTTTTATTTAAAAATGGGGATGTTTAAGTCTTTGTGTTGCAACCATTAAGAAAACATAAGAGTTAAAGTCTTGTGTTTGAAAGTCAATGTAAACTAAGTATCTAATCTTAAGCCATAAATTTTGTTTCTAATTTAACTGATGTGTCTTTGTTTCATTCCAAGTATCTCTGAATGAAATGTTCTCAGTAAAGTCTTTAATAGAATTTAACCTTTGACAAAATGTGTAAGACCAGTGAGTGCAATGTATTTGTAAGATCCTGCTTAAAACTTCAGTATAATCGATTTCCTAGCAAAATTTGTTGTATTTTACAAAGCCTTTTCATTCTCTCTTCTAAGAATTCAGTGTTATAGTTCTTCTTTTAGAGGGGTAGACTATCAGAGTGGAGTAAGGATAGAAAGAACATTCCACCTCTTTTCTTCAACCTAAAAAGAGAAGAATTCAGGCAGAAGAGATGAGACTAGTGATACTAGGTTTTTTCAGTTGTCAAACATAAGTAGATTAAGAGAGGCCAAAACAATGTGTGTCATGGTATTCAAATAAAAGTATGTCAGAATGTAATATTTACTTCCAGATAAGAAGTATGATGGATAAATTCCTTTTAATTCGCTACTTGTTTCCTGTTACAGAGTTTTGTTTGGATTTAGTCAGAAAAATAGCCTTGCTTTTCATTTTTTAATCAATAGAAGAACAGAGAGATACCTAGTGAAGGCAAGTCAAGGAACTTAAAGGCCAATAGGATACAAGGCTTGCTAAATGAACTCAAATGGGGAAGACTAAGTGAAAGAGTAACCCTCCCCTGCTGATGACTGGGAATGGCCTTCACATGTACCAGTTGGTGTTTGTAGGTCCTGGGGCTTGAAATCATTCCCTAGGGACTGTCCTTGAGCTTTTGTTCTCAAGACTAGCATTCTGCCACTTGAGCCAAAGCCAGCCCAAGCTGCCTTTGAACCTCAGTCCTCAGATGTCAGCCTTCTGAATACCGAGGATTATAAGCATGAGCCACTAGGACACAACTGGGTTCTTCTGTTTTAGTGCACTGATGATTTATGCCATAATAATTTATAGTCCTGCATCATTCTTTGCTTTATTTCAGTCCTAATCAGATAGCTATTGTGGCATTCATTTTACCTTGACTTCCTCATAATGTTTTTTTGTGTCAATAGCTCCTCTGTTATGCTTTTACATTCTTCAGATTTGGGTAACACAGAAGCAATATGAGCCTCAGTGGATGGCTTTTCTTAAAGAATAGATGGCTAATGGAGAATGTGTCCATTCACTTCCACCAACTACGCTCTAGCAAACATAGCTAGATATAGTATATTATTCATCTGAACAGCAGATTTTACACAGAAGCAGAAGTTCTCTTAAAACTCTGTTCCACACATAAATTTTCTGGAAACCTTCTTCTGAAGCCTGCTATACTTGGTACTAATTTGCTAGGAAATGTTTTGATTTGCTTTTCTACACTGAATAACTAGATGAGAAGTAGTCAGTGTGATAACCACATTTGTTTAGAGAGCTGTAGTTATGTAATGGTCCTCCAGGGTTTTTCTTTAATATAATCTTAGTACCAAGTAAGTAGAGTAATGATCTACAACCAACAATATCAGGGGTACTGCAGCCAAAATCTCAGTAGCCATGGTAACCTCCAGCTCCCACTACATTATGGTATGGTTCTTGTAGATTGTAGATTGTATAGTCTAGTAGAAGTACCACCAAACCAGCAGGCCTCCTGGCATGTATTGAAATTTGTTTTCTCTCTTCCTTCAGCAGTTCAAGACACATTAGATTTTCCAACCTTTATTTTGGGGGATTTCAGCTGAAGGAACTAATGCTTCTCTGAGTCTTTTCTCCTTCTAACTTTCTTTCCTTCCTTCCTTCCTTCTTTCCTTCTTTTTTCCTCAAGGCTAGCACTCTACCACTGTGAGCCACAGTTCCACTTCTGGTTTCCTGGTGGTTAATTTGAGATAAGAATCTCATGGGCTTTCTTGCCTAGGCTGGCTCTAAACTGCAATGCTCAGGACTCAGTCTCCTGAGTACCTATGACTACAGGCATGAGCCACCAGCACCTGACTGAGTCTTATTTTCATCACTTCATGGATACTATGGATTGTGTTTGGTCTTAAGTTGCTGCATCTAAAAGCGTTGTTGATTTTTACTTCTGTTGCTTTTATTTGTGTGCATGAGAATATGTATTTCTGTATCCTTCCACGAGGAATTATAAAGTAAAAGTATATGACTTCATTATATCATGATGATAGAGTTTTGCTCTCTTTTTATGCCTCACATGAATATCAGGTGATCAAAAGCCTAGGGCTACATCATCCTATAGAGCTGTGAGCAGAGTCATAGCACCCACATACTGCACCTGTGGGTGAATATTCAGTATACATAGATAAAATATTATATGTGTACATTTAATATGCATATTCAATATGAGATAATTGCTACCAGTTTGAGCAGCCTACTTATCTCATGACCTCTGTTTAAGCCTTTGAATATCCCCTGATTTTTTATGTCTTATTATCACCAGTGTCAACATCGGAACTTCACCTCTGCAATTGACTGTAACATTTGCATAACATTAACAGGATGTCTTAAGGACCATCCCTTGTCTCTTTTTTCTTAGTCAGACTTGATAACTGCTCTCCTTCCTGGTAGCCAGCATGCACTCTAACTTCTGCATAGTGGATATTGGGGAACTGATATGTTGTGACCACTGTTAATTGATTGCCACTGAATGGATAATCCGTGTTTTACTCAGCCGTAATAATCCAACCCTATTGATGAAATTTCTAAAATCAAGAAAAAAGATAAAATATTAACATCAATAGAAACAAATATTTTGGCCATCTCTTGATACAAATACTAAGGATTTAAAAAACATTTGATAAGTATTATGTCTTTTAAAAAAGAACATGAGCACAGTGGGGTTTTTTGCCAAAACATGGTCATATTGCCAGTTGAAAACTAAAGTAGTAGAAGCCCATTCTAAGTATATAATCACTCATCTATTAGAAAAACAAGTGTCAAAAGAAGAGGCAATGAACAATAGAAGAGAACAGGAAGGATGGCCATTATGTGATAATATGTCTTAAATAGTCATGTGTTTCTTTTTTATATATTTTTATTGTAAGGATACTATACAAAGGGGTTACAGTTACATGAGTAAGATAATGAGTACATTTCATTTTGAGCATTGTTAATTTCTCCTTTGTTTTTCCCCCACTATCCCTTCCCTTCCCAACTCCCCAACTTCTCTCTTCCCCACCCCAGAATTGTAAAGTTTATTGGCAACGTAGTGTCTTGTACATCTCATTGTGACAATGGGTCAACCTGTATCCTTATTTCATCATTTTGTTATTTTCCTTCTCCTCCCCAAAGTCATGTGGTTCTTTAAACATAGTATAGAACCCAATAATTCAGTCTGTTTAAAATAATGAATAATGAATTTCTTATAAAATTAAAATTTTGGAAATGTAACATTTTCCTGTAATAAACATATGTAACATCAATTGATAACATAAGAAAAACTTTATATATATATATATATATATAGTATATAAATTTGTATGTATAATATTTTAAAGTGATTAAACAAGAATAAGTTGAAATTTTTATTCAGCCATGGATGAGCAAACTATTAGCAATCTCTACTTTCCTCAGCTATTAAACCACAAATCCAATACATTGTGATGTACAATTAAAGTGCATTTTTGCAGCATATAAAGACCATTCTTTGAATTCTAAAACTATATACAAAAAGCAAAGAGGAAGGAAGGGAAGAAAGAAGATAAAAGAAAGGAAACAGAAATGGAGTGGATTTGGGGAGATTGACTTAATGGAACAAACTGAGGAATATTGCAAAAGGAAGATGTGTTAAAAGAAATAGAGAACTATTAAAAACACTAATGAGTATGAGAAAATATGGAATTTTTTAAAGAAGAAAATATTAATGAAATGTATTTAAGGATGAAGCAGCATAGTGTTATTCAGGCAGGAAGTTAGTGTACATTAAAACTTAGAAAAAAAACCCATAATCATAGTTACTCAGAAAGCTGAGATCTGGAGATCAAACTTTGATGCTACCCTGGCCTACATAGTCCATGAGAATCTTTAAGCAAAAATAAAAATAAAAAACCTCAGGGACAGTACCCAGACTAGACTTTTTTTTAATTTTAATTTTATTTGTGAACAAGTACCCAGACTTTAAGTTAAAGTCCTATGACTGGCACAAAAATAGCTAGACAAATGGTTAAGAAAGCAAAATTCGAAAACAGGTCAACATTGGAAATGCACTAGCAGAAATGATGGGATTAAATGCGGAGGATCATACATAATAAAATTGAAATTTACCTGGCTCTGGCTATAATTTGTGTCTATATCATTACTAGAGAAATGAGTTAAGATTCACTTATTCATTGAAGTGATTCCCACAATAGAAGTTAATATCTAATGGGAAAAGGAACTTAGATTTAATCTAGCGTTCTTATGTGTATTTGATCAGGTATATAAGTTTCATCTTAAGAGGGCTTATTTCTCCCAATATATTTTTTGTCCCTAAAGCCATGCAGAAAATTTCTCTCTGGCCTTAACAAGATGATGTAGCACTTGGGAGCAAAGATGCAGCCCAGGAGCCCCACACTGGAGGCCAAGATGGAGAAGACCTCCACAGCCACCATGACCTTTCCCTTGGCACTGTGGTAGACGGGCAGGAAGGTGAGCCACACACTGCAGAACACCAGCATGCTGAAGGTCAGAAACTTGGCTTCATTAAAGGTGTCAGGCAGGTTCCTGGCCAAGAAAGCCACAGTGAAACTGGCCAGAGCAAGGAAAACCAGGTATCCCAGGACACAGTAGAAAGCAGTGAGGGAGCCCTTATTACACAGGATGAGGACATGGCCATGTTCTGATTGTATATCTGTGTCAATGAAGGGAGGAGAAGTCCCCAGTCAGAGTACACAGAGAGTCACCTGGATCAGGGTACAGATGGGAATAATGAAGTTAGGAGCTCCTGATACGAGCAGCCATCTCATCCTTCTCTCTGGAGAAGTGACTTTGAAAGCCAGAACCACAGTCACAGTTTTGGCTAAGACAGTGGAAACTGCTACAGTGAATGCAACTCCAAATGTGGTCTCCTGCAGAATGCAGGTGACCATGTTGGGATGGCCAATAAAGAGCAAGGAACACAGGAAACAGAAAATGAGGGAGATGAGCAGGATGTAGCTGAGAGCCTGATTATTGGCCTTGACAATGGGGGTGTTCTGATGTTTCACAAAGACCCCAAAAACAACTGCTGTGAGTGTAGCTAAACAAAGAGCCATGCAGGTCAGAGCCATCCCCAAGGGTTCTCCATAAGACAAGAAACTTGAAACTCTTAGGAGGCATTGATTTCTCTCTGTGTTGGCATACTGGTGCTCTGGACATTTCACACACTGCTCCATGTCTGGTGAAGAAGCCAAATAACCATTAGTCCCTTTTCAGTTCTTAAAAGGAAATTACAAAATCCCTATGTAGAGATAATTCTAAAATGTCAGTACTTACTATCATAAAACTAAATAATACCAAGTATTACCAAACATGTTCAGTATTATTTTTATGTATTTATCATGTTATCATATTATGTATTTATCATTCCCACATTCTCTTTCTTTTCAGTCTCATTGAACCTTTTTACCCACAGTGACTATCACACATTTATGTCTTGCCATTTCTAATATCCTAGCAACAATTTTCAGCACAATAATAATGCTGCCATAATAATTTCCAGCCTTATGTATATAATTCCAAGCCCCCATTCAAAATTTTGGTTAATAAAGCTGGAACTCTGATGTATGTTTCTGTGCAATAAATAGGACCTTGGTAGCCCTTCCTTGCAGTTCTATTTGTCTCTCCTAGTAACCTGTAAAACAGTGGGAAACAGAGCCCTTTTAAGCTCTAAAGTCAAGCTGTGTGCACCACTTATGTCTGCTTCACACCAAATCCAACCCAGAGCACTTGCTCTGTTGGAGGACTAGTTCTGGGCACTATCAAATAGATGGGCAATTTTTTAAAGGTAATTTTGAAGAAGATGGAGACCTTGTCCTTGAAAAAGCTTGGCACTTAATATGATAGAAGTTAAATTTACATTACTGAGTAGTTGAATAATCATCCACTCAACAGACTAGAAAACAATACTATATGTAATTCAAAACCCATGATTTGTGTTTTCTAAAGGAGCAGTACCATCCATTATCACAATTAAATTACTAATTGAAGGAAGAAAGACTTTGACTCTGCAATCCTAATATGCACTTTTACCTGGACTTGCATGGATTGGGGGACACTAGGAGAAAGTATGATTTTCTTCCTAAGTCATGAATTTACCTGTCCCATTAGCAATCTCGTTCTCTGAGCAGGGGGTGCAGTCAAAGCAACAGGCAGCCTTTCCCTCTTGAGAGGATTTCCTGAATCCAGAACCACAGCTCTCACTGCACACAGAGTAAGGAGTCTAAGAAAAAACATAAATGTCAGTAACTGTTTAGAGTTTTACCTAACACTCCAAAAAGTCCATTGTTTTAAAGAATCAAAATATTAGGCATAGTATTTCTATACATTTAAGTCCAGTCAGTTAATTGAATGCTGTTATAGATTCCACATCATGTGATCACCAAAAGATAATGTTCTATAGTCTTGATCTCTAGTCTATTGAACTATGAGAAGTGTAGTACCTTTAAAAGCTAGCGATAAATGGTGAGAAAGTAAGTCCTAGTGCGTAGCTCTATGGAATTTCTTTGAATTCATTACTCTTACTCATCAGTGATATGGTGAAGAGTAAGGAGGAAGAATCCTCCTTGAAGCTTTAAAAGTATGCTGTAAAGAAGGCCCGTCCTCAAGACCACACTAAAGCTACCAGCACAACTATGTTTATTGCAGCATTATTTACCATAGCTAAGATATGGAACCAACCCAGATGCCCCTCAGTAAATGAATGGATCAAGAAAATGTGGTATATATACACAATGGAATTCTATGCCTCCATCAGAAAGAAGGACATTGCCCCATTTGTTAGGAAATGGAAAAACTTGGAAAAAATTATATTAAGTGAAGTAAGCCAGGCCCAAAGAAACATAGGTCCCATGGTTTCCCTTATTTGCAATATCTAGTTTATGTATGAGTCAAGCGGAAAAGGTCAGATAATGTGATGTCAGGAAAATGAACCCTTAGATATGTATTTTTAATGTTTTTTTCCTTTCATGCATGTGTTTCTAACGCATTTATAAGATTATCTCTTTGTTGCTTTGTATGTCCTTCCCCCACAGTATAACCCCTGCTTTCACTATATTTGATGTCAGTATAACTTGTGGAGGAGATGGGGAAAAACCAGTTGTTTAAGGATACAGGTGTACCTGTTGCAACAATGAGAAGTACAAGTTGTCATGTCCAAAATGAGCTTTACAACATCGGTGCGGGGGGGGGGGGGGGGGGGGAGGCGGGGGGAGGAGGAAGGATTGGGATTGGGGGGAGGGGGAAGGCTGGGAAGGGATGTGAAGGGTAAACCAAAGGAGGAGGCTGCAATGCTTGGTAAGAAATGTACACATTATCCTGCCCATGTAATTGTAACCCCTCTGTACAGTATGTTCACAAATAAAAAATAAATTAATTAATTTAAAAAAAAGATAACTCAAATCATAAAACAAAAGAAGGCCCGTCCTATCTACCTCTCTGTTTTCCACTTTCCATGATATAAGGATCTTCTTCTCACACAGGCTTCTTCAATGATTCCTCTCACCATAGATGCCTAAGTAACAGGTCAACTAAGCATTGATGAAAAAACTACAGAGATGATCAAAATAAACATTTCAGTCTTATGAATTGATTCCTTAAGTATTTTGTCCCAGGGATAGAAAACTGCTATGACTGTCATTTATCTTTATTATAAGAAATAAATGAACATTTATGAGCAAACTGTTACATTCCTTTGTGCCTTTCCCATCTAAAAGTCAATAAATGGCATCATTTCTTTCAATTTAAAAATAATTAAATACATAATGCTGGGCCATTAGAGATTACAACAAGTATAAAAAGAGTTTTATTTTGATTATTTCTGTGTAGTTCAAATCATGACAATTAGATATGACCCACCTCTGTACTTCCTAAGGTCCACTCTATCATATCTTCTGACAATGAAAGCTGATGACCATGTGGAGCATATGGAGAAAACTTCCCTACTTTCACGTTAAGTTCAAGACCTTCTGGAAAATTCCAAATGTTTACAATGTCATACTCTAGCTCTGATTTTCTTTTATCATCCATAATTACTTTTTCTCCAGCAAGAGTCTTAAATAGGGTTTTCTTCAGAAAAACATGCAGCTACAAAAGATACAAATCTTATGTTGAAGTGAATCTAAGAACTAAGAGAGAAAACCTGAGTGAAGTAAAGCCCCTCATTATCTTTAATCCTTACTTTATAATTCAAGATCAACAGACATCAAACCAGTGGAACAAAAAGAAAGTGTGGACAAATGGGATCGTATCAAACTGAAAAGTTTCTACATGGCAAAGGACATAGCTATGAAGACAAATAGAAAGTCCACAGAATGGGAGATCTTTACTAGCTATGCATGAGACAGGGGCCTTATACCTAAAATATGCTTAGAGCTCACAAAATTCACTCCCCCAAAAAACAAACACTCAACAAAGTAAAACACAGTTAATAAATGAGCTGAAGACATAAAGAGAGACTTCTCAGAAGAGGAGGTAAGAATGGCTAGTAGATACATGCAGATATTCACTAGACACTACGTTGAAAAAACTATGCACCTTGTGAAAGAAGGTTGACAGAAGGGAAAACTGGGAGAAAACAAGGAAATAGGTGACACTGATCAAAAAGAATTGTATTCAACATGTTGACCCATTGTAACAATGAGATGTACAAGACATTGTGGAAAATGAACTTTAAACTTGGGTAAGGAGGGAGGAGTTGGGGAGGTGGGCAGGGAAGCGATGGTAGAGGAAAAACGAAGGAGGGGGTAACAGTGCTCCAAAGGAAATGTACTCATTACCTTACTCATGTAACTGTAACCCCTCTCTACAGTATCTTTACAAAAAAATTTTAAAGAAATAAAAATAGCTAAAACAGTGATTAAAACTCACCAAAAAATGTATTTATTACCTGATATATGTAACTAACACTCCTCTGTACAGCACTTTTACAATAACGATTTAAAAATCTGAACAAAAAATGTCTATGGGAAGAAACCTAACAAGTGAAAATAAAGAAAGTCTAGGGAAACCAGGTCATAATGTGTAGATTCCCAAGGCTCATTTTTCAAGCTGAACTATATCCACCTAAATATGTTTCTTTTAAGTTGCCTAACTACAGTTGCCACAACCATAATGTTATGAATGTTCAGAGATGTTAAGTTTTCCAAATTGGTCATATCTAAAGTGGAGTTAATCAGGATCATTTATGAAGTCTGTATATATTCCACAGGTTTTAGGTATTTGGAGGGAAAAGCTTGATTTGTAATATTGAGAATGTTAGCCATGAGCATGTTAAGAAATCATTCATAACAGAAAGAATTGGAAAAAGCATGAAACAGTTCCTGCTTTACTCTGACTTGTTTTTTTGTTGTTTTTTTCTTAATTATATTTTTATCTTAGGCCTATGTTTCTTTGAAAGAACATGAACACAGTTCTAGTGTACTTCACATACCTTTAAATATAGTTTCTCTTGGATTTAAAAAGAAGTTTTAAATACTTAATTTCATCCTGTGAAAAACACTATTAGAAAGTAACTTTGCCCATGGTATGTGAAATCCAACACAGAAGCATTACCTGTGCAAGGGAAGGTACCGTCCCTTTCCCATCTCCCATTAATGTCACTTCTGTTTGATGAAGAAGTATCTCGTGGAGGGCCTGGGCCACAGCATACACAGCATTGTAGATATTGTAACTCTCTTCAGACATAGCCATGTCAAAAGTGTGTCCAGGCAACCATTCCAAGGAGGCATCATGTGGACAGTTCTCCCATGTCACACAGTCAGAGTCAGGAGTTGAGCAATTAAAAGACAGAAACCACAACCTAGCAAGGTAAAAGTCTTCTGGGTATTTGGAAGGGTTAACTGCCCTTATAAAATCTGTGAATCCAATACTTTGTGCATGGTGGTATGAAAAAATGAAAGGTACATGGAATGAGCCTAGCATGAAATATTTCCTTTTCATGGTTAAATGCCACTGTGAATTCATGATACACACTTTGCCTGTTACTAAAAATCGTTCAACACACATCATTAAATCCAGTAGGGATTCATTATCACCATATATAATGAGTACATTTGTGGAAGATTTATTAATCTGGTTATAAACTGCTGTGAGTCTCAATACATGTGACAAGGAATGGTTTGGAATCACATGCTCAAAAGCTACACAAACTGTGTTCTTGGCCATCTCTTCTTTCAGCTCAGGAAAAATCCACAAATCATTCTCATCTTGTGAGGTCAACAGTCCCACCCAGTTCCAGCTGAAGTGAAGCAGTAAGGAAACCATGGCAGTGGCAATTGATGTGTCCTTTGTGGCCGTCTGATAAAGAGCAGGAAACTTGTTATTGTCATTCAGGGCATGATCAAAAGGCCCAAAGGTAAACTAAAAGGAAAGAAAATTGCATGCTCCATGAGTGGCAAGATTCCACCTGTCACAATCTCAGTCTTGATATATATTAAGCAACCAGTTGAAGTAGATAGATGTTAGGTTTCATTTTTGGAAAAAAAATACATTTATAATAGTTTTTGAATTTGTCACTATATCCATCAACTCCTTCCATCTATATCAACCTCACCCTATTTCCTGATGTTTCTAATTCCATTTTCACATATGTACATTGAATATTATCTACTGTTCGTTGTCAGATTGAACATGTATACATATAAATGGTTATGTATGTGTCCCATATTTCACATTTCATGTTGATACTTTAGCTCCAACTTTCACATGTGAGAGGACTCATGGCCCCTTTTTCTTCCTGATACTGACTGACAATTCAAAATCATACTGTGTGTGCACGCACACAAGTGTGTTCATGTGTATGGACATGAACTCAAGCCTTCATGCAATTTCTTGGCTTGGCTCCTCAAGGATATCACTCTGGTACTTGTACTACACATTCACTCGGTTTTTGCTAGTTATTGGTGATAAAATTTCATTAGTAAGATTATCTTCACACTTTAAAGTCACTTTACATTTCTGGATTTTTTAAAGAAAATTATTGATAGGACCCAAAACTCCAAATAATCCCTTTGTCTGCTCTAACTTTTCTATCCTCTTTTCCAAACAATGCAAATAACAGATATCTGACTATCTTTGAATACTTACTCTTTTTGTTTTTTTTGGGGGGGGGGTCCAGTCGTGGGGCCTGAACTCTGGGCCTGGGCACTGTCCCTCAGCTCTTCAGCTCAAGGATAGCACTCTTCCCCTTAAGCCACAGCGCTAATTCCGGCTTTTTTCTTTTTGCTTATGCAGTGCTGGGGAATCGAAACCAGGGCCTCGTGCATGCAAGGCAAGTGCTCCTCTACCACTGAGCCACCTTCCCAGCCAGAATACTTACTCTTTGACATCACAAAATTTGATAGGTTCAAAAATCCAGTCTTGGGTCTGGGAAGGGGGCTCAGTGGTAGAGTGATTGCCTCACGTGCATGAAGCCCTGGGTTTGATTACTCAGCACCACATAAGCAGAAAAAGCCAGAAGTGGCACCGTGGCTCAGGTGGTAGAGTGCTAACCTTAAGCTAAAGAGCTCAGGGACAACACCCAGGCCTAGAGTTCAAGGCCTACAACTGACCAAAAAAAATACAGTCTTTTCCTATCATTCTCTTCTAACACCTGAAATAGTACCAAATTAGACATTACTTAATATCCCTACACTCCTCACACTCACCTGTAGAATCCTGTAAAGTTGCAGCAGTGGACCAATCTGGGCTGATGTTATTCCTGATGGTCCTGTAAGTACTGCTATAGATTTGCTGTCTCTCATGCAGGAGTAGTTTGGACTCTTATCCTCCCCAAAAAGCCAAATGAAGGGATTCTTAAATACTGCCCAAGCTCCAAAGAAAAAATCATAGATATCAAATCCAAGAGTCAAGTTATGTAAAAGATTAGGGTTTTTGTTGATCTCCTCAATAGCGAAAGCCAATGCCAAAACAAACTGATAGTTCTTGAAGATCAACCTGCATAATAAGCATAGAGATTTATGAGGAATATTAGAAAACTTATGACTTTGATGGACTGAATTCTTGAATCTCTGCCAGTGAATATGTTAAAATATGACTCCCAGGGTCTGGAGGAAGATGGCAGAAGAGAACTTGGAGGCTAAACAAGCTCTCACATGAAAGCAATTTTAGGGTTCCAGTGAACAGTCCTAGACGAGAAGCACACTAAGTGTGCCATCACAGTACAGGGAGTTTCGCCAGAGAGGAAAAATTCAGGTAGTTAGGTCAGGGAGACAGATCTGAGCACTTGCTGGTGTCCATGGCGGCAGCGGCTGCTGCCAGCGCCACCATATCAACAGAGAAAGCCCAGGACAAAGTTGCCAGATGCGGTGTGTAAGTAGATTCTACTCATCACCAGAAAAAACTGACAAGGAGCAGAAATCTTCATCCTGCTGATCGCAGACCAATGATGGCACAGGAACCAAGAGGCTAGCATGAGTACACCCAAGACATCCGCACTCCTTCTCATGGAGCAGCAGTGGGAAGATAGTCCCTCCCCCACCAGTGGATAAGAACTCCATCTTTGATAATGACAAAGGCCCAGTTAAGCTGCTAGCTCCAACTCAGGCCTTGGAAGAAAACAATAGGAGCCATTCAGCAGGTCACAGGAACCTGGCCTGACCTGCTAGGCTCAGCTCTACCTAGGAGAAAGTTGCCCTTCCCAGGCAGAGGCATGTCTGCCCCAGAGAAGTGACTTTCTTCACTGGGTAAACAGAGCCAGAGGCTGTCCCTCCCCACTGCAGCTGAGACAGCATGAGGGGTAAAAGATAAACAATTGAAACTCAGTAAACATAAATCTGGAGAATGGCTCGGTGAGGGCTCTGTGAGTGTCTCAGGAGCTAGTCCCTCAGGGAAAAGCTACTGATTGCTGATAGAACTCAACCCTAACCAGAACCAAGCCTCACTACAGCAACTGCAAGCTTTTTTGTGATACTCAAAGCAGATCACACTCCTACTGAACTAGCCTGGAAGAAGGATCACAAAGACAGAGCATTTTTCCTGCTCAAAGTGACTTAAGAAAATAATCAAGCCAAAGGAAATTCTAACACCACAAGCAAAGCAGAGACTCCACCAAGAGACAGGTTACAGACACAGAGGAGATACAAGATCATCCCTCCCCACCCACCCCCCCCCAAAAATCAAATGACTCATTTTTCTACCTAATTTTTTAATTTTATAAAAAAAATGTTTTAAAATGGTGGAGGAGAAGCTGGAGGCTAAACAAGCTTTCGCATAGAAAACAGTTTAATGTTCCAGTGAACAGTCCTAGGATAGAGAATCACACTAAGTGTGCCATCACAGTACAGAGAGTTTGACCAGAGAGAGAAAATACAAGCAAGGAGACAGATTTGAGCACTTTCTGGTAGCCCTGGCTGTGACAGAAGCAGTGGCTGCAGTGGTGGCCATACCCAATGTACCTACAGAGAGAGTCCAGGGCAAAGGGGCCAGACATGGCAGGCAAGCAGATTCTATTCAACACCAGCAAGGACTGACAAGGAGCAGATATCTTCATTCTGCAGACTGCAGATCAGAGATGACCCAGAAACCAAGATGCCACAGTGAGTAAAACCCTGACATCCTCACTCCTTCTTAGAGAGCAGAGGATGGAAGGGCACCCCTCCCCAGCCACTCAGAGATCTCCATCTTTGATATTGACAAAGGCCAAGCTGAGGAGCTAGCTCCAACTCAGGCCTTGGAAGAAAACAAAAGTCATTTAGCAGGTCACAGGAACCTGACCTGACCTGCCAGGCTCAGCTCCACACAGGGAAAAGGCAACCCGCCCAGGCAAAGCAAGCTCTTCCCCACAAAGGAGAGACTTTCTTCAATGGGTAAACAGAGCCACAAGCTGCCTCTCCCTCAATAGGACTCATTGTGAGCGAGATAGGGAGTGAGATGAGGCAAACTAAAGATTAATACTGGCATCTCATGAGTGTGAGGAAGCTACTCAAAGATACAGGAATTGCCTGAGCAGGTTGAGAACACTCAAAGAGAAAGTTAGTGATTACATGAGCAAGCTGAGAACAGTCAAAGAGAGAGACAGTAATTGCGTGAACGTGAGGAAGCTAATCAAAGAGTGATACAGGAATTGCGAGAGTGGGGTGAGAATAGACAAAGATCAATAGACGCATTCATGGAATCCATAAAGGGAGAGCTGAAAGAAGTCAGGGAGACCACAAAGGAAATGTTGAATGGAACCCAACAGAAGTAATGGGAGTTCAAGGAAACCATAACCAATCACTAATTGATTTGAGAATAAAAACTGCACACCAAATTAAGGGAGGAGTATACTAAAGCAAGAATGAAGACGTGGAAACATGTTGTCAAAATTTGACAACAGTATTTTTAAAACATAAAATATTAGTGTTTTGTAGATTCAATAAATGGTTGAGAATGCCCCAAAACTTAAATGCTTGTTCTAATAAGTAATGACCATTTAAAATCCTAATGTAGGCGAGGATAGACATGTAAGATGTCTAAAGATGAATGGTTAATCAAATTTTTGACCGTGACATCTACAGCAAACTGTCTTATGATCAAGTTCTAACAGGTGAAATATATAGAACATGCTCTATATAATAGAAGATAAACAGAACCTATAACAGATAGGTATTCTGTTTTGGTAACAATTGGCTCCTCAGTAGAATCCATGGAAGCCAAGAGGGCATAATAGATTTTAATGAAGATTATATATATGTGTGTGTGTGTGTATATATATATGTATGTATATATACATATATATATATACATATATATATATATATATATATATATATACACACACATACATAATCCACTAAGAACACTTGGAAGTGAAGCAAGGATAAATACGTTCTCAGATAATCACGGTTAAGTGAACACCAAGGAATACCAAAGTAGATGTTAAGTACAAAACACAGAACCATTAATGAACAAGAAAAATGTACAGAAATGTATGAAACTTATTGGCAAGTGTGAGTGTACATATAACCTAAGAATGTTCTAACATTGTAATTGTGCTACCCAAACCATAAAATTAATATAAAGAGGGAAAAATTATTATAACTATATCTAGTAATTACTATAGAAAAATGTAAAATTGGATATCAAATATTACAAATGATGGGAGGGAAAAATGCAGTTGCAGATTTTGTGTTTCCTTAATATCTTAAAAATGAAAAGGTTTCATTAAAAATTTACGTGAAAAATTTCATTATAGTATGTTGTACATTGACTTATGGACTGTGATCATAGCCCTTTATTGCTTATATGCATGTTTTCTCTTTTTCTTTCCTCATCATCACTACTAAGTGTCATCATTCCAGAATAGCTTGCTGTCATCTATTTTAAGCCCCTCCCTAAGTGCCACAATATCTATAACAGACACAACTAATAATCCAAGATTCAAAACATACTGCTCTTGAGCTCAGTAAACACAGAAGTCTCTAAAAGAAGAGAAAGAGTGGAAAAAGCTTCAGTAATCCCGGAAAACAAGTTACATAATGGCAGTAATCAGAAATGATCTGCTAACATAATTGGGAATGGAATTGCAGTAAGTTCTACCAATAAGAACCAGAATGGAGTCAAACAGAGAAGGTCAGATAAGGTGATGTTAAGGAAATGAACCCTAAGATATGTATTCAATTTTTTTTCTTTCATGTGATTGTTTCTAACACATTTATAAGATTATTTCTTTGTTGCTTTGTACATCCCTCCCCCAAAGTATAACCCCTGCTTTCACTGTATTTCATGTCGGTATAATTTGTGAAGGGGAAGGGGAAAAACAAATCATTTAAATGGGGATACAAGTGGACCCATTGCAACAATGAGATGTACAAATTGTTATGTCGAAAATGAACTTTACAAGAAGGTTCCGGGAAGATGGCGGAGGAGAAGCTGGAATCTGAAGAAGCTCTCGCATAGAAAGCAGTTTTAGAGTTCCAGTGAACAGTCCTAAGCCAGAGAATCACACCAAGTGTGCCATCACAGGACAGAGAGTTAGACAAGAGAGGGAAAGCCAAGGCAAGGAGACACA